>NC_141151.1:48700130-49037630 GCF_053477565.2 Lygodium microphyllum | reverse complement strand
GGAAGCATAGAAGACTGCTGTAATAGATTGCACAACATGAGAAAATAGAAAACAAAAGAAAAAAAGAACACTCCAAAGGGAGAACTCAAAGATATGCTCCGGAAATGGAATCCATATATCAAACATGAGACAGTCACATGCAACAATGAGTCATTGACTACATGGGCACTAGCACCGGCTCCCTCTCTCCAACAAGGCCTACACTGGAATCTACAAATGATGACTGAATGACTATGGAGGGAGCCAAATGTATAGGCCAAAAGTATGCAGGTCAACCAGCTGCTAGTCGGCCAGCAATAAATGCCAAAATCACGATAATCATGACACATTAAAAATGCCTAAAATAGACAATAATACCCAGCCCAATACTACACATGCCTAGATTCAATCATGAGCTGACTAGACTACTAAAAATGGATGTATTTGCATCTCGGCAATGGAGTTTTATGCAAGACTAGCAGAGATACGAAAGGTGTCAAACTTTTGGCTATGAGAAAAGCTTGCTCTCCACAATCACATGGTGAGTTAATGGTTCTTAGCCGTCCTTGTTATGTTTACGCATGCAAATTGACTTTTTGAAATTTGCTAAGGGACAGCAACCTCAAATCAAAATGTTGGCTCTCTTGAGCGCAAATCCTTACACATATATCTTTGAAATGCAACAAACGAGTGTCTTAAATTTATTTAAGAGGCAGCTCTTTTTACATACTGGATGGTTGGCGTCAGTTCTTCAAGTTCTACACCTGTTATCAGAAGGATTGCTCCTCATTCTTGTCATAGAAAATGAGAGCCATTCCCACAAGTACACTTGTTTCCCAGGAGCTTATTTATCCGGTAACCTTGATTACACTAACTAAACAAATCTTACCTTATCAATCGAATTTTCAAGCGTGCATGCACGATCCTTTTGCATACATATTTTGGCCATATTGACTGTCCAACAGACTCCTCTTTAATAACATTATCTCTCCAAACCCAAGATGCAATGATGAAAAAGCACCCTATAATTACGCTTTCTTTACAATTGTTTGATCTTGAAAGCAAAGCCTAGTTTGCCTCACTTACTTTGATGATAAGCTCTCCCTCTCTCGTTCTCTCGAGGCAGATCTAACTTGAAAGTTTCTTAGAAATTTCACCTTGTTCAATTTTATCTCATGGAAGGTGCACACACAAGCTCTCTCTCTCTCTCTCTCTCTCTCTCTCTCTCTCTCTCTCTCTGTGTCCGATTGCTTACCAAACACATCAGAGACGAGGATGACGGCCGCCCTGGGCGATGGCGGAGATGTTATGTAGGAGAGGAAAGGACCGATCGTCTCCTCTTTGCCCACACATGCATCGTGCTGTGAAGTAGGTGCAGGGACGCAGCACTGTTCACCAGCCATGGCAAGCAAGTAATGATAGAGCTACACCAGAGGACAGAAGCGCTCCGCAGCAGGACCGGTACTACAATAGAGCGTCAGTGTTCCTGCAGGACTGGTCCTAAAATACAGTGTCAGTGTTCCTGCGGGAGACGGCTAGCGTTGTGTGTCTATCATCGTGTGATGACGAGCACCGTGACATCCGTTGAAAAGTGTGCGTACGACAGGCTTGGAAGCGTGGAGCTTTGGAAATAGGTCTGTTGATCTATCGCACGTTGCCTCACAGTCCACGACATTCACTTCGGTCAGCATCACAATCCACGTCATTCACTTTGTAAGCATCAACCAATCAAAGTATTTTCTTAGAGATTGGGCATCCACAGTCGTAGGGGATACGACCTTTTGTTTATCTCCTAAACACGTGAACTCCTTGCCCACTTTTGGACGTAGTGTCTCCCCTGCCCTGTTTGTAATGTGATAGACAAAGGTGCACTTTTTTCATTTGTAGCCGATCAAAACGTTATAAATATACTTTTTTAACTTTTTATAAAAATGTGTCCTTCTCATGTGTAAAAGTGTTGTGCCCATGTCCGTGCCGAATTTCTAAAATTGCATGCCCACACTCTAGGCAAGGGTTGAGCACCCAACCTAAATATGGGCTTCTTTTCGTACCGGACACATACTTTTATCCATTGAATGAAAGCATGTATATGTGTGTCACATGGTTGTTGGTGTGATGGAACATCGATAACTACTTTAGCCAAAGGTTGTTGATTCAAACTTAAGCAAATGTGAATTTTGCGCTTCAATATGCACTCGTGGGCTTCCTTGATAATTATTGGGCCAAGTGTTTCTAATCTTTGTCCCTTATGTTTTTGCATGTGTGTGTGGCTGTTGTCTTAAGTGTGGGGATAGTTCGGGTAGATTAGTTTTACGTATGTAATTGCAAATGTGATCATGCATCCTTGATGATTTTTAGTTTGCATGGGGATGCATCCTTGTCCATCCTTCATTCTACCATATTTCATGCAAGCCCTTTTCACATGTTGAAATTCCTTGACACCTCAAGACCTTTCCCAAGGTATATTTTTGGCCAATCCCACCTTATCTTGCATCTTGTATGAGACCTCTACATATTCTTTCTTTCATTTTTTGTATTTACTTTCCATTCTATGTGAACACCCACTTGTCCCATTGGATCAACATGTTGACTCCCTCATCTTAATGTTCCTATCCCATCTAATAATTTTCCTTTTCATCTTGCTATGAATGATAATCCATATCTTTGTATTTACATTTATGTGTATTTTCTTTGTTTCCATATCAATACCTATTGTTTGTGCAAGAAGTGGATTTTCCTATCATGACCTCGTTTTTTCCTTTGAATGGCATAGTTTTCCTTTTTAGTGCTCTTTGTTTCAAGCCATGAATTTTTTGCTATAAATTTTTGAAGCATTTGATATGTTCTTCTGGCATTTTGATCTCTTACCTCGTTTTGAGCTATGGATTTTCTGGTACTAATTTTTTATGGATTGTGTGTGTTTTTTATGAGGTTTTGTTCTTTATCCATGCGAACATACCTTTTGGCACCAAAAATGGGTTTTTATCTGATGAGCATTTCATCCCTTTGCACTGCCCATTTTTCTTTTGATTGTATTATGATTTGAGTTTCAAATATTCAATAAATTAATTTTTGTAGATGGTCGTGCATGATTTTCATATTTTTGGTGACTCCTTCTTGTAGTTTTCTCAACTCAATCACCTTTTCAATCCTATCACGTGACAAATTTTCCTAAAATGGAGTCATCTAAATACTTCGATGATAGGAAGCATTATAAGAAAATTCCTTTAAGAATAGATATTGAACCCACCTTTTAGGTTCCTTGCTACAATATGTGTGCAAAATATCCTCAATCACTTGATTAACTCGTTGTGTCTGCCCATTAGTTTGTAGATGATAAGCAGTACTGTGGGTTCCAATGACTTCAAATAAACTCTTCCAGAAATTTGATGTGAAAGGAGAATCACGATCACCAATGATCCTTTTAGGTAACCCATGTAACCTAAAAATGTCTTTTACAAAAATTCTAGCAATATTAGAAGCTTTGTAATTGGTTTTTGTTGGAATAATATGAGTGACCTTTGTTAGCATGTCTACTATCACCATTATTGAGTTATATCCTCCTTGTACACACAGTAACCCAACTACATAGTCCATGCTAATAAACTCACATTGCATCTGGGAAATGTCAAGTGGTTGGAGTTTTCCTGGTAACTTGACACGTTCAAATTTTACCCTTCGGCAATTTATACATTCAGTGACATACTTAAGTACATCACCCTTGAGTTTTTGCCAGTAATAGCTTTTCCTAATAGCATTAAGAGTTTTTGCATATCCGAGGTTTTCTGAAAAAGGAGAATCATGTGCTTCCCAAAGTATCCTTCTCTTGAGAGTTTTTGACTCAAAGGAATGCATAGTCTCATTCTGAAATAAACAAGTCCTTTGTCTTCATCTGTAGAGAATTCTTGATAGTTAGTCTTGAGTTTGGAATCTTGTTCCTTATTCTGAACTTCCCAAAACAATTGTTGATAGTCTAGGTCCTTATTTGCTTCATCCTTGGTCAACTCGATGATAGGATTAGTTGTCATTGATACCATTATAGCTATAACTTCTGCCCTAGATGGTTATTCAGTGATAAGAGCATTAAGGAAGGCTTTACAACTAAGGGCATTTGCTACTACATTTTATTTACCAGGTTTGAACTTAATTTCAAAGTTATACTCCTGCAGAATTTTGATCCACCGTCGTTGTCTCATTTTAAGATCAGGTTGAGTAAAAATCCACTTAAGGCTTTTATGATTTGTGACTGAGGAAAACTTATTTCCGAGTAAGTAATGTCTCCATAATTTGAGAGCATGAATCATAGCTAATAACTCAAAGTCATGAGTAGCATATCTCTTTTCATGGGCTTTCAATTTTCTTGAAGAGTAAGCTACGGGGTGACCTTCTTGCATTAGTACACATCCCAATGCAAGAGAGCTAGCATCTGCGATGGCAACTTCAAATTCCTTGCTTAAGTTAGGTAGCCTTAAAATAGGAGCAGTTGTCAAACTATGCTTTAGTTGCTTAAAGCTAGACTGTTCAATTGGCGTCCAATTAATGGCAACTTGCTTTTTGAGTAGGTCTGTAAGAGGTGCTGCAATTTGGGCATGGTTTCTGATTATGAATATCCTATACCATCTTGTCAGGCCTAGAAAACTTCTCACTTCCTTGATAGTGGTTGGGGGTGGCCAATCTTAAACATCCTTGACCTTGGCAGGATCTACTGATATACCTTCAGCAGACACTATGAATCCCAAGTATTCAATCTTCCTTTTGAATAAGGCACACTTCTTCTTCTTGGCATACAACTTGTGTGCTCTCATTGTATATAGGACAATGCGAAGATGCGGTTCATAATCTTCTTCCTCCTTAGAATAAGTTAGGACGTCATCAAAGAATACAAGAACAAAGTCATCAATATGAGGTCTGAAAATGTCATGCATTAACTTGTTGAAGGTAGCTAGGGCATTTGTCAACCCAAATAATATCACAATGATTTTGAAATGATCGTATCTTGTGTTGAAGGTGGTCTTTGGAATATCTTCATTCTTGACTCTGATCTGATAATATCCTGACCAAAGATCGATCTTAGAAAAGATCCTTGCTCCTTGTAGATGATCTGGAAGCTCGTCTATCCTCAAGATCGGGTACTTATTCTTTATTGCTACTTGGTTTAGCCCTTGGTAGTTGATACAAAGACGGAGAGTTTCATCTTTCTTCTTTTGGAACAATACTGGGGCTCCCCATGGTGAACTACTTGGCTGAATATACCCTTGTTCTAGTAGTTGTTTGAGTTGCTCTTTTAGTTTGATGGCTTCAGTAATAGAATTTTGTAAGGTCTTTTTGTAACTGGAGCGGCTCTTGGAACAAGTTTGATCTCATGACCAACTCCTCTTTCTAGAGGTAACTTAGTTAGCTCTTCAGGAAATATGTCAGCGTACTCTTTTAACCAGGATGGTTCTTCTATTTGACCATCTTGATTTACCTTGTTAAGCTTGATCAAGTAAACAAGTAATCCTTTCTTCAAGCCTTTCACAATTCAAGAAGCTTTTGCTAATTGAACTTTAGGTTTCTCTATTTCACCTTGTCCAGTTGCTATTTCACCGTTCAAATCCTAAAATGTGACTTGACCTTTTCCACAATGGATATGAGCATCATTGGGAATCAGCCCATCCATTCCTAGTAAACATTCATAAGCTCCTAAGTTCATTACTCTAAACCTCATACTTGAAAGATTTTCTCCTAGGTTAAACTCTACCTTGGCAGTTTACTGTGTAGAAGGTACTACTTTCTTTCCATTTGTTAATTCCATAAGTAGTTTTGATGCATTTACTATATCTATTTCTAACTTCTTAGTACACTTGGGTGAAATAAATGAGTGTGTACTTCCATAGTTAATCAAAACTTTAAGTGATTTACCTCGATGACTAGCTGGTGTCTATATTACCGAATAATGACGATTTGGACCTTTCCTGTGGAATGCAACATGAACAATTGCTCTTTCAATATCTTCTTTCATAGTAGGGCTTCCTCCCTATTAGTCTCTTTTAGGGTAATATTTAATGTTATTCCTTTTTCCATAGCTACTTGACCACGGCCTTGGGCAGCTCTACCTTGACCTCGAAACTGGCCTTGGTGATGGTTTCCACCAAGCTTTGGAAAATCTTTCCTGAAATGTCTTGGCTCATTACAGTGAAAGCACCTAAGACCATTCTTATTTCCCTTGGTAGGAACAAAATTTCCAATTGCATTGGATTTTGCCTTTTTCTTCTGACCTTGGTAAAATTGGCCTTGGGTTCTTTTTACTTGACCTTTGAATCCTCCCTTTTTCTGGTTATTGTAGCTTTAGAACTTATTATTGTTAGGATTTAATTGTACTTCCTGCCCAATAGGAGCAGCTCAAATCAAAGCATCTTGGAGGTCTACTGGACGCATTGATTCCAAATGAGTGTTTAGAGGAGAATTCAGCCCATTGCAGAACTTGGACATGTTAAAATATTTACAATCACACCTACTTGAGTCCCTTTGTAAGGAGCATTGAGGGCTCATGACCAAAATTCCATATGCACGGTAGGAGAAAGTACCACCACTCAATTCCTATAAAGCATTGTACTTGCACTCTTTTTCTAATGCAATGATAGTACTCTTTTCTTTCTAGTAAAGTGTCATGTCACTGTCAATACACAAGATTGTGTTTATGAGTCCAAGTCTCAATCTTGGAACCTAATTCACTTGTGTGACAATTTGTCTTTGTCAAGGTCAATGTCTTCATGAGTTTCTTTTTCCTCTTTCAACCTCCAAAGCTTCCGCATCTGCCATGCTTTAGATCCCACGTATTTTGACATGGTACCAGAGCGTAGCTGAGTATGGCTTAACTCATTTTAGTAGCTCTTCACAAATTGATCCATCTCTACCCATCTTAGTCTCAGCCTATAAACTCACTTTCCATCTCCACCTTCAAGCTTGCCTTCATGGTTGCCATAGCCAGCATCACCATGTCAGATTGAAGCTCTTGTATGTCACTCCACAAGCCAAATCTTACCGAGCTTCCTTCTGGAGAAGTGTTCTCCCACTACTGATGCTATCATCTGTAATGGAGGGGAAATACTTAGGTCAAGTTGACCTAAGTATAAAAGGTGTAGGGGACACTGCATAGGACGATTTTGATGTATACACATTTGTCCTTTCACCTTCTTCACCTTCTTCCCTGTCCTTCCATGGCTGCCAGCCATTTCTCTCTCCTCTTCTTGCCTTTCTCTTTCTACTCCTAGTCTTTCTCTCTCATCGTCACCCTCTTTCTCTCTCCTTCTCTCTCCTCTCTACAATCTCTCCCTTCTCCTTCTCTCTCCTAGGTTCCTTTCATTACAGTTGGTATCAGAGCTTAGTTTTTAGATCCTTCCTTTCTCTCTCCTTCTTTACATTTAGTTTCTTGTCAGTTTCAGGAAACCCTACTGTGCACAGGTACAACATTGAAGAACCATAGCAATCAAGAAGTACTAGACATGGCAACCTTTCTTGGAGTTTTAAACGGAGCTTGGACCAAAAATGGAGGCAGACAGACAAAGATGGCAGCTCATTTTCAAATCCCAAGCAAAATTTAGAGGTAAATTCTTGAAAGAGGAGCCACAGAGTTGGTGAAGGCTTTGGTTTCAATTACTTTTTGTAAAGGCGGTCTTCTTCTTCTCCCTTTAAGCTTCTTGAAAGCTATGGAGTCTTGTAGCCCAAGATCTTACTTCTACTCTTCTTCCATGCTGGGAAGGATCCTTCTTCTTTGAGCACTGTCCCATGATTCAAAACAAAATCTATGAGCAGGAAAGGGGAGAAGATCTTGTTGATTTTGAGGCATGGAGCTCGACCTTGAGAGAGGATGCATTTCTTGTCTTCGAGTTGGCTGCTTTGTTGCAAGATTTGAAGAACTTTGTCATGCTGCTGCTTTCGCGCAGCAATGCAGCTTAGTCGTCCCGCAGGAGGATCAATTCGGACTGTCGTCCTTAACAAAGTTGTAAAGATTACGAAGGCTGCTCTCATGGAAGCCTCCACCAAAGCCTTTTGTTAGCCTTAGCCTGGAAATTTCGCGAATCAGAGGTCTAAGGTACTAGCGATGGCAGCGAATGTCGAAGCAAGGAGAAAGCTCCGCGCGGAAGGGAGGTTCCGGCTCCCCCTCTGACTCGTTCAGTGACTGCATCGGCCAACGGTGTACGGCAGTAGAGCGAATCTTCTCAAAGCAAGGAGCAATTAGAGGTGCAGTAAACTTTGCGGAAGCATAACATTTGCTGCTGCAAGATCAATGTCTGCATCTGCCCTTTTAATCTCTCATGTGGACTTGGGTCTGGAAGGCCTAAAGGGCCATTTGCATAAACAGGGATTGATGAGACGTAGCTCCACCTGCATGGACAATATTTGCTATAGCCAATAGTAGTGCAGCCTTGGTAGTAAACGTTGTACCATTTAGCAGCTTAATGATGCGAGGGCAAAGGCGCTGCAAAGAGCCAGTAGGCAAATCCCTGAAATTGTCTGTCACTCCTGCCAAGCACAAGGCTGCCCCAGCTTGAACTCCTCTATTTTGCATTAAATAAGGGTTTGAGGCTCAGCCTGCATTGAAGAGGACAAGCTCAGTGTTGATGGCCACAATCACTTCTCCTGTTCTTGTGGATGATGGACTGAAGGTATATGCAGTCATAGATCAGAGACAAACTACTGGTTCAAATCAGGTTTGAAGGCTCCACTCTCCTCCTGTACCTCAGCCCAACAACTCCCTTCAAGGTCCTCTACCCCTCGAGCTATGGCATCTGTCGTGTCTGCAATACCTCTCCCTATCACATAACCTCTTCTCAGGATGTGTTGCTTCTGGTGTTAGAGACAAATTTGGGCGTGCAGCATTTGAAGGTTTATGTGGACCATTTCCAACAGAGGTGCTTAAGAACAGGACTATTCATGGAACAAGATCCAAATCCCATGTGGCTGTGATTCTTGGGCCCTTAGCTGGGGGTATGTGGCTGTTTGGAGGACAAGAGGATGTCTTCAGCACTATTGTGCCACTTCAGGACAGGGGCTGAGGCAACAAAATCAGTTTGTTGGCTTGAAGGAGCCTACCTAGGCTTTCTATCAAGCCTCAAGCTCAAGAACGTTTGACAGGCCTGAGCTGCCTTTAAAATGTTTGTACTTGATGAAGCTCCAGCCCCCTCCCCCCCCCCCTCAAAATCTAAGGAAAAGCATGTCATGGCAAACTATGAGCCATGAATTCCGCTTCGTATGAAGCTTCTTGCATCACAAAGGAGGCATTCAATGCTTAGAGCCAGCTCTGTACAAAGCACAAGCTTCTTTTCCGCCGTTGTATCTTTTGATGCTTGGGATTCTACAGATGCTTTACTGATCTCCCTACACCATAGCTTCTCAAAGGCTAGGGGATTCACTTGCATCCTCTCAAGGGCGAGTTCATAGGCATCCTCTTCTAGCCTGTACTCCAGAAACATGACTGCATCCTGCATGCTTTGAACAAATGTTGCTAGGTGCACGCATACGGGGGACAAAGCGAGGCTTACCCTGCCAAATGAATAAATTTCTAGTGTGCGCGCTGAGCTAAAAGGCCACTCTTCCTCCATAGTGACAACAAGGAAGTCTTGAATAGGGGTAGCACGAGGTCCTTGACAGACTTGTTGTTCTTGTCACGGCCACAGACGATGACAGGAGTCGAAACTTGGACATGGACCGAGCTGCCTTGCAAAGGCTGGAGGAGACACAGCAGAGTTGGCTTCTAGGGCCAAGCGAGAAGAAGAAGAAGAAATATGTGGATCTTGGCTATATGGTATGCAGTAGGAAGCTATTTTGCTACGTTGTAGGCAGTTTCGTGGCCGCCATTTTCATTCCAGGCTTGGTAACTCTAATTGTGAAGACGGTGCTGCACCACCATCCAGCGCCACCTCCTAAGGACAATTACTCGCAAGCTTTGCACAAGGTTCTTCTTTTCTTCAATACACAAAAATCTGGCAAACTACCCAAGCATAACAACATCACCTCGAGAGGGAATTCAGGTCTAAAAGATGGATCGGCTGCAAATGTGCATTTAGTGGGTGGTTACTATGATGCTGGTGACAATATCAAGTTTGGGTTTCCTAGTGCCTTCACTATCACAATTTTGAGCTGGAGTGTCATAGAGTATAGTCCAAAGTATGAAGCCATTGGGGAACTTGATCATGTCAAGGAGCTCATTAAATAGGGCACGGATTACATGCTCAAGACGTTCAATGCTTCGGCACCAAGTACCAGTTAGTTGTATGGACAAGGGGGTGTAGGTGGACCCAAAGATGGGACAGCCCTAATGACCATTACTGTTGGGAGAAACCAAAAGACATGGATTATGATCATCCAGTGTATTCATGTGGTGCTTGCTCTGACTTGGCTGTGCTGAGATGGCCCTCTCTTGGAAGGATGTGTGGATAAAAGCCAACTAAGGGCTCTTCTCTATTTGAGGATCCATGCCAGACCCAATCAGGTACAAGATAGTCTTCTCAATCATCCTCATGTCCACCCTGCCACTAAGGAAAAGACACTTGTTCAGCAGATCTCCATGCCGATTCTCTTCAGCTGTTAGCGCATGATCAGGATTCAGATTTCTGGAAATACTCTACATTTACAGGCGCAAACTCTTCACGAATGATGGTTCTCTAGTTCTCGAGATCCTCTTTCCTGAGGTTCTCAAGCTCCTTTGCATAGCGCGCATTGGGGGCAAAGAGGAAATCTGAACCAGTGACAATTAATCTTGTCCTATGCGTGGTTGTTGTCAAGAATGCATCAAACTTTGAAAGCTCATAAGCTTTGTGCCTGTTGTGCCCAATCATCAGACCCTTGAACCCAAGTCCATCATCCGTGCCAGAATTGAACATGCAAGACTTTCCCAGGGTATTATAGCATTCAGTTGATCTGCTTGTAGCAGGGACTGGTAATGCCTTGCCATGAAGTTCCTCTAATGGAGGGCACTCCACAGGCTACTCCACAATAGGAAAGCCTTAGCGAGTTCTAGTACACCAATGTGATTTGTCTAGTGTAAGATGATGCAATCAATTGTGCACCACTTCAAGAAACATCAAGCGCATCAGCTCTAGTTTGCAGATAGCAAGGACCCAAGTGATAGTACTGAGGAAGCATTCGTTGCAGAGTTGCAAGCTTTAGGTGACCACTTGAAGGTTCATGGGTATTTCATTAATGGGGAGAAGGTTACAGGTACTAATTTGAGTTTGGCACCCAAGTTGTTTCATCATAAGGTTGCATTTTTCTTGGTGAAGGATAAGTACATGCAGACAACAGTCATTTTGTGATGGTTGTGAGGTCTATGCAATAATGGAGTCATTATTGATGAAGTGTGGTAATACAAAAGATCTACTGCAACAAGGCCTTCAAACAGACAGATTTTGACTCTTACCTCAGCTAAGGGCATGGCTGGACAGTTTCCTAGATTTGAAAAGCATTAGGGAGATCACCAAGGGAGATAACAATGCTTCCAATGATGCTTTTAAAAAAAAAGTGGATTCATTAGGAAGAAGCTTGTACTTTTGGTATCTAGCAATGGTTCAAAAGCTTTTCTTATTGATAGAAACAGATGCAAGCCTCATAGAATCCTAGTAATCAACACAGGATTTGTGCTCCCTGTGACAATGACCCAAAACGTCTCGATCGTGCAGATAGGCACCTCCCAAGAAACTCTCATTTTCTTTAGAGTTTGATCTTCTTCTTTTTAAAGTGGCAACCCTGACACAAAAAGAAACGTGATCTTCCCCATCTGAAAAGGGTAAAGAATATTTAGAAGAGAAATATTCAGAAGGATCTTTGTCAATATAAGGGCTGGTAGGTTCAACATCAGTGTCATCTGCAGTGACAAACTTTTGGGCATCTTTGAAAGAAACTGGTTTGCTATCACGTGACTAACCGATGCCCTTCTAAGAAAATCGGTGAATATGTTTGTGAGCCTTGAATAGTGAGCAACAGTTGCTTAAGTGGTCTGAAATCTGCAGCAATAGTGAGCAGCAGTTCTGAGGCTTGAAGCACTAGTGGGCAACAGTTGTTTACATGGTCTGAAGTTTAAAGGAATAACATTAGTAGGCAGCATGTATGCATATACTCAACCACATTGTTCCTATGGACAACAACACGGTTCCTATCAGCAGCATGCATATGGAGATTCCTATGCCACGCAACCATATGGGCAGCTGCCTCATGGAGACCCTGATGCAATGCAGGAGCGGCAAGCAAGTGATTATGACCGACATCATGCCGATACCTATGCTCATGGACTTGCCAATCATCATACTTATGGTCAGCCTAGGATGCAAGGACACCATTGTAGTCATGTAGGACAGTCATCATGCAATCTTGGATAGCATGTTTATGGGCAACAATATGACCAAAGTTTTGGTAGTAGGCAACAGCAAATAGATGTATTTGGGCAGCAGCATGAAAATTTTTGTGACATGCATTCTCATAGAGATTATGGACAGCATGACTAATGCTGTGGGATCAATGATCCAAGGCAGCATGCTTATGACGGTTATGTGTGTGATGCGGAGTAGGGCTATTATCACCACATGCAGTATGGACAGCATGAGTATCATTATGAGCAGCAGCCACATTGCTACGACCATCCATATGGATAGCATGAGCATTATGGTCATGAGCATGGACAGCCATCTGTTGTATATGAGCAGCATGCTTATGTACGTGAGCAGCAAACATCAGTGGAAGCAAATGCATATGCTCAACCAAATTGTCCCTCTGATGTGCAACAGGGCTATTATCACCATATGCAGTATGGACAGCATGAATATCATTATGAGCAGCAGCCACATTGGTATGACCATCCATATGGATAGCATGAGCATTATGGTCATGAGCAGGGACAACCATCTATTGTACATGAGCAGCAAGATGACTATGAGCACCATGTCAGAACTATTACGAAGCTGACCAATGGTGATGAGGTGTGTAAATTGCTATCTAAGGCTAAATGCATTAGACGCCTTACTAGTGATACGATACGGGAATTGCATGCTGCGGGCTTATGCTATCGATGTGCTAAGCCAATATCTTGTAATCATCAAGCCACATGCAGGGCAAATACTGCCAAAATACTCTTGGTATTAGAATATTATGATACAAAGGATGGAGAAGATCTTGTTGAAGACCATTTTGGTATGGGTCCACAACAAGAACCTCAGTTCAAGAAAGCAGATCATGGGCAGCATGTGGATTTGGATGATCATGACCCCATGCAGGAGCCCCGTCAGTCCACAGACCTGCAGTTTAAAAGCTTGGACATCACTAAGAATGCAAGGTCCATGAATATACAACACTTAGGGGTTGGTGAAGTCCATGCAATGGTGACTTCAGCCTCATATGCTTCAGTCATACAGAGCATGGTGATGCTTGAGAGGCCTATGGAAGAGCTAGAGAATACCACCATGCTGATCATGCTTTCAGCTGTACTTGACTTTGATCTTATGAAAGTTGATCCAATGCATGGCAGCGATACCACTTTCCCTTTTGATCCGTGTGGCTATAGGCTGACCTTGACCCTCTGCATAGACTAGTACTACTCTTGAATATTAGGCAATCTTTTACTGGGTCTATGCCAAGAATCCCCCCTCACTACCTTTTACCACTTGTAATGCTGTATAGAGTAGTACTCTGCAGCCCACTACTTGGCTATATCAATAAGTCCGATCTTTGTTTTTGAGGACAAAAACTTCATTTTGAGTGGGGATGGATTGTAATGGAGGGGAAATACTTAGGTCAAGTTGACCTAAGTATAAAAGGTGTAGGGGACACTGCATAGGACGATTTTGATGAATACACATTTGTCCTTTCACCTTCTTCACCTTCTTCCCTGTCCTTCCATGGCTGCCGGCCATTTCTCTCTCCTCTTCTTGCCTTTCTCTCTCTACTCCTAGTATTTCTCTCTCCTCATCACCCTCTTTCTCTCTCCTTATCTCTCCTCTCTACAATCTCTCCCTTCTCATTCTCTCTCTCCTAGGTTCCCTTCATTACATCATCTCAAAACTTGACATTGCCCCATCTACTACTCAGCATTGTCAGTTTTCTTAGGTTCTGTTCTGTGGCCTCCATAGACAGGTAGTACCTAGGCCATCCTGGAGCTTATGGATCTCACACTAAAGGCCACCATTGATCATGATGTTTTCTAGGGAAATCTTCCTCAACATCAGATGCTCCATCTTATGACAACAAACATCAAGATTAATGCACCCTAAGCCCAGCATTGACAAAAATATGAAAAACTGACAAAAAATGAGCATGCTGCTGTCATCCGCCCCGTGCACTTAGATCATGCATCACTCTTAGAGAAGGAAAATAAGTTAAAAACTAAGGAAGAACCAAGCACCTCTAGAGATGAGCATGCATTATATGTTGGCAATAGGTACAAAGGCAAGAAGGATCAGCTCTTCTGTGACTTCTATAAAAGGACCGGGCACACCGAGAAGTTCTACCATGCTAGAAAGAGGTCCCAAAAGGCCTATCTAGTTGCAGTCAAAGAAGAAGAAGAAAATAGAGCAAAGGAAGAAAAAGAAGAAGAAGACTACTAGGAGAAGGACAAACCTCATCAGTCCTTCTATTCAGATAGACTTTTTTAGCTTTGTAGTTTCTAGCCCTAGTGCTTCAAACATAAACTTATAAACTCCTCAAATAAGCCTTGTACTATAGCCTCTGTACACTTTATGAGGCCCTTGCTACAGCTTTTGGATGTCCATCATGTTTGTGGTACCCACACTTAGCCTTTTTTGCAACAGCCTGTGGAGTTTTGCCATGGTTATGGTGTTAAAATATGGATCTAGAGCATGGATATGGCGGCTTGTAAGCATAGACTAAACTCATGATGACATTGATTGAAGACCACAATTGTTACACAAGTGAATTAGGTTCCAAGATGGAAGCTTGGAGTCATAAACACAATCTTATGTAGGACTGACAAGTACAAGGCTGACACTAACTGATAAAGAAAAGCATAATCATGAATTCATTCCATATGAATAGTGGTAGTCAAGAACAATGCTTTATTGTTGTTGGATGGGTACACTTTTCCCTTTTTGTGCATATGGGATTCTTGTAGCCTACATGTCTTCATCCCAAACTGTCTCATACAAAGAGGCTACATTAGGTGTGATTGCTAATATCTCAACACCCCTCCTCAATCACAACTAGAAAGTACAAAGTGTGTAGAGGCTTCAGTGAAAGTAATACCTACAAAGTGTGGGTAGAACAAAGACGTGGCAAAACACCAGAGGTTGTCGTAGAAAAAACTAAGTGTGGGTACCACAAACATGATGGTTATCTAGAGGTTGTAAGAGGGGCCTTACAGAGGCTGTAGTACAAGGCTACATGAGGAGTTTACAAGCTTATGATAAAGACATTTGGGCTAGACATTACACGACTAAAAAAGTCAATAAAAAATAGGATCAAGGACCGTGAGGCCCTTATGGTTTTTAGCATTTCTTTTGACATAGATCTTCTATTCATTGTAGATGTTGATGTAGTCCAGCTTGCTCTTTTTGATTATGTACTTGTTCTTCACTTTGCTTGCTACTTCAGAGTCTTCATGATTTTTCTTCTTCTTGTATTTATTCTCTTTTATCTTTCCTTCATGGACTTTGCTTGCATTAGTCATTTGGTTCTTTTCTTTATGGTCCCCCTCAAGCAAAGGTACAATCTTTGAGGTTTGCACGATGACTAAGATAGCTGGAGTGTCTTCAAAATCTTTAGATGGAATCATTGATTGCACTTGAGTGTGAGCGGCTCCATTTCCTCCTGTAGGTAGAGTAAAAACATCTTCTATATAATTGAAATGAGCAACAAGTGTAATGTTACTTTTCATTGGAAATAACCATATAAATGTCTTCTTATTTGACATTTCCATGATAGGGTATCAGCTCCAAATGGCTAGCAAGGAGTTGATCTTGAATGACTTAAAAAATTCTTCAACTGATTGAAGATGATGAGCAACCAAGTTGACTTGCAATGTGTTTAAAAAACACAGGCAGTGATAGCATGAAATCTCACTATTCTTGATGCTTGTCCTTCAGATGAGTGCCTCAAATCTTCAAGGTCTTCCAAATCTTCTTGATTAAATGCTCAAATCTTTGTTGGCACTAAGTAGGACTAAGATCAGAGTGGTAGGTATATAATTTGAGTGGCAAGAGAGAGAAACTGAAGAATTTCAAGAGCTTGATGTTGAAATGGCTATGGATTCTTCTAGGATTTAGCAGTCGACTGGTTTTTTGTTTACATCAACCTGTAGAGGGAATCATTTAATGAATCATTTGATGGGAAAAGAGCTCATGAGCCATCCTTGAATTACCCTATGGTCACAGGAAAGATCGCGGTTTGTGCGTGTAGAGACAGCAGTACGACCTGATGATGGCATAGAATAGGTAGCTAGCTCAAATTCACACAATGCTGGGCTCAATGATGAGTAATGTTGGATTGTGATGTATCAAGGCACTTTGCCACAAGTAGAGGAATGTTTCTTAAGAAGGAATCGTGGGCTGAGATGGCCTCTATGAAGAGATCCAAGGGCTCAAAGGAGGCAAGATGCAGACTAGCTACGAATGGCACAAGCTTTACTGAAGATGAAGTTGAGAAAATGAATCATACACTGATCTTGAGCTGTCCAGGGATGAAGACGAGCTGAAATAGTAGAGAGGAGACCTGAGAAATGCTAAGACATGCTTAGTTGAGCTCTGATACCATGTTAAAATATGGATCTAGAGCATGGCTATGGTGACTTATAAGCATAGACTAAACTCATGATGACATTGACTGAAGACCACAATTGTTACACAAGTGAATTAGGTTCCAAGATGGAAGCTTGGACTCATAAACACAATCTTGTGTACGACTGACAAGTACAAGACTGACACTAATTGATAAAGAAAAGAATTATCATGTATTCATTCCATATGAAAAGTGGTAGTCAAGTACAATGCTTTATAGTTGTTGGATGGGTATACTTTTCCCTTTCTGTGCATATGGAATTCCTGCAGCTTGCATGTCTTCATCCCAAACTGCCTCATACAAAGAGGCTACATTAGGTGTGATTGCTAATATCTCAATATATGGTGTGTCCACACTTTGCAGGTGTTGCTTTCATTAAATCCTCTACACACTTTGTACTTCTGATTGTGATTGAGGAGGGGTGTTGAGATATTTACCAATCACACCTACTTCAGTCCCTTTGTAAGGAGCAGTGAGGGCTCAGGACCAGAATCCCATATGCACAGTAGGAGAAAGTGCCACCACTCAATTCCTATAAAGCATTGTACTTGCACTCTTTTTCTAATGCAATGATAGTACTCTTTTCTTTCCAGTAAAGTGCCATGTCACTGTCAATACACAAGATTGTGTTTATGAGTCCAAGTGTCTCAATCTTGGAACCTAATTCACTTGTGTGACAATTTGTCTTTGTCAGGGTCAATGTCTTTATGAGTTTGTTTTTCCTCTTTCAACCTCCATAGCTTCTGCATCTGCCATGCTCTAGATCCCGCATATTTTGACAGGACACTTGTTGAGCAGTATCCATGGAGGGTGCATATTTAAGAAGTAAAACAAACTTGGAATAATATGCTTCTAGGATTAGTCCCATTTGTTTCAAATTAAAGAACTCATTCATCTTCTGGATGCGATAAGCTGGAGGTAAATATCTTCCTCTTACAGCTTCTTTTAGCAAATCCCAAGTAATGCTATTTTCAGGGACACCTTGATCTTGGCACCACTGCTTCCACCATAGTTGAGCTTCGCCAATTAACTTTAGCTTAGCTATCATGGTTTGGTTGGTTGGGACAGTTCTAGTCGTAGTAAAGTAATCATCTATGGATTCAATCCAAATTTTTGCATCATCTTCCACATTCTCGCCTTTCCTGTTAAATTTCAAAGGTTTGATTTGCTTCAAAATATCATTTTCTCTTGGGCTTCATTTTGGGAATTATTGTGGGTGTGAAATTCTAGGAAGTTTTCAACAAATTCCAAGTTAAACTTTACGAAATTTATATAGTGTTAATGTTAGAGTGTGATACTCAAATTATTTCTTAAGCTTACGTCGTATTCTATACCAATGTGTACTCTGATACCAACTACGAGGCATCCGCCAATCTCAATCCACGGCACGGCTTTTAGTAGTCCATCAGTAGGTTTTTCAAACATGATGTCGCCCGCGGCGCTCCCTTGGAACATCATGTCAAGAATTGCGTGGTGGAGGGACTTGCTTGAGTTGCTGCGCCAAACACACACTGTATACACGAGAGGAAGCTCACTCACGAACATAAGAAGAGAGATGGAGGCCAAAACGTTTTCTTGCTGATTTTTTTCTTCTTCTTCCATATACTATACAATGTACACAAACTATAGATAAGATACAACATAAAGGAAAGTGGCATACTAAGTCAAACAGTGCCTAACAGACTATACTAATCGACTGGCGCTATATATTTGCCAGCTGTAGGTAGGTGTAACAAACTAAATATAATAAGTGATAAGTCAGTGTCCATGTGAGTATCATAATGACCACCAATATGCTAAGTGTAGATGTGCGGATCTATCTAGCTAGGTGGTCCATCATCAATGTCCGCACATGTTGAGCTTGAGGGGGAGTGTTGAGCTTGCCATCTCAACACTCCCCCTCAAGCTCAACTCTATCTCTACAACTCGAAGTAAGCTTCAAAACTTTCAAAGCTTCTCTACACCCAGTGCCTTTGTGAAAATGTCAGCTATCTGATCCTGTGTGCTGACATATACCAAGTCAATCTCTCTTGTAAGTACCATCTCTCTCACAAAGTAGTAGTGTACCTCAATGTGTTTTATCCCAGCATGGAACACTGGATTCCTAGCTAACTGTATGTTGCTCATGTTATCACAATGAATGACAATTAGACCATCTCCTTGCACATCCAAATCACCTAATAACTTTTGTAGCCATACCACCTCACATGCTGCCATAGTAGCACCTCTATATTCAACCTCTGTAGTCGATAAAGCAACTGTAGGTTGCTTTTTGCTACTCCATGTAACTATTACACTACTAAGGGAAAACATGAATCCACGAGTAGACATTCTTTTTGACATGCTACTAGTCCAATCTCCATTTGTGTATCCAAAAAGATGTACATTCTTACTTGCCTCATAAAATATTCCATAATGTAAAGTGGACTTTACATATCTCAATATACATCTAACCGCATCCAAATGAGGCTTTGTAGGCATCTGCATAAACTGACTGACAAGGCCAACAACATAGCTCAAGTCTGGCCTTGTCATAGTCATGTAAATCAAACTCCCTACCATCCTCATGAACATAGAAGGGTCTTCTATCTTATCCCCAACGTCGACACTCAACTTCACATTTTGCTCCAATGGTACTAAAAGAGGCTTACATGCTGTCATACCATACTTAGATAACATATCCAAGCCATACTACCTTTGTGATAGCCATATACCATCATCACATTTGATCACCTCAATACCAAGACAGTATCTCAGCTCACCCAAATCCTTCATCTCAAACTTCTTCTTCAAGAAGTCCTTAACTTCAGCAATCCCATTGTCACTGTTACCTGTAATAATCAAGTCATCCACGTAGATGACTATGATGACCAAACTTGCATCTCCCTTTCTCACATAAGGTGAGTGATCAGCATCATCAGAAATACAAAATCCAATATTGACAAGATACTCTCCAATCTTGTCAGACCATGCTCTAGGTGCTTGCTTCAGTCCATAGAGTGCCTTCTTTAACCTCTACATATATGTGGGATACTCTAAATCCGCATAACCTGTTGGCTGCTCCATATACACTTCTTCTTGAAATTCACCATGCAAGAAGTCATTCTTAACATCCATTTGCTGCAAACTCCAACCTTTTGGTTGCTGCGCCAAGGCAATCACACACCTAATAGTTGCCATCCTAGCAACTGGATTGAATGTGTCTTCATAATCTATGCCATACGTTTGAGCATAGCCTTTTGCAACAACCGGCCTAGCCTTATATCTGCTAACTGAACCATCTGCATTATGCTTGACTTTGTAAACCCACTTACAACCAATAGCTTTCTTACCTTAGGCAAGGGTACCAAATCCCAAGTCTTATTGGCTTCCAATGCAGCCATCTCCTCATCCATTGCTGCATCCCAATGGGCATGACCAACAACATCCTCAAAACGAGTGGGCTCAACATCCTCAACTAGTTTCACCATATAAGCATAATAGTGAGTTGCATAACCTTCAAAGCCAAATCTTTTAATAGGGCATCTGACCCTGCTAGACTTGTGTACCACTGGATCACTCAATGGAGCCTTTACATTACTATGAGCTCTTTGTACACCTAGTGTCCTGACTGAAGGAATACCAAGCTTATCATCCAAACTCTTTGAACCACTAGAATCTCCATCAAATCCCAAATGACTAGTAGATGCATCATTACTATCTAGCACTTTCTTCTTTCCTTTGTCTTTGCCTGTAACACTTATAGATATACCTGAAGATGTGGGACTACTCCTTAGTCTCCTAGACCAAGGGCTCATTGTAGGTGTAGTACCATATGATGTTTCTGGTCCATTAAGACTTCGTGATTCTTGTTTTTCTTTCTGCACATAACTATCATGATCATTATCATCATCTAATACATCACTGGCAGGTGCATACCAACTATTCATCTCATAAAAAATAACATCCTTGCTCACTTTGAACTCACCTGTGACAGGGTTATAACAACGATACCCCTTTTGCTCTAAAGAGTATCCAATAAAAATACATTTTTCAGCCTTTGGATTAAGCTTCTTTTGTAGCTCATTTGGCACATGAACATATGCAACACATCCAAATACCTTCAAGTGTGATATGTTAGGCTTCTTGCCAGTAAAGCATTCTTTAGGAGTCATCCCGTGAACTGCAGCTGTGGGGTTTCTATTTATAATATAGACATCAGTATGGACAGCTTCAGACCAAAAATGTTTTGGCATATTCTTGTCAGCCATTAATGCCCGTGCAACTTGTGCAATATGCTTATTTTTTCTTTCTGCAACCCCATTTTGCTATGAGGTATACCTACAAGTAAATTGCCTTTCTATCCCATTAGTCCTCAAGAAGCCATTAAACTCATTAGAGAGGTACTCTCCCCCTCCATATGATCTCAAGAACTTCACTTTCAAGCGTGTTTCTATTTCAACAGTTGCCTTGAAAGATTTGAAGTGCTCAAATACATCACTCTTTTCCTTCATGAAATATACCCATATCTTTCTTGAACAGTCATCAATAAATGTGACAAAGTGTTTGTTGCCACCAAGAGACATATTCCGTGTAGGCCCCCAAATATCTGTATGCACTACATCAAGTATGTTTCTGCTTACTTCTTTGTCATGCGAGAAGGGTTGTCTTGCCTGCTTACCAAATTGGCATGCCTCATAGACTTTATGTAACTCTGCAACTCTAAAAGAAGGCAACCCTGTAACCAATCCTGTGGACTGCATTAATTTTTGTCTTTGCACATTTGCATGTCCAATACATTTATGCCATATTTCAATATCTGCAACTACTCCTTTTCCTTTAACATACATAGTAGCATCCATTGCAAGAATTCCAACATCTAAAGTGAACATGCGGTCAACTCTACTTCCTTTTGCAACCAACCGATACTTATCGTTAAAGTCTTCTACAAAACAAGATTTTGCATTGAATTGGACCTGCAACTCCTGCTCTACCATTTGGCCAACATACACTAGATTCTTTGTGATTGATGGCACATGTAATACATCTATCAACTCTTTGTCTGGCCATTATGCAAGGAAAAAGGAATCTTTCCAATGTGTGAAATTGGGTGGCATGAATCACACCCATCTGCACATAACCTAGATTTTGTAAATCCTACATCTCTCCAAACCATTCAACATGATTGATCATAAGATTAGATGCACCTGAATCGACATACCATACATCATCATGTGCCCTCTTTCCTATAACTGCATTCAACATATGTTGCATAACAAACAAGCGCTCATTTTTGTCTTCATTCTGTCGTGAAGACGCTGCATAGTTTCCTTGCTGCAATTTACCACTACGAATATCATTCTTCTTAGTATAAAAATGGGATGCAATATGACTTGTCTTGCCACAATAATAGCAAACAATAGCAAAATTTCCAAAATCTCTATTCTGTCATCCACCTCTTCCTCTAGAGCTCCCCCTATCTCTAAAGTTTCCTCAGCCTCTTGAAACCTACATTTCACCAAATTGGTGATTGAACCTGTTTTGCTGGTTATCACCAACATGTCCCATATCACAGTCTCTCGAAGAGGATCTATCACGTCTCCTTCTTGAACTTGAGTAAAATTCTTGGACTTGTTCACCATTTCTTTCAAATGAGTCACCTTACATATTGATCTCTTCGGTAATCATGAGAGAGAACAACTCATCAAAATCTGGAAATGACTTTCATACATATACTAAAGTAACAAATGATTTCCATGCCTTCTTATTATTAAGTCCACTCAAAGTGGATGAAACCAAATCATCATCATCAGGCATTGCATCAATCATTACTAAAGCATCTGCAATGCTCCCCGCCTTCAACACATACACATTGACACACATTTTTCCTTTCTTCAATATATTCAACTCTTGCTTGAGTTGAATCTTTCATGCCTTTGTATTTACTAAAAACATGTTCTCAAAAATTGTCCAAGCTGCATGTGAAGTTTTTGCATTCTTGATATGTCCCAGCATATTATTATCAATGACTGCTGATAGCCAGTACATCACCTTTTTGTCTTTTGCATTCCACTCTTTCCATGTCTTTAATTCATCTATAGTCAGAGAGATACCCAGCTCTGGCTCCTTTTATTCACCTGAAACAAACTCATAAAGGCCCTTTCCAATGAGGAAGTTCGTCACACATAACTTCCATGAAGGGTAGTTGTTCTTGTCGAGCTTCTCAATAATGGGATTTCCACTATTCTTTGCCATTATCACAAAAAAGGATGCAACACAGGAAGCTAGTCTTCTGCCGCCTTTCACAACAAGTGCACAACAATACACCAAGCAACCTATTTCATTGATTGTTCAATAGTACATGTAATCTGCAACCTGTTTGCATATAAACCTTATGTTTTCTTTCTAGAAAACACCTCAAAAATTATAGATTCGAAATTTGTAACATGTGCACCCACTTTCGGTCAATATAGCAAAAATCATAGTGTACCCTGAAACTGTTGTCCACAATCTTGCGGTTCTAAAACGGGACCCGAAACGGCCTCAGATGCCCAAAAAACTACAGGAGAGCCCTAAAGTTGTTATTTTTAGAATATACAATGCTCTGTTTGCATACCAAATCTCATAGAAATATGACATTTTCACTCTACCCTGCTTCCGGTGCCTCCACAGGCACTATCCAAGAGAAAGAGTGAAAGAATGGAAGAGCTTCTTACTCATTGCTTGCTTGCTCGAACCTTGCTTCTTTTCCTTCACTTCAGCCTTCAAAATCAGCCTCTCTTAGTGGCAAGGATCTGATACCATGTTAAGAATCGTGTGGTGGAGGGACTTGCTTGAGCCGTGCGCCAAACACACATTGTATACATAAGAGGAAGCTCACTCAAGAACACAAGAAGAGAGATGGAGGCCAAAAAGTTTACTTGCTGATTTTTTTCTTCTTCTTTCATACATCATACAACGTGCACAAAGTATAGATAAGATTCAACATAAAGGAAAGTGGCCTACTAAGTCAAACAGTGCATAATAGACTACACTAATTTACTGGCGCTATATCTTTACCAGCAGAGGTAGGTGTAACAAACTAAATATAATAAGTGATAAGTCAGTGTCCATATGAGTATTATAATGACCACCAACATGCTAAGTGTAGATGTGCGGATCCATCTAGCCAGGTGGTCCATTATCAATGTCCGCACGTGTTGAGCTTGCCATCTCAACACATCACAAGGTTTGTCACTTAGGCCCTACTACATCTACTTCGCAACGGGAGAGTTCCGCCCGAACCCACTAGGATTGACCTAAATTTTCGAGTTCCTAAAATCAGAGGAGTCTCCTAATAGCTAGCTATAGCATCCGTATGTTTGAGTTTCCACTTCTAAAGGATTACTTGATCTGAAGCAGACTTGCCATTGCACTTGGTTCAAAGACAATGGAAGCCAGGGGGAGTGGGGTACATCAACCCTCCTTCCCATAAGGCAAAATCCCATTCTGCTCCCTAAAACAATGCAATTCGGTTCTACCTAACGATTAGTTGGTCAATTTATCATCTTCTTATTTCTATCATTGATTTAGAAAAGCTCACACAGCTAATCGCGACCACCCTACTGTTGGACGGACCCGTCGAGGGTTATGCCCAACCGCTTTCCTTTGATGACAGTACCATCTTTAGTTTTTTAACTATCTACAACACATTTATTGGAACATATACAACTAGCTTCCTTGCATAGTCCATTAAATCACACATTCCTTCACGTAATTTATCTCACGGACATGTATACAATTCAAACAATCCTTGAATAAAACAAACTTCTTTATTATATTGTAAGCTTATTACAATTTTCATCTTTTCAACCCTGCGGAAGATATAAAAAATTCCATGAGGGTATTCTACCCACCAAGATTCCACCCTTGTAACTAGTATTTAGGGTTCTAGGATCCCACCTTGGGTCACAAAGGGGCTCATTAAATTCTAGGAACAATGCAGGATTTATAGCCAGAGCCCCCCTAGTACCCACTTTTCCTACTACTCAAGACTATCCCTACGAAAAGACCTTTCGCCTACGGAGTCGGTCTAAGCCTCTCGAAGCGATAAATATGACCCTCTTGGAGTAGGGTCTCGCAGCTAGCTTGGCGGTAGCCTAGCACGATCCTTCCTTTTATTCTATTTGTCAATATTTTCAATCAGAGATCTAGATTCTAGTAAACACAAACAATCTTTTCAAAAGTGTATCAAATGATGCAATGACAATCACACCATCGTACAACTCACAGCTTCCATAGCCAAGATAGACCTTATTCTAAGGTAACCTTACATTCTAATGAGGATTCTCCTTCCCATAGACAAGTGTTGAGTACATCTCTTACAACATGTTAAGCAAGGAATGAATTTCCTATTTGGGCTATCTTACCCAACATAAGTGAAATTTCTTAAAGAAATATATTGTGCCAATAACTTAATGAGATGACTTACAGATCCTTTAAATACAGTTTCACTTTTCATAACAAGCGTTAGTCAACACTTAACCTTGTTGCATTTGACCATAACTATATCAAATGCGCATAAAGACATATGTGCAATAACCTCTAGCAATTATTTTCAACATGAATCTATGATTTAGAATCTCAACTAATCTAGCTACAATTCATAGTGATTAATCGTTTATGCTTGTACTAGTATGCTTTCTAGATGAAGCTATTAATTCGTGTAAGTATAGAAGATAATATTTTATGTAATTATTTTATGTGGTGAAATAATAATCTAGTAATGAATAACTTGGTTTGGCATGACGACATTGGGAATTTTGTCTTTGGCTCGCACTTGCATTCGCCACACCTGATGTTCCATTGTTGGTAGTGGCAACTTCGGCAATCTTGGGCACTCCTGTATCCCTATCTCTCGGACCACTCGTGGACGATGACTCCAAAGCGATGAAGGCGGAATAGATTCGAGATGGGAGAGCGTAAGAGAAGCTGGCTTAGTTGAAGACTGAGAGAGGGGAAATTGAGCTAACTCTCTTCCACGCAGCCTCTCAGGGTAACTCCTCTCTCTCTCTCTCTGTCTCTGTCTCTGTCTCTCTCTCTCAAGCTTCTTCTCACATCCTCTTGGAGGAGTATCCTTCTACCTCCCTCTCTCTACCTCTCTCTTGCAATCTCTCGGGGTTTCCTTGTGCTTCCTAAACTACTCCTTATGTCTCTTATTTATAGTAAATTAGAAAAGAAGGGTTGTGGCTAAGAAAAAGAGCTCTTTGTGGAGGGGATCTTGGAAAAATCAGTGATTTGATGCTCAAATCATAAATTTGATGGTTGCATTGGCTTCAAAAGGGAGGTAAAACCCTAAGACACTTGGTTAGAAATCTTTCAGATCACTTCCTTTTCTCTCTATTTAAAGTGTTGTTTTTTGCTTGTAAACTAGGACGTGCGCGATTTCACCAATCATTCTTTTTTTTCATTAAATCTTCAAAACTGGCTGAAAAAGCCACTTTCTTTTCTTACATGACATCCTGTTCGAGAAATTTCCATATCTTTTTAGGATATTTACAATAAATAATATCTATCTAAAATATGCTAGTCTTGTCCAAAAATCTAATATTTTTGGACTATCTAAACTAAACACATTGACACTAATGACTAATATGACTCATAATTCTCGTTCACGTTATAACTTCCGTGTTGGGTGGCTACAATCCTTGTCAATTCATTAAAAAAGTCATTTTATGACTCTCAATTTTTTTATATTTTTAAATAAATAAAAAGTGTTAGTTATTAAAATTTGTTAGTTTTAACTTTAGTTATTAACCTTACTAACTTATTAATTGACTAACTAACTTTCGAACTAACCAAGTGACTTTAATTGTGTGGAAGTATTACAGCACCGCACCACACTCTTTTTGCAACTAGATTCTCAAGTGTGGAACAACATTCCAAGCTTTCTTTGATAACTTGTCACCCTAAGGAAAGCACCACACCACACTCTTTCAGCAACTAGATTCTCAAGTGTGGAACAACATTCTTAGTTTACTTGGAATTTGACCCACCTCTTAGTTGCACATGCATGAGCATACACCCACCACATGAGTAGTTAGACACACCCCTTAGGGAGAGTATAAGTGACAAGTGTTGAGATATCGAGCTCCACTCGTGATATGCCAGGGTGACCGTTGTGCATTTATGTCATCGACGTGTCAATTGTAGATGCGGTTGGTACACCGCCCATGAATAATAGCTACATGACAGCTATCCTTATCTACTCTAGTTCGTGGCTCAGTTAGTATGCCACCTTAGTTAATTGAGTTTGGTTTGAGACCCATATATAGGGTTCTTCTATTTCTTTGTATGAGAGTTCTTTTTGGCTTACACAACTAAGAAGAGGAAAACTGTTTTCAGCCTCCACCCTTGTGTGTATTCCCCCATTGTGCAAGCAAGAAAGCTACAAGTGAGACTCCTTCCTTCCCTCCCACAATCTTGACATGGTATCAGAGCCTTGTTCGTGGTAAGGAGCTCAAGAAAACAAGCCAAGCTCGCGGTGTTTTGGTAAGAGGAGCAGTGTTGCTTTCATTTTTTGTTTTGGGAGCAGATCTCTGCAGGTAGCACAGCTGGAAATTTCAAGAGTGCATTGTCTCAGGTTGAGACGCCCTTCGCGGTGAAGCAAGAGGGCAGTATATGCTGCGGGCGAGTGCTGTGCAGCCACTATTCTACAGGTCGGTGAAAAGTTTCTGTAGAAATTGCATCGTATGCTTATGCGCAGAGACATTGGGAGTTACAGAATCATCCCTGTTGCCTGTTGATGCAAAATCGTCACTAGGAAGTGACTGTGTGGTCAAATACCACTTTCGTCAGTTTTGCAGATTTGCCTTTGTGAGGCTGAAGCTGTGCTGTTTGCAGTGACAGAATTTTTTGCAGTGTTCTGTAATGGCGTCTGATTCTCTCTCACAGATTGTCCCTGAAAAGCTTGACAAGAACAACTTCCAAGCATGGAAGTTTAGAATGACGAATTTCCTTATGGAAAAAGGATATTGGGAATTTGTTGCAGGAAATGAAGAAGAACCAGTTCTTCCTGATGTTCCCAATCAACAGCAAATGTAGGCATTTAAAGCATGGCATGAGAGAGCCAGGAAAGTTATGTACTGGCTGTCTATCAGCATTTCAGACTCTATGATTGTGCATATTCAGGATGCAAGTACGCCAAAGGAGGCATGGGATACTCTGTCAAAGATGTATAGCACAAATACACAAGCCAGGAAAATGCAGCTCAAGCAAGAGTTGCACAATGTGCAAAGAGAAAATATGAGCATCAATGACTACCACATGAAGGTGAAGAAGATTACAGATGCACTTGCTTCCATTGGGTCGCCAGTGGAAGATGATGATTTAGTTTCTGTGACCTTGAATGGTCTAGGAAAGGATTATGCACAGTTTCGGACATCCATTTCAGTTCATGAAAGATTTCCTAATTTTGAGGAGTTGATTGCTCTTCTAATTTCTGAGGAGCAGAGAAATGGTGGTGCATCTTCTTCAGGAGGAACTTCAAAAGAAACTGTCTTCTACTCAAATGCTAGAAGAGGTAGAGGCAGAGGTAGAGGAGGCCGATTTGGAGGCCGTGGTAGAAATCAGAATATGCAGCAAACTCAAGAAAACCAGTCCTATGGAGGAGGACGTGGTAACTCTAGAGGCAGGGGGAGCCAAAGAGGTCGTGGTGGATGGCAAAGAGGCCAAAATGCAAACAGTAATGTTGAATGCTACTATTGTGGTAAAATGGGTCATATGGCTAAAGACTGCTATAAAAAGCAGAATGACATCATGAATGGAAAACTGCAAAAAGAAAATTATGCATCTTCTAGTAGACAGGGTGATGACAGAAATGAGCATTTGTTTATGGTGCAGCACATGAATAATTCTGTGACAAGTGTAGAAGAAAGCAACGATGTGTGGTATGTTGACTCAGGTGCATCAAACCACATGACAAGTTATGCAGAATGGATGGAGGATGCAAGGAAAATGAAAAAACCAGGATTTGTGGAGACTGGTGATGATACTGCACATCCGATTGTGTAGATTGGAAAAATTCCTTTGTCTATGCAGGATGGGAAAAAGAAATACCTGTCCGATGTATTTCATGTCCCGAATATCACCAAGAATCTGGTTTCTGTTGGTCAAATGGTTGAACAGGGCTTGCAGGTCAGATTTAATCCTCATGGATGCTTTGTTGAGGATATGAAAAATAAAGGTCGCTTGATAGCAAAAGGAAAAAAGAAGGGTAGAATGTTTATATTGGATGCAGACATGTCTGAATTGAGTGCAGCAATGTTTGCACATGGGACTGGTGTAGTTGCAGATATTGATATCTGGCATAAACGCATTGGTCATGTTAATGTACATCGACTTAAATCAATGCAGGCCCAAAACATTGTTGCAGGATTGCCTAAATTCAAGGTTGCAGAAATGCATAAGGTATGTGAAGCCTGTCAGTTTAGAAAACAGGCAAGGAAACCATTTCCTAGACATGTTCAAGAGAGTAAGAAGCCATTGGAATTAATCCACTCTGATGTGTGGACTACTAAAGCTGCATCTCTTGGAGGCTGCCATTATTTTGTCACTTTTATTGATGACTATAGCAGAAAAGTTTGGGTGTATTTTATGAAAAAGAAAAGTGAAGTTTTTGGGCATTTCAAAACTCTTAAAGCTGTGGTTGAAAAAGAAACAGGCCTGCAAATAAAATGCCTAAGGTTAGATGGAGGGGGAGAGTACCTCTCAAATGAGTTTGCAAGGTTCTTGCAGGAGCATGGCATAAAGCAGCAATATTCATGCAGTCATACCCCACAGCAAAATGGAATTGCACAAAGAAAAAACAGGCATATTGGAGAGGTATCTCGTGCCATGCTCAATGAAAAAGACCTGCCAGATTTTTATTGGGCTGAAGCAGTTGCTACAGCAGTCTACATAATGAACAGGACTCCCACTGCAGCAATACATGGAATGACTCCAGAGGAGAGGTGTACTGGTAGGAAACCAGATATTTCTCATTTGAAAATTTTTGGTTGCATTGCCTATGTACATGTGCCAGATGAGTTGAGATCCAAGTTGGATCCAAAAGCTGAGAAGTGTATCTTTATTGGTTACTCTCTGCAGCAAAAAGGGTATAGATGCTATAACCCTTCTACTCGTAAGTTTACAGTGAGTAGAGATGTTGTTTTGGATGAGATGAGTAGCTGGTATAAACCAGTAAATGTGATTGATGATGTAGATGCACAAAATGGTAATGCTGCACAGAATTCACAGCAGCAGTCACAAAATATTAGTGGACCTGGAGCGTCCTCTAGCAGTGGTTCACATTCTTCGCCATGGACAGGCAGATTGAGATCAAGAGAATCTTCTCAAAGTAATGAAGATAGTGGTATGCAGGTATCACGAAAAGGAAAAGAGAAGGTTGATCAGCCCATATTTGATGTGAATGCAGGTCACTCTTATGTGGATGGTGAATCCAGTGGCTCAGAACAGAGCATTGATGATGAGTTGGGTATTCCTTCTATTGTTACACCTGGAGTAAGGAAGACCAGGGATGTTTTGAGAGCACCTGGGAGTGAACCTACTTTGCGCAGGTCAACCAGAGTTAGGTATCCTGTGGATAGGCTGAAATATGATGGATTTACAGCCATTCACTATGCATATATGGTCAAAGTGATACAGGAACTAGAACCCACTTCTTTTGAGCAAGCCATGGGAAAAGAAAAATGGGAGAAAGCCATGGATGAAGAAATGGATGCCTTGGAAGGAAATGCTACATGGGAATTGGTACCTTTGCCTAAAGGTAAGAATGCAATTGGCTGTAAGTGGGTTTATAAGGTGAAGCACAATGCAGATGGTTCTGTGAACAGATACAAGGCAAGATTAGTAGTCAAGGGGTATGCACAAACATATGGCATTGACTATGAAGAAACATTCAGTCCGGTTGCAAGGATGGCAACCGTAAGAGCAGTCATTGCTATGGCTGCATCAAAGGGATGGTCTTTACATCAGATGGATGTGAAGAATGCCTTCTTGCATGGTGATTTGCAAGAAGAGGTCTATATGGAGCAGCCACCAGGCTATGTGCATGCTGTTCATCCTGAGTTTGTTTGCAGGTTGAAGAAAGCATTGTATGGCTTGAAGCAAGCACCTAGAGCATGGTCTGACAAGATAGGACAGTATCTTGTCACTATTGGCTTTCAGATTTCCAAGGCAGATTTCTCACTTTATGTGAGAAAAACAGAGAAATGTATTATGCTACTTGTCATTTATGTTGATGATTTGATTATGACAGGTGACAGTGATGAAGATATCCTTCATGTGAAAATGCTATTGAAGCAGAAGTTTGAGATGAAGGATTTGGGAGAGCTGCGTTATTTCTTGGGCATTGAGGTGATTAGATCACCAAGTGGGATACAGCTCTTGCAGAGGCAGTATGGATTGGACATGCTGTCCAAATATGGGATGACAGGCTGTGAGTCTATTTCAGTTCCTTTGGAGCAGAATGTGAAGCTGAGCACAGATACAGGTGAGCTTCTGGAAGACCCTACTATGTACAGACGCATAGTAGGAAGTTTGATTTATATGACTATTACCAGGCCAGATTTGAGCTATGCTGTTGGATTGGTAAGTCAGTTTATGCAGGCTCCAAGGAAACCGTATTTGGATGCGGCTAGATGCATACTCAGGTATGTGAAGTCCACATTGCAGTATGGACTATTTTATGAGACTGGGGTTCAGATACAGTTACATGGATACATTGATGCTGATTGGGCTGGTAGTATTTCTGATAGACGATCTACCAGTGGATATGTGTTTTCTTTTGGGAGTGCTGCAGTCACTTGGAGCAGCAAGAAACAGCCTACAGTTGCCTTGTCGAGCACAGAGGCCAAGTACAGGGGTGCAGCAATGGCTGCATGTGAGGTAGCTTGGTTGCATAAGGTACTTTATGATATGCATCAGTCTACAGATGGGCCAGTTGTCATTTATTGTGACAACATGAGCAGTATACACTTGGCAAATAACCCAGTCTATCATGCTAGAACAAAGCACATTGAGGTGCATTATCACTATGTGCGAGAGAGGGTTTTACTAGGTCTTATTGATCTAGTTTATGTCAGCACAGAGGATCAGGTAGCTGACATATTTACGAAGGCATTGGGCGCAGAGAAGCTGCGCAAGTTCAGAGACCTGCTTGGTGTGCGGGAATTGGGATTGAGCTCGAGGGGGAGTGTTGAGATATCGAGCTCCACTCGTGATATGCCAGGGTGACCATTGTGCATTTATGTCACCGACTTGTCAGTTGCAGATGCGGTTGGTACACCGCCCATGAATAATAGCTACATGATAGCTATCCTTATCTACTCTAGTTCGTGGCTCAGTTAGTATGCCACCTTAGTTAGTTGAGTTTGGTTTGAGACCCATATATAGGGATCTTCTATTTCCTTATACTTGAGTTCTTTTTGGCTTACACAACTAAGAAGAGGAAAATTGTTTTCAGCCTCCACCTCTGTGTGTATTCCCCCATTGTGCAAGCAAGAAAGCTACAAGTGAGACTCCTTCCTTCTCTCCCACAATCTTGACAACAAGTCGGTACCATGAAGCCCCTCAAAGACCATCAACATTAATGGCCCACACACATGATGACACCTTTATCATTAGCAGGTACCTCTTTTTCCTCTTCAAGCTAAGTCTAGTGATCATAGTTTCTTTTATTGCACCACCCACATCACTCCATCCATGTCAAGATTGTGGGAGAGAAGGAAGGAGTCTCACTTGTAGCTTTCTTGCTTGCACAATGGGGGAATACACACAGAGGTGGAGGCTGAAAACAATTTTCCTCTTCTTAGTTGTGTAAGCCAAAAAGAACTCAAGTATAAGGAAATAGAAGATCCCTATATATGGGTCTCAAACCAAACTCAACTAACTAAGGTGGCATACTAACTGAGCCACGAACTAGAGTAGATAAGGATAGCTATCATGTAGCTATTATTCATGGGCAGTGTACCAACCGCATCTGCAACTGACAAGTCGGTGACATAAATGCACAACGGTCACCCTGGCATATCACGAGTGGAGCTCGATATCTCAACACTCCCCCTCGAGCTCAATCCCAATTCCTGCACACCAAGCAGGTCTCTGAACTTGCGCAGCTTCTCTGCGCCCAATGCCTTCGTAAATATGTCAGCTACCTGATCCTCTGTGCTAACATAAACTAGATCAATAAGACCTAGTAAAACCCTCTCCCGCACATAGTGATAATGCACCTCAATGTGCTTTGTTCTAGCATGATAGAATGGGTTATTTGCCAAGTGTATACTACTCATATTGTCACAATAAATGACAACTGGCCCATATGTAGGCTGATGCATATCATAAAGTAGCTTATGCAACCAAGCTACCTCACATGCAGCCATTGCTGCACCCCTGTACTCAGCCTCTGTGCTGGACAAGGTAACTGTAGGCTGTTTTTTGCTGTTCCAAGTGACTGCAGCACTCCCAAAAGAGAACACATATCCACTGGTAGATCATCTATCAGAAATGCTACCAGCCCAATCAGCATCAGTGTATCCATGCAACTGTATCTGAACCCCAATCTCATAAAATAGTCCATACTGCAATGTGGACTTCACATACCTAAGTATGCGTCTAGCCGCATCCAAATGCAGTTTCCTTGGAGCCTGCATAAACTGACTTACCAATCCAACAACATAGGTCAAATCTGGCCTGATAATAGTCATATAAATCAAGCTTCCTACTATGCGTCTGTACATAGTAGGGTCTTCCAGAAGCTCATCTACATCTGCGCTCAGCTTCACATTCTGCTCCAAAGGTACTGAAATAGGCTTACAGCCTGTCATCCCATATTTGGACAGCATGTCCAATCCATACTGCCTCTGCAAGAGCTGTATCCCACTTGGTGATCTAATCACCTCAATGCCCAAGAAATAACGCAGCTCTCCCAAATCCTTCATCTCAAATTTCTGCTTCAATAGGATTTTCACATGAAGGATATCTTCATCACTGTCACCTGTCATAATCAAATCATCAACATAAATAAAGTGAGAAATCTGCCTTGGAAATCTGAAAGCCAATAGTGACAAGATACTGTCCTATCTTGTTAGACCATGCTCTAGGTGCTTGCTTCAAGCCATACAAGGCTTTCTTCAACCTGCAAACAAACTCAGGATGAATAGCATGCACATAACATGGTGGCTGCTCCATATAGACCTCTTCTTGCAAATCACCATGCAAGAAGGCATTCTTTACATCCATCTGATGTAAAGACTATCCCTTTGATGCAGCCATAGCAATGACTGCTCTTACGGTTGCCATCCTTGCAACTGGACTGAATGTTTCTTCATAGTCAATGCCATATGTTTGTCCATACCCCTTGACTACTAATCTTGCCTTGTATCTGTTCATAGAACCATCTGCATTGTGCTTCACCTTATAAACCCACTTACAGCCAATTGCATTCTTACCTTTAGGCAAAGGTACCAATTCCCATGTAGCATTTGCTTCCAAGGCATCCATTTCTTCATCCATGGCTTTCTCCCATTTTTCTTTTCCCATGGCTTGCTCAAAAAAAGTGGGTTCTAGTTCCTGTATCACTTTGACCATATATGCATAGTAATGGCTGTAAATCCATCATATTTTAGCCTATCCATAGGAAACCTAGCTCTCGTAGACCTGCGCAAAATAGGTTCACTTCCACATGCTCTCAAAACATCCCTGGTCTTCCTTCCTCCAGGTGTAACAATAGAAGGAATACCCAACTCATCATCAATGCTCTGTTCTGAGCCACTGGATTCACCATCTACATAAGAGTGACCTGCATTCACATCAAACATGGGCTGATCAACCTTCTCTTTTCCTTTTCGTGATACCTGCATACCACTATCTGCATTGCTTTGAGAAGATTCTCCTGATCTCAATCTGCCTGTCCATGGTGAAGAATGTGAACCACTGCTAGAGGACGCTCCAGGTCCACTAATTATTTGTGACTGCTGCTGTGAATTCTGTGCAGCATTACCATTTTGTGCATCTACATCATCAATCACATTTACTAGTTTATACCAGCTACTCATCTCATCAAAAACAACATCCCTGCTCACTGTAAACTTACGAGTAGAAGGGTTATAGCATCTATACCCTTTTTGCTGCACAGAGTAACCAATAAAGATGCACTTCTCAGCTTTTGGATCCAACTTGGATCTCAACTCATCTGGCACATGTACATAGGCAATGCAACAAAAAATTTTCAAATGAGAAATATCTGGTTTCCTACCAGTATACCTCTCCTCTAGAGTCATCCCATGTATTGCTGCAGTGGGAGTCCTGTTCATTATATAGACTATTGTAGCAACCGCTTCAGCCCAGTAAAAATCTGGCAAGTCTTTTTCGTTGAGCATGGCACGAGATACCTCTCCAATATGCCTGTTTTTCCTTTCTGCAATTCCATTTTGTTGTGGGGTATGACTGCATGAATATTACTGCTTTATGCCATGCTCCTGTAGGAACCTTGCAAACTCATTTGAGAGGTACTCTCCCCCTCCTTTTGACCTTAGGCATTTTATTTGTAGGCCTGTTTTTTTTTCAACTATAGCTTTAAGAGTTTTGAAATGCCCAAAAACTTCACTTTTCTTTTTCATAAAATACACCCAAACTTTTCTGCTATAGTCATCAATAAAAGTGACAAAATAATGATAGCCTCCAAGAGATGCAGCTTTAGTAGTCCACACATCAGAGTGGATTAATTCCAATGGCTTCTCACTCTCTTGAACATGTCTAGGAAATGGTTTCCTTGTCTGTTTTCCAAATTGACAGGCTTCACATACCTTATGCATTTCTGCAACCTTGAATTTAGGCAATCCTGCAACAATATTTTGGGCCTGCATTGATTTAAGTCACTGTACATTAACATGACCAATGCGTTTATGCCAGATATCAATATCTGCAACTACACCGGTCACATGTGCAAACATTGCTGCACTCAATTCAGGCATGTTTGCATCCAATGTAAACATTCTGCCCTTCTTCTTTCCTTTTGCTATCAAGCGACCTTTATTTTTCATATCCTCAACAAAGCATCCATGAGGATTAAATCTGACCTGCAAGCCCTGCTCAACCATTTGACCAACAGAAACCAGATTTTTGGTGATATTCGGGACATGAAATACATCGGACAGGTATTTCTTTTTCCCATCCTGCATAGACAAAGGAATTTTTCCAATCTGCACAATAGGATGTGTAGTATCATCACCAGTCTCCACAAATCCTGGTTTTTCCATTTTCCTTGCATCCTCCATCCATTCTGCATGACCTGTCATGTGGTTTGATGCACTTGAGTCAACATACCATACATCGTTGCTTTCTTCTGCACTTGTCACAAAATTGTTCATGCGCTACACCATAAACAAATGCTCATTTCTGTCATCACCCTATCTACTAGAAGATGCATAATTCCCTTGTTGCAATTTCCCATTCATGATGTCATTCTGCTTTTTATAGCAGTCTTTAGCCATATGACCCATTTTACCACAGTAGTAGCATTCAACAATGCTGTTTGCATTTTGGCCTCTTTGCCATCCACCACGACCTCTTTGGCTCCCCCTGCCTCTAGAGTTACCACGTCCTCCTCCATAGGACTGGTTTTCTTGAGTTTGCTGCATATTATGATTTCTACCACGGCCTCCAAATTGGCCTCCTCTACCTCTGCCTCTACCCTTCCAGCATTTGAGTAGAAGACAGCTTCTTTTGAAGTTCCTCTTGAAGAAGATGCACAACCATTTCTCTGCTCCTTAGAAATTAGAAGAGCAATCAACTCCTCAAAATCAAGAAATCTTTCACGGACGGAAATGGATGTTCAGAACTGTGCATAATCCTTTCCTAGACCATTCAAGGTCACAGAAACTAAATCATCATCTTCCACTGGCGACCCAATGAAAGCAAGTGCATCTGCAATCTTCTTCACCTTCATGTGGTAGTCATTGATGCTCATATTTTCTCTTTGCACATTGTGCAACTCTTGCTTGAGCTGCATTTTCTTGGCTTGCGTATTTGTGCTATACATTTTTGACAAAGTATCCCATGCCTCCTTTGGCGTACTTGCATCTTGAATATGCACAATCATAGAGTCTGAAATGCTGATAGATAGCCAGTACATAACTTTTCTGGCTCTCTCATGCCAGGCTTTAAATGCCTGCATTTGCTGTTGATTGGGAACATCAGGAAGAACTGGTTCTTCTTCATTTCCTGCAACAAATTCCCAATATCCTTTTCCCATAAGGAAATTCGTCATTCTAAACTTCTATGCTTGGAAGTTGTTCTTGTCAAGCTTTTCAGTGACAATCTGTGAAAGAGAATCAGACGCCATTACAGAACACTGCAAAAAATTCTGTCACTGCGAAGAACACAACTTCAGCCTCACAAGGGCAAATCTGCAAAAGTGGCGAAAGTGGTATTTGACCACATAGTCACTTCCTAGTGACAATTTTGCATATATAGGAACCAAGGATGATTTTGTAACTCCCAATGTCTCTGCACATGAGCATACGATGCAATATCTGTGGTAACTTTTCACCGACCTATAGAATAGTGGTTGCACAGCATAAAACAGGGCTTTTTCTTGAGTGCGTGCAGAAAACTTTCGCCTCTAAAACAGGCCCCGAAATGGCCTCAAATCAAAAAAACAGGGTCACCGCGAAGGGCATCTCAACCTGAGACAATGCACTCTTGCAATTTCCGGCTGTGCTGCCTGCAGAGATCTGCTCTCAAAACAGAAAATGAAAGCAACACTGCTCCTCTTACCAGAACACCGCGAGCTTGGCTTGCTTTCTTGAGCTCCTTACCACGAACAAGGCTCTGATACCATGTCAAGATTGTGGGAGAGAAGGAAGGAGTCTCACTTGTAGCTTTCTTGCTTGCACAATGGGGGAATACACACAGAGGTGGAGGCTGAAAACAGTTTTCCTCTTCTTAGTTGTGTAAGCCAAAAAGAACTCAAGTACAAGGAAATAGAAGATCCCTATATATGGGTCTCAAACCAAACTCAACTAACTAAGGTGGCATACTAACTGATCCACGAACTAGAGTAGATAAGGATAGCTATCATGTAGCTATTATTCACGGGCGGTGTACCAACCGCATCTGCAACTAACAAGTCGGTGACATAAATGCACAACGGTCACCCTGGCATATCACGAGTGGAGCTCGATATCTCAACAATCCATCCCTACCATTTTTTTCATTAGACATCCTAGAGCCTCTCCCCAACAGCCACACCATTCTATTGGTGAAAGTACCATGGGATTGGCACTCAGGATGAATGGTAACAAAAGCATAAGAAGGAGAAAGACAAAAGAATTGAACAAGACAAAGACAAAAAGGGGGACATATAAAATTTGGTGCAAATGTTGGAAGACTTTGGTTATTTTTCTACAAATTTTGGAAGAAGTTAATTAATTTGCATAACACTAGTGCTATTATTTAATGTCAAGGCTCCCTCTCATGTAAATTGTAACTAGTAGGTATCATTCTATGTCTAGTTTATTCTTTCAACAAGGATAGACCTCAGTTGCATGTAAACAAGGACATGGTTGACTAGAAAAGGGCACAAAAAGAGTAGGATTCCCAAGGAAGATGGGAAAATACTTACCCTGATCTTTGTGTATGAGAAGCATGAAAAAGAATAGAAGAGGCTATTCATGTGTGTCAACTTAGTGTAGTTACTTCCTTATTTCCATTATGAGAGAGAGTGTGAGGAAGAGAGCGAGAGATTGAGTGGGAGAGATTGAGAGTGAGTGAGGGACTAAGCAAGTGAAAAACTCATCTCCTCACAACACTCTCTTGCCAAATGCATTCTCCTCTCATGCATGTGGAGACGGTGGAGGTTGAGAATCGAACAATACTAGCTTAGGTTATGGAGATTGTCATGTGCAATCATTGTGACTCAATGGAGTGCCTTGCAAGCTCACTATAAGCAAATCATTGTATTTGTGGAATGTTAGAGGGGCTAGGTGAGAGATAGGTGGTTGTACTTTGTGGATCAAGCATCTTGAATAAATAAGATGTTGTCCAATGTGCCATCATTGAGCTCATGTAGCACAACACCTCTGAATTCTATAGTGTTTCAAAAAATTACAAAATTCATTGGAGATGAAATCTCCCCCTTCATTTTCCCTTAGGCACTTAGCTTGCACATCTATTTGTTTCTCAATTAGATTTTTAAAATCTTGAAAGTGAGAGAACACCTCACTATTCTCCTTCATGAGATACATCCATATCTTCCTTGTATGATAATCAATAAAGGTAACATAATACTTACATCTAGCCATTGATGCATTATCTATAGAACCCCACACATCCAAATGTACCACATCAAGTAAATGCATGCTTATATATTTATCATGAAGAAAATCATACCTTGTCTATTTTCCAAATTGAATGCTTCATAGACTTTTCTCCAAACTTTCTCCATATCAACCACTTTGAACTTAGGCAAGCCCATCACAAATTCATGTGATTGCATATTCTTTGATCACTGCACATTTATAGCAAATGTTGATATTAGCCACAACTCCTACACCTTGTGTAAACACTATAGTCTTCAACTTGGGTATATTTACATCCAAGGTAAAGATCCTTCCCACATGCTTACCTTTTGCAACCACTTTATATCCATTTTTGAAATCTGTTATAAAGTAGTCATTTTGATTGAGCTTTACTTGTAATCCTTGCTCAACCATTTTCCAAAGAGAAACCAAGCTCTTTGTGATGCTGGGAGGCATATACAAAAAAATCAACCAAACACTTAATTTTTTCATTCTACATAGACAATGGGACACTTCCAACATGAGCAATAGGATGCACTGTATTGTCACTTATTTCCACAAACCCAAACATTTAAGGATTTTTCATTTCTCTAAACCATCCTCCACAAGATATCATATGGTTAGAGGCACCTAAATCCACATACCATACATCATTATTTAGTACTTGTTGTTGATACATCTACATTCACTGCATTCATCATGTGTTGCATAACAAATGACTTCTCATTATCAACCTAATTATTGGTAGATACATAATGTTTACAACGAATATGTTTTAAACCTTTACTTATTGAGGTTTAGAAACATCAATATCCTTAGTAGCCCCTATTGACACTAAATTGAGAATGAAGGGCAATAAGAAACCAACTTTGCACACATCATCTCTTACCATTTGTTCACACTAGAAGCATTATTTGCAAAAGTACTTGTTTTGTGGGCTCCAATTTGTCAACACACTTGTGAAAGATAGTTCTAGATTCAATGCTTTATATGTCTTCCATGAGAACACAATTCTATACAAGAAAGAGAGGGCTACTAAAATTAATGTTGGATTACTTCATCAAGAAGATCAAAATATCATGCTTCTACATCATCTAGGCCTCAAATATCCTTGTCCAACAATGAACTTCTACATCAATAAACCACTCTTACTAGGATCAACATATTTTTTGTTTTTTTGTACTCAAGTTCTCTTTTATATTAAGAGTCACATTATGTACCTACATTGAGCATAAACAACTATGCTTGGCCTCTCACTTAGAGAATTTGAAGACTATGGATTAAAAATTATTTTTGTAGTGGCGATGATTATGGGTCTCTCAATATATTTTGTATCCATGGACTTAAAGAGAACCTAAACACTTCAAGTTCTAGATGTTTCTTTCTATTTTGTATCCATGGACTTGAAGAGGAAATAAAAAATTCAAGTTCCAAACGTTTCTCTTTCTATTTTATATTCTTGGACCTCAAGAGAACCTAGAAGCTTTAAGGATTCAAATGTTTTTCCTTATCTATTTTTTGAGTGAGTGTCAATTAGTCAACATTAAGAATAACTTGTATTATCTATTTTTGGAGTCAATCTCAGCTAGCCAATATTATCTATATTTAGCTCATTGTTTGAGCCAATGAGGGTGTTGAAATATGCTAACGAGCTCATATGAATCCTCCTCTATTTGTAGGAAAGACGAGATATCTTGGACCCATGAGAGAAGACATAAATACACTCATGTGTGGTGCTAGTTGGACTTCCATGTGACAATGATGTTCTCCATGATGTAGGCAAAAACAAATTAATTATACCTATAAAAGACTCTCTATCTCACACTATATCTATAAATTACATCTAATAACAAGATTATGATTCTACTTTTTGCTTATAGTTAATGATGACTTGCTCTCATTCCTCTTTATATGAACACTCTCTTATGCATAATCATGAGCACTCTAAGATATCATCCTCCACAGATATGTTGTCAAGTTCATGATCATCTAAAATTCCAATAAATTGGCATGCCAAAAAATTTAGTTATCTTTTCACTACCAAAAAATGCCAAGTTCAATGCTTCCTTGAACACATAAATGCTTCGTGCTTGATTATGCATCCATTGTGAGACCACTATACAAGCTCTTGATTATGCATCCATTGTAAGACTACTCTAGAAGCTCTTGATATACTAGGAGTGGACCAATGAACTCCAACAAGCTTATGAAGCTTTGAAAAAGGCTCTAATTAGTGCTGCTATATCTTACAAGCTTTTGATTGGAAAGTAAGATTCCATGTGTACATTGACACATCCAAAATTTCCATTAGAGTATTGTTTTCTCAGCTAGGAGGATACAACATGGATTTTCCTATGAGCTTCTCTAGTCAATAGCTCATGGAAATTGAAATGGACCACTCAAACATAGATTGTGAGAGACTTGGCATGGTATATGCTCTTAAGAAATTTTGCCATTACCTCGTGACCACTCCCTTCACTTTCTTTGTAGATCATCCAGCCTTGTTGCATTGAATAAGGAGTGTGCCATAGGGCATATCGTAAGATGGCTATGGCTTACTTTAATATTGTTGTGAGAAAAGGAAAGCATCACTATATTATAGACCACATAACAAGAGGGACAAGTGGGGAAAAAGCAATTAGGATTGACAATAATCTCCTGAACTCCCAATTGTTTATTCTATAGTAGGAGACCTAGCTATTTAAAGCTTACCTACCATCCTACTAGGTTGATGTCATTGTGGGAAAAAAGCACCTAAGATTGATATAATCTTTCGAACTCCCAGTTGTTTATTCTATAGCAGGAGATTTAGCTATTGAAAGGTAAGCTAACATCCTACTAGGTTGATGACATTGTGAAGATACTGTCAAACAGATTACTTGAGTGGCTAGTAGAGAAAGCTCAACTTATGCCCCTATAAATTAAAACTAAGTCCTATCAGCCGATCATCAAGATAATTTTAAAGGATATGGCAAGTTGGCTTGCTGGGAAGGTGCATATGTGAGTATGAGATTGAAGAGTGCTACAAGAAGCACATGTAGAAATAGTAGCTAGATGCCATTTTGATGCCAGGACCATGGTATGAAAGGTTTTACAATCTCAACTTTAGTGGCTGACAATATTCAATGATGTAACACAATTCGTGAGACATTGTGACAAATGCTAGTGCATGAAAGTGCCAAAGAAAGATAGAGTAGAGATTTTGCCAATTTTTATGTATCAACAATCACTCAAAAAATGGGGGTTGACCTAGCAATATTCCCATGTAAGTTAAATCATTATCACTACTAAAAATACATGACCAAATGGGTTAAGGTGTGAGCCACTAGAAAGAATAATGCAAGGATGACAATCAAAATTTTCTAGGAGAAAGTGGTATCCACATCTGGATGCCTGATAGAGATCATGAAGGGTCAAGAACACATTTCATAAATGAGATCATGGAACACCTATTCTTTATGGTCTTAATCATTCACAAAAAGTCAGTACTATATTATCCACAATTGAATAACCAAGCCAAGTCAACAAACGAAAGACTAATCACCATACCAACCAAAACAATATTAGCACTACGATCAAACTAAGACAACAAACTTATGGCAACTTTATGGGTATATCACACAACATATAAGGCTATGACATGACAAACCCCTTTCAAGTTCATGCATAGTACTAATGATATCATGCCCTTGGAGTTTTTTATCCCTAGCCTATGCGTTGTAGTATAAGAAGGTTGGGAAGGAAAAAAGGCTTGGAACAATCACCTCATTAAATTAGAATGGCTAATGGAAACTTGGCTTTTAGCCACCCATGTGCATTTGTAGAAAAAACTTGCAAAAAGGCTTGGTTCAATAAGCACGTACATCAAAGATAATTTGAATAGGGATACTTAGTTCTCTTTACTCACTCAAAGGACATAAGAAAAAATTAAAATTCAAAAGATTAAGACATGACTATATTCACAGCACTAGTCGAACTGGAAATGTGGAACTTGAAACTCTTGAGATAAAGAGGGAGCCACCAATTTAATGATAGCCACATCAAGAAATATTATCCACACAAAAATCCTCAATACAAAACACCTAAAGAATCCCAAAGGTGGATTAACCAAAGTAAAACACTGATACCCTTGTAGCATGACCACAAAATAGCATGTGACAAAATTTTCAAGTATGAGTAGTTGTGATAGGCAACTTAAATGATGAAGAAAAGATGGTTATACCACCATCCTATCTGCATCCTAAATTTACTGCTTCAAAGGAAATCTTAGTCGATGCTCTCATTAATCAAGGATTAGACTTCAATACCTTTTGTATCAAGTAGGACAAACCTTATTAATACCATCTGATGCAAAGATAAACTCATATAGAGGCTTACCTTATTTAATAATGGGCAAGTCTAAGTTGACTATGAGCATTGAAATAGAGAGCATTCTGATTATTTTTTTACATTCTCCCCAACCAAGAAAATGTGGGATGAGAAACTCTAAAAAACAAAAAGGAAAAAAATTATATTAATGAAGACTTATCTAAGGATAGTTCTTGCTCTAATACAATATTAGAAACATGATGCCCACTATTCAAGCTCAATGTTTGAGATTCAAATAGGAAGAGAGAAACACAGACATAGAGCAAGCTCAAAGAGTAGATTACTCAAAGAGCAGATTACTCTCATTATTCATAACACACCCTTACATGTGACATAACAAAGGATAAGGCACACTAGGATAACTCTAGTTAGACTAGACTTAACTCTAGTCTATTTGACTTATTTAACACACATATATGTAGGTTATAGCTAAGGTCTACAGCTATAATGTCGGGTATGCTAGGTGAGCTTGATTCTTTGCACTCCCCCTCAAGCTCAAATCACCTCTTATATCCCAAGCAATAATCTAAAATGAGTAAACTTCTCTCTACCAAGTGATTTGGTAAATATATTCGCCACTTGGTCTTTTGTCTTCACATAGATAAGATCTATCTTGCCTCTAAGTACCATTTTCTTCATGAAATGGTAATGCACCTCTATGTGCTTTGATCTTGCATGATAAACATGATTAGTTGCTAGAAGCACACTACTCATGTTGTCATAGTACAACTTGACTGGTTTATCCACATGTTCTCCCAAATCATCTAACATCTTAACCAGCAAAATAGCTTCACATGTAGCCAAGGCTACATCTCTATATTTTTCTTCAGTCTACTTGAGAGAGCCATAGTGGGTTTCTTTTTACTACTCCAACTAATCATGATGCTGCCAAGACCAAATGCATAGCCAATTGTCGATCTTTTGTTGTATGCACATCTAGCCCAATCTGTATCACTGTATTGTGTAAGCTCAAGAGGATCACCATACTCATAAAATAGTCTATAATGTAGTGTAGCCTTTATATACCTCATAATCCTTCTCATTGCATCTAAGTGAGGTTTCATAAACCCTAAACTGGATAACTGAAATCAGGCCTAGTGATGGTAATATAAATCAAGCTACCAACCATTTGTTTGTACATAGTCACATTCTCAATCTCATTTTCTGTACTAGTTCTGAATTTGACATTCTACCCTAACAGAGTATCCATGGGCTTGCACTCCAATACCATACTTTTCTAGCATATTATGTGCATACTACTTTTGTAACATCCAAATTCCTTGAGGTGTGTGTATGACCTCAATGTATCAATGAAAAATTTTAGCTCTCTTAGATCTTTTAATTGAAATTCTTTTTGCAACATAGAATTGATCTCATCAATCCCTTGTGTATCATCACATGCAATAACCAAGTCATCCACATAAACCACAAAAATCACACAGCCTTTCTCTGTCTTCTTAGTAAACAAGCTATAATCAGCTTTTCCCATCTTAAAACTAAGTCTTTGTAAGGACGAGCTGATTTTTGCAATCCATACTCGTCGTGCCTATTTCAAACTATATAATGCTTTCTTCAATCAGCAACATAAGATGGATATGAAGGATGTGCATATCCTTCCAATTGATCCATGTAGACTTCTTCCATAAAATCACCATTCAAAAAGGCATTCTTTACATCCATTTGATATAAGTTTCAACCTTTGGATATAGTTAATGCAAAGATAGCCCATGCCACTGCCATTGTAAGGTGCCCATCCATCGGCTGTTTGGGCACATTTTTAGCGGTCTATCGAGAAACAAATCTAAGTGTCGTTGCTCGGCACTCCCATGTAATATTTTGGGTTTGTCGCCTAGGGTTTTCCGAATCTGTCTCGCAATGAAACGTTCACGACCGAACCCACTAGGTCGACCTGAAATTTGGGCTCCTAGTGGCCAAGGTCTCCTAACAACATTCTAGCGTCGGATCTTGGACATCCTACTTTACGTAGAGATATCCAAGACGAAGCAGACCCATGCCGCACTTGGTTCAAAGAGAATGGGAAATGAGAGGGATGCGTCGCTCAACCTCTCTACCTGTAGGGCATAGTCCCATTTCGGTCCCCTAAAACGACATGTATTGGGTTCTAACCAAACAATACCTAAAGGTCAGATGATGGTAAAATCTTGTGAGAAGCCTTTCAATTCTCTGGGACCACCCTACCGCCGTAGGACGGACCCGTCCGGGGTTTCGCCCACCCGCTTCCCTCAGTAGCTTTAGCTTTCTAATTAGGTCCTACCACATTTATGTGTGACATTTAAAGTCAGCTTTATTAATTAAGCCTTTTAGGGAACATGGTTTGTTCGCATAACTTATAACTTTTAGGGATCCCTTCTGTCCAATAGAAATATCTCTTCTGCCTTCCAAAAGTAGCTAGTCCAAATCACATGGCACCCCAAATTCAATCCTTTATCTAGAATAGGATCTCCCAATATGCCCAGATGTTGGGGGCCACGGAGCTCTTCAACTCCATTCTAGACCTAGCAAGGGGATGTCAAGAGCTCCACTTGACCCACAAGCTGTCTAGGAGCGAAACATCATTCCCGTGGTTGGCCTTTTCACCACTTGACCTTCGGGCCATGAATCGAGCAGTGCTGTTCTCTTTGGGTTAATCCATGGTGCGATCATGGAGGTGATCTACCCGTGCAATATATCCTTCCTTAATTAAATCCTTTAAGAATTAAGCACAAACAAGGCATTCAGCCCTCATATCATTTTCCAAGAAAACATTCCTTTATTCCCATGGCGACTTGTCATCACAGACCCTGGCCATGCATTTACCATAAATCACAAGAACTTGGAACAATCATCCAAACAACAAACTAACAACTAGTTGAATGTAAAAGCATTTAGGATGTTGTTAAATCAACCAACAAAAAAACCAATTATATTCTTGCCAAACAATACAAGAATAATCGCGATATCATTACCATCGCATATATGTTCTTCCCCTTGGGATCAAAGAGTGATTCTATGTAAAATTTACTTAACACTCGTATGTCTAAATTTTAATGTCATGATTATGCCATTCATAACCCCTAACCAATTCTCCCTTGTAATTGCTCAGTCAACGACTAAGTCATATGCAACTAGGTGCAATTAACTTTTCTTAATACATGCACTTTGCAAGCTCGATCTTTTGAATACGTGAGATAAAATGACCTATACTCATGCATCATAGTATGGGGCCTAACGTATCTCATACGAGAATCAAAACAAGCATCTATCAATTTGGAAATACATTACTTACGACTAGAATCGTAGTTGGATTGACAGTGATGCCTTTGCCCAAAGCTTCGTTTCTGGTTATGGGATTGCCATCTGCACGTGATATTCTTTGCTTGGGGGCCATCATCTGCAAGTAGATTCAAGAGATAAGAAGGCGTAATAGATTTGAGATGGGAACGTGTAAGAGAAGATGGCTAAGTTGAGGATCGAGATAGAGGGAATTGTGCAGCCTCTCGGGGTAACTCTTCTCTCTCTCTCTCTCTTTCTAACTCTCTCTCTCAAGCTCTCTCTCACAATCTCTTGGAGGGTATCCTTCTCTTTACCTCTCTCTCGCAGCCTCTCGGGTCTCCTTATACTTTCTTGTTTCTCCCCATGCCTCATATTTATAGTGAATTAGAGAAGAGGGCTTGTGGCTGAGAAGTGGAGCTCTTTGTGGAGGGGGATCTTGGAAAGATCAGTGATCTGATGCTTAGATCATAAATATGATGGCTCCATTGGCTCCGAAAGGTGGGTAAAATTGCAACTCACTTGCTTAGAAAGGTCTTAGTTTACTCCTTCTTCTTTTGTCTATTCGAAGTGTTGTTTTCTATCTATAGACTGTGATCGTGGCGCGCGCGATTTTGCAAATCTCTCTCTTTATTTTTTTCTTTTGATAAAATCTCCAAAACTAACTAAAACATCACTTATCTTTTTTTAAAAATGACATCCAGTTCTAGAAATCTCCATATCTTTTTTTTAAGGATAATATCTAAAATATCTAAAATATACTAATTTTACCCAAAATCTAATATTTTTGGACCATCAAAACTATACACATTAATACTAGTGATTAATATAGCTAATAAGTCTCGTTCATGTTGTAACTTTCGTGAAGGGTGGCTATGGTCCTTGTCAATCTGGGAAAAATATCGGATTTACGACTCTCTTTTTTTCTAAATAAAATATTTTAATTAAATAAAAATCCTTAATTATTAACGTTAGTTAGTTTTTTTATTTTAGTTAGTCTTTAGTTAGTAATCTTACTAACTTATTAATTTACTAACTAACTTTCGAACTAACCAACTAACTTTTATTGTGTGGAAATATTACATCCATATTTACAACAGGACTAAAAGTTCCTTCATAGTCTAGCCCATATTGTTGAGCATACCCCTTCACAACTAACGTTGACTTTGTATCTCTCAAGTGAGCCATCAGATTTACATTTGACTTTGTAAGCCCACTTGCATCCAATAAACATCTTGCCTTTAGGTAGCTTAACTAAATCCCAAGTTCTATTTTCCAGCAAAGCATCATACTCTTCATCCATTGCTTTACACCAGTTTTCATCCTTAGTTGCTTTTGCAAATGATGTGAGTTCTTTGTACTTCATTACTTCTGTCATATATGCATATAGTGTTTAGTTGAGTATCCATTATAAGTAAATCTATCAATAGGTTTTCTTTCTCTTTATGGTCTTTGTAGCTATGGTGCACTATGTGATTTTGCTCTATCATGGGGTGGCACATACCTATGCTTAACACCAGGTGTAATAAGTGCAGATATGCCAAGCTAACTATCAAAGTTGTCTCACAGGAACTATATCCCAATGTTAATGAACCTTTTATATAATCAAGTGCCTTCTCTTTGCCTTTACCCATGCCTAATATCTTCCTCACTAACACATCTGAGTTAGTGGAACGAGATCATGACTGCATAATCTTCCCATCCGAGGACTCACACTAGTAGATATATCATGCATAGGTCCACTACTAGTAGTAGTATCTAGCATTCCATTTTCAACATATGTACTTTGTGAAGAGTCCTCATGAATGGTTACTTGCTTAGCACCATACCAGGATGCTAGCTCATCAAGTACCATATCATGACTAATCAAAGTCTCATGAGTAGATTGGACATAGCACTTGTAAGCCTTCCATTCTTGTGAGTAAACAATAAAAAAAACTTTCACTACTTTTGGATCAAGTTTCTTTTATTTTTCATTAGGTACATGCACATATGCAATGCTGCCAAATAGTTTCAAGTGTCTAATGTTAGGCTTATAACTATAAAGCTGCTCATATGGTGTCTTCTCATGTACACTAGATGTAGGTATCTAATGACATAAACAATAATTATAACCTTCAACCCAATAAGAAAGGCATATCTTTCTCATTTAGCATTGCCCTTGCTACTTCCATAATGACCCTATTTTCCATTCAGCCACTCTATTTGGCTATAGAATATAACTACATGTCAAGTGTCTCTTGATCCCATGTTTAATCAAGTACTTATCAAACTCCTTTGACACATATTCACCACCCACCATCAAACTGTAAGCATGATACATAATAGTTGAACTCTTTCTGTGCATGACATTTGAAACCCATAAAAATGTCAAGAACTTCATCTTTATGCTTCAAAATGTATACCCGAGTATACCTACTAAAATCATCTACAAAGGTCACATAATATCGAGACCCTCCAAGAAATACATTATGTGCAGGTCCCCATATATTTGAGTGAACAAGCTGCAAGAGTCTATTGTTATTCCGTGTATGTGTGACAAAGGAAAATCGAGCTTGTTTCCCAAACTAACATGTTGAACATGCTTGTCCCAAATCAACATATTTGAATTTTGGCAAACTTGAAACAAACTCCTTATGCTGCATATTTTTAGCCTTTAAACATTGATGTGTCCAATGCATTTATGCTAGATATCTATGTCTTTGACACTTACATAATCATGGGCAAACATTGTAGCTTTTAGCTCATGAAGATTTGCATCCAATGTAAACATTTTGCCATGTCTTTTTCCCTTTGCGATCAATTTGTAACCTCTACCATGTTTCTCTAGAAAACATCCATCTTTGTTAAAGCATACCTACAAGTTTTTCTCAGCCATCTAGCCAAGAGATAGCATATTCTTCATGATTGATGGAACATGCAAAACATCATACAATTTCTTCTTCTTACCATCATGTATAACTAATGGAACAACACCTGTATGAGTTATGCCATGTTGAGTGTCATCTCCTATGCATATATAGCCATTTGTACTTGCTTTCATTTCATCAAGCCACTCTCCATGCGGTGTCATGTGATTTGACGCTCTTGAATCAATATATCATATGCCATTTGATTTCTTATGCTGATTAGCCTTGTTCCATACGTAAGTCATGGTGAATAACTTGACTCACCACTCTCATGCTCTACATGACTAGACAAGGCATAGTGACTCTTTTGTCTATCGCTTTGATTGGCTTGCTTTTTCCAACATTCTTTGGCAATGTGGTAATATTTCCCATAGCAATGATGATCCTTATCCTTGTTTTCATTATCATGAATATTTTGTGTGACTACCAAGATGCTCTGCCTCTAGAGTTGGATCTCCCCCTTGCTCAAAAGTATCCACAACCTCTAGCATTAGAACCTTGCTGATTTTTCATATTCTAAGATGCATTCTGCTGAGTCCCTCTATCACAAAGGACCCTCTACCCCCACGACCACCAAAACCTTTTGAATAAAATACTACATCATTGCCTTTTGAGCTACTTGAGCTAGTAGCTAAACCTAGTTTCAACTCCTCATGAATAAGTAATGAAACTAACTCATGAAATTCTGGCATTTTAGATCTCATTGAGATAGACATGTCAAATGACTCGTATTTAGGTCCGGAACCATTTAAGGTCACTACAACCAAATCCTTATCCTCTACGTCAGTTTCGATATTTGCCAACTAATTTGCAATGGTTTTTGATTCCTGTTACATACTCCTAAATAGAGCATCCTTTCATGTCTATGGTATTGAATTTTTGTTTTAGTTGTATCTTCCTTGCACTTATAGTAGTATCATAATATCTCATCATGATATTCCAAGCATCTTTTGGTATTTTATAGTTCATAATCTGCATTAACATGGAATTTAAAATACATAGTGATAGCAAGTGTAAAACTCTATGGGCCCTCTCCATCTAAGCATGATGCGTCCTCAGTTGTTCAATAGTTGGTTGAGTCTTTTCAGGAAACTTGGGCTTAGCTTTAACACCTATCACTAAATCCCAATAGCCTTTTCTAATGAGAAAATTCTCCATGCAAAATTTCTAAATAGCATAGTTGTTATTATCCAACTTTTCACCCACCATTTGAGTGATGTTGTTGTAGAAATTACATGGCATACTGGACAGAATCTAAGCAAGAAGTAGAGAACACACAACAAATATGATAAGAATAGAGACTACTTTAATTTCAAATGAATTGATACAAAGATTGATCTGTCCACCTATGCACTTCCATTGTGAAGCTTAGATGGCAATCCAAACAGATGATAGGAGAAGATTTGAAGGTAGTTGGAAAAACTTTGACTGGGTGAAAGATATATTGATGATGGCTTTAGAGGGGTCTTCCTTTTATAGCTCAAGAAGGTAGTCTAGTTGGCATGTCTGATCATATTATGAATCTTTCCTAGTTGATTAGGGAATATTTCCTTTACTGTCGGGCTAAGATTGCTACCCCTGGACCCTCATCAAAGGGGTCACTGGCCCCCCTAAGACCTCCTAAACCAAGGGTCTCTTCCATGGCCCCTAGACACCAAAATAGGGATCCTTGATAACTCCCATACCCATAATTTGAAGCATTGTGTCTCAAGTTGCTACCAGCATAACTACTCTATCTAACCCAAAGGCTAGATCCACAAAGATCACCTTTTTGCCATCTAGTCACATAGACCTCATTTGACATATAAGTCAGGATCCACCCAATATGCATACTTACAAATGCCTTCTCCTCGTGATGGGGGCCTTACAACTTTGAGCACCATGGATCATTGGTGGCACTTTACAAAATTGGGGCATTGAGCATATCTAACACCCCCCCTCAATATCCACCTGTAAGTGAACTACATTCTCAGTCCAATGCCAAGTTTCTAAAGATGAATTTGAAGGAGATCCTTCGTAAGAGCTTTGGTGAAGATATCTTCTTCATTTCCCCCCATTGGTGGATAGTAGACTAGCTCTACTATCCCATCCTCAATCAAGTCATGCATGTAGTGATAATAGATCTCAATGTGTTTGGTGCATGCATGAAAAACTCAAACTTTGGTGATGGCGATGCAACTTTGATAGTCACATCTTAATACTATTGAATATTTATCATGTACTCCCATATGCCATAAGATCCTCCTACCATATCTTTACATATAACAAAGAAAGATGCCTTATACTTTGCTTGGGTAGAAGACAATGGCACAATGTTGCTTCTTATTGATCTAAGAGAAAATTCTTGAACCTAAAGAGAAACAATATCTAGAAATAGATTTCTTGAAATCAATGTCACTTGCCCAATTTGAGTCAGAATTTCCCATAAGAGAACTTTCGAAACTATATGTGATACCATATTCAAGAGTTCCCTTCAAGTATATGAGCACCTGCATCCTAACTTTTCAATGACTTTCTAGTTATTTGTTTGAGAACTTGCGCAAAACACCAACAAAAAAACTAATATTTGGCCTAGTGTTACACAAGTAGATGAGGTTGCCAACCAATCTTTTGTATGTCCTAGTGTTTGCTAGTGCTAATGTATCCTCAATGGATAACTTCACATTGATCTCCATAGGTGTAGCTATCTCCTTACACTTAGTCATACCCAACGCTTTTAAGATCTCCCATGTATACTTCTACATATTTTTCCGGAACTTCAATCCCCAAAAAATAGTGCAACAAGCCCAAGTCTGTCATTTCAAACACAGAGCTCAAACACTTTTGAGTATGATGGATCATATCTTTAGAGTCTATTGGATCCTTTACTTGCCTCATAATCTCAACCATCACGGCCATATTGACTATGTGAGCACATGCCTTTCTTTGCTCCTCTATTCTCAGATACCTCCTTGGTCCATCTGCCTTTTCCTCAACTATAGTAGGCATAGGATTACTGTGATCATAGAGATGCTTCACCCATCATGGCAATGGCTTTTTTCGATGGTTTGATTTGCAGGTTGGTGAAATTCATCCTCATCATCCAAAGAAAATGCTTCCTCCTCCTTGAGAGTAGGGATAGCTCATGGGATAGGTTCATAGTAGACTACTTCCTAATTATATGATAAAGTGGAAAAATTTATGTTCTCCTCCTCCACTATTTGTGGCTGCTCCTTGAATACCACATCACAGCTTACTATGATCTTCTTTGCCTGTTGGTCATATAATTTGTAAGCCTTTTGCTCATCACTATAACCCAAGAAGATATATTTTTTGGATTTAACTTGTTTCTCTTATACTTTGGAAAGTATGCATAACATTCACATCCAAAGGCTCTAAAATGTGAAACAAATGGTTCTTATCAGAATGGCCTCATGAGGAGTTTTTTCCTTAAGAGCCTTTGTCTAACTCTGATTGAGAATGTAGACTATAATATTAGAATGCACCTTGCCATTTCCACAATAGTGTGATTTTGGCATTCAACAATGCCATCATGCTAAGGTGTATGAGGCATCGTCAAATTGAAACTTTATACCTTTGCTCTTGCAAAAGTCTTTCAAACTCATTTGAGTTGAACTCACCACCACCATCTGTTTAATATGAAACAAATAGACCCACATCTTCCTATTGTAGTCATCGATGATCAACATAAAATAAGAGGATCAAGGCTTTGTAGGAATTTTATCACACAAGTCACCATGCACAAACTCTAGAGGATCCTTTTCTCTACTCTTGCTTTCTTGTGGAAATGACTTTCTTTGTTGCTTGCTCATCATACAAGCTTCACATGATTCCTTCATTTTAGTTAACTACAGGTAGGTGAGAAACCGTACCTTACTTATGTATCTAATTCAACATTGAAAAACCAATGTGATCAAATCTTCCATGCCATAGATTACTTGTGCCCACACTAGTGGTGGATATAAGAGCACTTAGCTCATACAAGTTGTCCCTCCTTTCTCCTTTGCCAACACTGTTGATAATTTCTGTACCTATCTTAATGAATCTCACCACATGGCCTAGATCTTATAGAAGTAACTAATAGCATATTTCTCTTAATCTCTACAACATATGATACATTTGAAAGATTCTTGAGTTCACCATTTGCAGTAATAAAGGGAATAGTACTTGTGCCCTTAACAAGGCATTTTGCATCATTCCCAATGGTCATAGTGATAGACCTTTCTTGTTGGTCATGTGACGGGAGGTGCCACTATCTAATATCCATCAGTCACTATTAGATCTTTCTTGCAGTGAGGAACACACTTCCTCAATGGTTGCCTTAGTTACAAGCTATTCTGGCAATCTATAATTTCATGTCCTTTCTTCTTGCAGTAGAAGCAATATCCTTGAAACTTTTTCTTACCACCCTTCTTCTTTTCATCAACATTAGTAGTGGAACCACCTTTTCCTTTCACATTGGTAGAGAATGTAGCATCTCCAGTGTTGCTACATTCTTGGGCATTAAGTCTCAACTCCCCCTCCATTAGTCATGCACAAAATTCCTCAAATGCTAAAGCTTGGGGTCTCACCTGAGTGGTTAGGGCAGTTACCAATCCATCAAACTTTGGTGGACAAATCTGAAGACACCTCCGTGGTGCTAGCTCCTCACTAGTCTTTTGTATCTTAGCACCAGCCATCTAGTCGTGCAAATTTTTGATCCAAGTGGTGATGAATTCTTTAGTTGTCTCCCCTTTAGCAAACTTCTTTGCTCCTAATTAATTCTCCTAGTTTTGAATTCCTGTTTAATTTTGTGTTTCGTATTGACTTCTTAGCACGTTCCAAGCCTTTGATGCCTTGGTTGTATACTGAATCAAGGTCAAAACACTTCAGAATAGCTTGTAACTAAGGCACATAGTGCATCTATATTACTTCATTTCCAAGCTTGTAGAAGATCTGCATTTGGAGGAATCATAACACTCAAATTTGATGGGTTGGGGGTAGGTTTGGTTCTGGGTCAGTCTCTAGAACCGTCTCCAAAAGCTCATAAGAATCAAGGATAGTTGTGATTTTAAACTTCCAGGTGGACGAATCCTTAGTGATTGAATTGTCAATATAGTAGCACCACCACCTGATGCACCAGCATTGTTACTTGATGCTGTAGACAACATTTCTCCTCTTTGCTATTGAAGCCCTTGCCTCTCATGTACTCCTCACTCCTCAAAGCCCCTTAGGATTTGATACCATGTAGAAATTACACGACAAAGTGGATAGAATCTGAGTAAGGAGGAGTAGAGAACACACATCAAATATGAGAAGAACAAAGACAACTTTAATATCAAACAAACTAATACAAAGATGGCTCTGTCCACCCATGCGCTTCCATTGTGAAGCTTAGATGGTGATTTAGACATATGATAGGCAAAGAGCTTAGGGTAGGAGGAAGAACTTTGACTCGGTGAAAGATAGATTGATGGTGAATTTAGAGGGGTCTTTCTTTTATAGCTAGGAAAGTTAGTCTAGTCGACATGTCCAACCATATTATGAACCTTCCCTAGTCAGCCAAGGAATATTCCTTTTATCATTGGACCATTGGTTGTTGCCCCCTCCCACCTCCTTGAGACCCCCCAACCAAAAGCGGCCCCTAGACCCCAAAATAGGAGTTCCTAATAACTCCCATACCCACAACTTAATGCATTTTGTCTTGAGCTGTGACGATGGCTTTAGAGGAGTCTTTCTTTTATAGCCAAGGAAGGTAGTTTGGTCGGCATGTTCGACCATATTATGAACCTTCCCTAGTTGGCCAAGGAATATCTATTTTATTACTTGATTGGGGGGCACTGCCCTTTGACCCCCATCAAGGGGGTTGCTGCCTCTCCCCCCCTTCCCCCCCTTGCAAGACCCTCCAACTAGGGGCCGCTTTTGTGGCCCCCAAACCCTACAATAGTATTAAGATAGTATTGAGATATGCAAGCTCAGTCTACCTACCTACCTGCCAACTCTATCTAGCAATAGATTAGCTAGATGACATGTGAGTGTAATAAAGATGGTTAGACTTAGTTGGCACAATGAGACTAAGTCTTTTTACACTACTAGACTTAGGTTGCAATATATTTTATGTTGTGTTACTCAGTTAGAGTAAGTGTGATGAATAATAAAGAAGAAGAACATTGAGAGCTATTTGCTCAAGTTTTTTGCCCCTATCTCTCTCTTAGCTTTCTAACATGGTATCACAACCATGAATCCTCATGAATTTGTGAAGCCTAAGAAGGCTAGGAACTCGGCATTGGCATTGCAAGAGCTGGAGTCTAAAGTCACGAGCTAGAATGAAGAGATCTAAAGTGATCTACAGGAGAAAAGAGAGCTATTCTAAAATGTCATGTAATGGCAGCCATAGCTTTGTTCATTAGTATGTATCCTGTGCCTACATCTTGTTGAGGCTTTTCAAGAGGGTTCTTTGCCACTTGAATGAGCTTTGTTACATGAGAATTTAGTGGAAGAATAGTAGCAAATCCAGAAACGTGGGCAGATCTGTGCATGCTCTAGAATGGGTAAATGGATAGCTTGAAGGGTTGATATGATGAAGGTTATGTAGCTCAGTAAGGAGCTAATGAAAGCAAGCATTATTTGCAGCACTAATCATAGTATAAGTAGCCTCAATTTGAACTTGGAAACCATTGTAAATAGGCTGAAACTATGCATGTACCTACCTGGAGTTGTGGGAAGTATTCAGCCCCTGAAGTGCTTGTTTTGGGCACAGACAAGTACATGATATGTTTGGCAATGTATATGCCTTGACTTTGTGCATTTGGCATGATTAAAAGGGGTTGATAGTTCAGTTCTAAAATTTTTTACAGACCTAAAATTACAGATTGAAATTTGTCATTGAATATATGAGAACTTGCACTTGAAGTTTTGGAGCATGCTGACACCTATTTGGTACCCGTAAATGCTTGGATGTTGGTCCATGAATGTAAGATGTTTTGTGGATGTAAATGAGCATTAAATGCTCTAATTTGCCACCTCATGAGAGAGCAAAATCTAGTTCATCTCCATTGTGGAGATCGCAAAGAGAAAGGAAGCCTATGGATAGGCTTACCTACAGTGGATACTCACTGAGACATTATGCATACATGATAGAAGTGCTAAAATACAAAGAGCCTACATCTTTTGCAGAAGCAGTTAAGGATGAGAATTGGTGCAAGGCTATGGATGATGGATATGAAGCTTTGCTGAAAAATAGAACATGGGATTTGGTTGATTTTCCTAAGGCAAAGTGCCTATTGGATGCAAGTGGTTCTATAAATTAAAATGTAAGTCTGATAGCTCACTAGAAAGGTACAAAGCTAGATTGGTAGTGAAAGGATATGCCTAGCAGTATGGGCTAGATTATGAGGAAACCTTTAGTCTAGTTGCAAAGATGGCAAACTTATGGATTGTTGTAACATTGGCTGCATCCAAAGGCTAGAATATTTATTAGATGGATGTTAAAAATGCTTTCTTAAATGGTGATTTGGAAGAAGAGGTTTATATGGATCTACCAGAGGGCTATGTGCATCCCGACTATTCAACATATGTATGTAGATTGAAGAAAGAATTGTATGGCTTAAAGCAAGCCCCACAAGCATGGAATGCTAGGATTACTTTCTACTTGTAGACACTTGGATTTCAGCTTGGCACAATTGATCACAATATATTTACTAGGAAAACATAGACAAGATATGTGATTTTGGTGCTCTATATAGATGATCTGGTATTCACAGAGGTGATGACATATAGGGCATTGATGACATTAAAGCTATGTTGCAGAAATAATTTCAAATTACAGACTTGGGAGAGTTGAAATTTTTCTTAGGCATTGAAGCTGTGCATACACCTCATGGGATATGAACGATACAAAAACAATATGCACATAATATGTTGGAGAAGTATGGCATGCGGGAATGCAAACTGTTAACCCCAACACGAAGAAAGCAAAATAAAGTGGAAAAGACGCAGGGCAAAGGCAGAAAAAAGGTAGCCCGACTGAAGAAAGAAAAGGAGAAAAGGCCAAAAGCGCAAGGACAACCTTAAAAGTCCAAGGCAAACACAAAAAGGGAAAGGCACATTTTTGAATAAAAAAGCGCACCCTAAAATCTTGTAAAAGAGTGCTGAGCTCTTACCCGTGCAATTTGTAAATGTAGAAGGACGGTGAAAAGGAAACGAGGAAGATAAAAGGACAATGGAAAACAGGGCCTAGGCTATGACCATCTATGTAAAAAAGGGAAAAGGGGATGACCGCCCAAAAGGGAAGTAGGGTTTTGTATATAAGGTTGAAAAGTGAATGAAGAGCTCATTCTTTGGTGTGTGGCAAAACTAGTCTTCTCTTCTTCTTCTTCTTCTTGTTCTTACTTGCTTGAGCTTGTGCTTGAGAGAGGGAGTGTGAGAGTGTGAGGGAGTGAGTGTGTGAGTGTGAGGGACCGAGGAGGAGAAGCTCTCAATCTTCTCCTCTCTTCTTCTCTTCTCTTCTCTTCTCTTGTCTTGCTCGCGGCAATGGAGCTTGGAGCGTGGAGCTTGAGGATGGAGCTTGCTTGAAGCTTGCACTTGGATCGTGGAGCTACCGGAGTGTGTGGGAGAGGAGGTAACTCGAACGGCATCAAGGTAAGCTCACTACACCCGTAGATATGGATGGCGCGTCGGCTATGTGAGAGGTAGCCATTAGTGCTCGGCTTGGAACGCTTGAAAGAATAAGCAATCCGAGGGCCTAGGCTATGACCGCAGCTTCCTCTCTTCTTCTCTCCTTCTTGCTTGTGTGTGAGAGTGTGAGGGAGTGAGTGTGTGTGAGAGTGAGGGATCAAGAGGGTGAAGCTCTTCACCATCTCCTCTCCTCTACTTCTCTTCTCTTCTCTTCTCTTCTCTTGTGCGTGCGGCTATGGAGGATGGAGCTTGGAGATGGAGGAGGCTTGAGGATGCTTGAGCTAGCATCTAGAATCGTGGAGCTACCGGAGTGTGCGGGAGAGGAGGTAACTCAAACGGCATCAAGGTAAGCTCACTACACCCGTAGATATGGATGGTGCGTCGGCTATGTGAGAGGTAGCCATTAGTGCTCGGCTTGGAATGCTTGAAAGAATAAGTGATCCGAGGGTCTTGGCGGTTGAGTGAAAGCTCCCACACAAACCCATGGATAGATCATTGGAGAAAAATGTAAAGCTAGCTGTTGATACAAGAAATGTGATAGAGAATGTGATTATGTATAGATAGATGGTTGGTAGTCTAATCTATCTCACTATCACTAGAGTGAACTTGAGTTATGCAGTTGGTTTGATACACCTGTTTATGCAGCAGCCAAGGAAACCTCACCTAGATGTTGCGAGGAGGATTTTGAGATATGTGAAGGGTGCATTGCCTTATGGGCTATTCTATGAGCATGGTAAGCTTGTTGAGTTTATAGGTTATTGTGATGCAGATTGGGCTGGCTATATGTATGATAGGAGATTGACCAGTAGATATACATTTGGTCTTGGAAGTAGCATGGTCAATTGTAGTAAAAAACAACCTAATGTGGCTCTCTTAAGTATAGAAGTAGAATACAAGAGTGTAGCATTGGCTGCATGTGAGGTTGCTTGGCTAGTTAAGTTGGGGATGACTTAGGGATTCATGTGGATAAACCAGTCATTTTATATTATGATAATATGAGCAATGTGCTTCAAGCAAGCAATCCAGTTTATCATGCCAAGTCAAATCACATAGAGGTACATTACCATTTCATTTTTAGGAAAATGGTGCTTGGAGGTAGGATAGACCTCATACATGTGAATGTTTAAGACCAAGTGGCAGATATCTTTACCAAATCACTTGGTAGAGATAAGTTCACTCATTTTAGATCACTGCTTGGGATACAAGAAGTGACTTGAGTTTGAGGGGGAGTGTTGAGATATGCAAGCTCAGTCTACTTACTACCTACTGACTCTATCCAATAGTAGATTAGCTGGATGACATGTGTATATAATAAAGTCGAATAGACTTAGTTGATAAAGTGAGACTAAGTCTTTTTACACTACTACACTTAGGTTGTAGTATATTGTATGTTGTGTTACTCAGTTAGAGTACGTGTGATGAATAATGAAGAAGAAGAACATTGAGAGCTATCTACTCTCTATTGTCCCTATCTCTCTCTCATCTTTCTAACAAATAAGAGTCCTTGATAATTCCCACACCCCACGACTTGATGCATTGTGCCTTGAGTTGCTACCAACATAACTACTCTATCTAACCCAAAGGGTGCATCCACAAAGGTCACCTTTTTGCCATCTAGTCACATAGACCTCATCTGACATACAAGTTAGGACCCACCCAATGTCCGTGCTCACACATGGCTTATCCTCATAATGGAGGCCTTACAACTTTGGGCACATGGATCATTGGTGGCATCTTATGTGGCGCATTGAGGATATCTAACAGCAGGTAGACCAAAGATCATCTATTAGCTTAAGGTTTTGCGGGCTAGATGGCTAGCCCAATTATGGAAAACTTCTAATTAAGTATGCACTGGCATGAACAATACTTGAATGGGTGACCTCTTGGGAAGGGGAGGTACAAGGGACTTGGTCTCTAACTTGGTATTAGAGCTCAAGTTGCTAAGCTTGGGTGGAATTAGGACCTCAACCAAGGTGTGGCTTGAGGGGGGTGTTGGAAATGCAATCCACACTTGTTAGAGAAAACCACCTCACTATCAATGCAACATCAATGTGTTGAGACTAGGCTTGAATCCTAGGCCAAATGGAGAAAGATTTCAATAATTGGATAGACCAAAGGTCATCCATCACCTCAATGTTTTGGGGGCTAGATGGCTATCCCAATTATGGGAAATCTTCCTCCATTTGGACTAGGATTCAAATCTAGTCTCAATACATTATTGCTGCATTGATAGTGAGTTAGTTTTCTCTAGCAAGTGTGGATTGCATTTCCAACAATTATTTGACCTTTTAGCATTTTCCATAATGACGGCTCTATGTATTCACTACAGTCTTAAATAGTTAGTACTTGAATCCCTGTAAACAAAGTAAATCTTCCACTAATTAAGATGTTTGTATAGCATCCAAACAACGCAAGCACATCCATTTGTACCTTGCACCAGTTCAATCTAGCTCATGTAAGCATATTGCAGACATAGGAGCTCTAGATCTTCATCAGGATGCATAGAGAGTTCACTGTTAAAGTAGTGTAGTTTTAGTCCACTATTTTAATGATAGTAAAACCCTACGGTAACTAGTAAATTTTAGCTCAAGAACATGCCATACATTTCCTAACATATGTCATAATCTCAGGGAACAATACCAGTGCATACAAGTCTTGTTGGCTACATAATAATAGACATGTATGCTCCAAATTCATTGAAAAACAACAATTATAACTACCAATAGTATAAACTATGCAAAAACTAGAGCATTCTCAGCTCAAACCCCTCTTAAAGCATAGTAGACATAGGCCAATACATTTGTGGATCAACACATAACCATACAAGAATTAACTCTTACTCAATCTTCAAGTAATAGTGATAGATAGTTTCCATTCCATTTGCTACTATAACCATCAATATTTTAGTCCAAATCTAAGAATTTGATGCTCATTGCATCCACAAAGCATCCCCAACTCATTTGAAAAAGATCCAAGTATTTGTAGGTACCAATCAAACTTCACCGAGCTTCAAGAATTCAAGTATGAGATGTCATAAATTCAAGATAGCACCCTACTTGTGAATACACTTCCAATGGTGTACTTTAGCCCTCTTTCAAAATACTAAGGTGTCTATGATTAATGCCATGCCAATTGTTAAGCATCCCATGATGTTTGAGGATGGTAACACCAAGCATTAATAGCTGAAACATGCCATTTTCAACAAAAGCAAGCGCTATATCCTTGGATTCATGTTGATTTGTTTGCCTTCTTTTTGGCTACTGAGCATATGCATTTTTTTCTAATTCTCATGGGCTACAATAAGCATTATATAGTGCCTATCAAACCAACTATAATAGGCCACATCTCCACCTTCATCAACATGACAAAATCTTTTGCTATCCATGCAGTCAACAACAAGCACAAATATGAGATAAACATGCTGAATACTTGTTCCTTATGCTGGCCACAAAAGCATGCCCCCAAGGCTCCAGTACAAGTCATTAATCCTTTGTACCAAGCCTCATTCAGCTCCAACAAGTATAGACTTCAAAAGCACTGATACTTGTTGCTTATGCTAGCCACAAAAGCATGCTCCCAAGGCACAAGGTGAGTACAAGTCATTGATCCTTCCTACCAAGCCTCAATTGGCTCCAACAAGAATATACATCAAAAGCATCGCTACATACAATTCAGGTATTGGTATTGGTTATGGTAGCCAATGTCCTTCTATTATTGAGATTCACACTGCAGCTCATGCGATGCCAATGCTAGGTTCATTGGCTTTTAGGTTCTCATGCTTTGATACCATGTTCGAGATTCAGAGAGGAAGAGAGAGACACAGACATAGAGAAATCTCAGAAGAGCAAAGTACTCTCATGATTCTTCATCAATATTCATCCATCCAACTTACACTAGTGACATAACAAATGATAAGTCACACTAGGTCCAATTGACCATCATACTAATTAGATTGAAGTCTAGTCTGTCCAACTTATTTCAGACACACACATGTAGGTGACAAGAAAGGTCTATAGTTGTCATGTCGAGTATGATAGGTGAGGTTGATTCTTCACACTCAAATCCTATGTATGGAGGATGATACCTCAAGGTGGTCATGATGTGGTGATCAGAGAGAAAGTAAGTGTGTAGAGAGAAAAGAGAGAGATAATAAACACTTGGAGCAATGGAAGAGGAGAGATTAGTAGAAAGACAAGTTGTCAAGGGAAAATCTAGTGACTTTGTTTGTCTTTAAATTATGCTTAACAATACATTTGAAGATATGTACATACTAATGTTTATAACCCAATACTTGTGCCTAACCACCCCTTAACAAGTGCACATAACATTATGGTTAACACAATTAAGTTTTTATTTGTGCCTATCTATGCATTCATAATTTTATCCATGCACCCATAATTTTATTTGTGCCTATCTATGCATTCGTAATTTTGCATCTAGCAACCATATCTATGCTTTGATCATATTGTAGTGATAGATATAGTCAAAGGACAATCAACCAAAGGAGTGGAAGAAATAGGAGGTGATGCAAGTGTGGGTGTTGGTATGATCAATGTCATACTTGGGGAGTCACAACAATTTGGGGTCCTTCGAGTTCTCTAACTTTTCTTTTGTATTAAAAAATATTTTATTGATTTTCAAGCTTTGTACAAGGAGTAGAAGTAATAAGATGTGGTGTGTGTGAGTAGCTAGTGCTAGGGGCCTTTGAGGTCTTCTTTGCAAGTAAGTTCTAGTTTCATATATATTATACTTTTATTATGCTTCTCAAGTAATAAGCGTGTTTTAATGATGAAGATTTGGCAAGCGTACACCATCAAGGATTTGACTAATTTTGAGAGGAAGTATGGGAAGAAACATGGCCTACCTATGCTCATCAAGAACCTATGGTTGCATGGGGAAAGAAACACAATATGTCCATGCTCATCAATTCATACCTCATTTAAAAAAAAACAATTGGTTGCTTTATAGATTTATTTTTGTTGTATGATTTGGTCAATTGATACTTGAATCTATACCCATGCGAGGTGGGTACTAACATAGGTCTATACAGTCAGACTTATAGAACCTTATGAAAAAAATAAGTATGTAAACCATGATTATCAGTACTGAAATATTCATAGTAAATAGTTTGATATTAGCATTTAAAAATATACTTGATTATACATCACCATGACTGTTACTATAAGTAGTGCTAGTAAGAATGCTAATGGGGACATGTATAATGATGGTCATAGTGGTGCACAGATCGGATGCCGCAAGTGTGTGTAGTGAGCGTCAGAAGGTCCCCAAGAACAAAAGAACTCTACTTTTTGCACACAAATCAATGTAGAAAGATTGCACGACATGAACAAGAGACCAATTGGGTGCAATCTCCCCCCATGCCTTGTGTGAGAGCTCCACAAAGCATGTGTTTTTTTAATTAATCATCTTCAAGCTCAAATAATAGCCCAAATTATAAAATAGCACACTTTTGGCTTTTGAGTTTACTTTTGTGCCAAATAGAGAATAAAGCTAATGGGCAGGCGCTCAAGAAGTCAGGCGTACCCAAATACAATGTCCAAATACAAATAGTTGGGCGTACCCAAATACAATGTCCAAATACAAATATCTAAATTGTGCGCCCATGCGCATACAAAAATAATAAATAAATATCGAGTGTCTTGATAAATAAGCACGACCAAAATATAGGGGCCATGCCTAGGGTATGTGACCATCAAAATATTGACGATAACTTTGAATACACGCTATCTTCCAATGCTTTCCACTGCCACCGCTGCTATCTCTACACATCAACTAAAGCATTCACAATCGTTAGTAAAATAATATAATTAAACCAGTAAAAGTGAATACCTAGCAGTCTTCAGCTACGTAAATAAATTAATTGGTTAGAAATCAATCCTAACCTTAATTTATCACGAGTGCGCACTCTAAACTCATAAACGTTTGTTAATTTAAATATGTATTTTGCGGAATCATGTGCTATGGAATCACCCATGTACACACTAAATTAACAAAACGCTCGAAAAGGATAGGCGTCCTCATCGACTTCTCGCACAAAGAATCCACTTTGTGTATGAGCCCCGATAATAAAAGTTTACAGAATCCACCGTAGAACCTCACGGAATCCACCGTGGCATGAAATCCATCGTGTCATACCCCCGACACGGTGGATTCCATGCCACGTGGATTCCATGAGGTTCTACGGTGGATTCTGTAAACTTTTATTATCGGGGCTCATACACAAAGTGGATTCTTTGTGCGAGAAGTCGATGGGGACGCCTATCCTTTTCGAGCGTTTTGTTTTTAGTGTGTACATGGGTGATTCCATAGCGGGTGATTTCGCAAAATATATATTTAAATTAATAAACATTTATGAGTTTAGAGTGCGCACTCGTGATAAATTAAGGTTAGGATTGATTTCTAACCAATTAATTTATTTATGTAGCTGAAGACTGCTAGGTATTCACTTTTTTTGGTTTAATTGTATTATTTTATTAACGATTGTGAATGCTTCAGTTGATGTGTAGAGATAGCAGCGGTGGCAGTGGAAAGCATTGGAGGATAGTGTGTATTCAAAGTTATCGTCAATATTTTGATGGGCGCATACCCTAGGTATGGCGCCTATATTTTGGTTGCACTTATTTATCAAGACACTCGATATTTACTTATTATTTTTGTATGCACATGGGTGCACGATTTAGATATTTGTATTTGGACATTGTATTTGGGTACGCCCAACTATTTGTATTTGGACATTGTATTTGGGTACGCTTGACTTCTTGGGCGCCCACCCATTAGCTTTATTCTCTATTTGGCACAAAAGCAAACTCAAAAGCCAAAAGCGTGCTATTTTGTAATTTGGGCTATTATTTGAGCTTGAAGATGATTAATTAAAAAAACACATGCTTTGTGGAGCGCTCACACAAGGCATGGGGGGAGATTACACCCAATTGGTCTCTTGTTCATGTCGTGCAAGCTTTCTACATTGATTTGTGTGCAAAAAGTAGAGTTCTTTTGTTCTTGGGGACCTTCTGACGCTCACTACACATGCTTACGACATCCGATCTGTGCACAAGTTTTCCTTGAAAATAAATTTTAATTGAATGCGTAGAATAATCTATGTCAGGATTATACTGATGACACCAAGGCATACCTAAGATAATATCACTAGACTGCAAAGGTACACCTAGGAAATTTCTTCGTTCAGTATATTCAGCAATTTTAATTTCTAAATTATACACCTCTTGTGTTCCATTATATCTCGTGCCTAGGAATGTTGCTTTAATGCGATAATGTGTAGAAACATTTTGTAATTTCAATTCTTTCACTAACTTTGCAGAAATAAAATCATGTGTGCTACCATCATCATGCAAAATAATCTTTTCTTTACCATGCACAAGACATTTCATTGTCAACAAAGAATGTGGAGTTGGCATACCTAGCAAAGTATCCGAAGTAGTACCAATGTCGTCATCATCTTCTGTAAAGTCAGGCATTTTCTCACGTTCTTCTTCTTCCATTGCTCCAAGATAATTGATATGGACAGGTGGCTTTTTCGATTGACAATTGGCTGCTAGATGTCCAGGTTGATGGCATTTGTAACAAACTATAGGTTTGGCTTTAGATACATTGTTGGTAATGGCAGGAAGTTTAGGAATATTGGGATTTGGCTGTGAGAATTGTCAAGATTGTGGGAGAGAAGGAAGGAGTCTCACTTGTAGCTCTCTCTCACTTGCACAATGGGGGAATACACACAAAGGTGGAGGCTGAAAACAGTTTTTCTCTTCTTAGTTGTGTAAGCAAAAAAGAACACAAGTACAGAGAAATAGAAGAACCCTATATATGGGTCTCAAACCAAACTCAACTAACTAAGGTGTCATACTAACTGAGTCATGAACTAGAGTAGATAAGGATAGCTGTCATCTAGCTATTATTCATGGGCGGTGTACCAACCGCATCTGCAGCTAACAAGTCGGTGAGGCATAGTGAATGGCTGTAAATCCATCATATTTCAGCCTATCCACAGTATACCTAGCTCTGGTAGACCTGCGCAAAGTAGTTTCACTCCCAGGCACTCTCAAAACATCCCTGGTCTTCCTTACTCCAGGTATAACAATAGAAGGAATACCCAACTCATCATCAATGCTCTGTTCTGAGCCACTGGATTCACCATCCACATAAGAGTGACCTGCATTCACATCAAACATGGGCTGATCTACCTTCTCTTTTCCTTTTCATGAAACCTTCATACCACTATTTGCATTGTTTTGAGGAGATTCTCTTGATCTCAATCTGCCTGTCCATGGAGAAGAATGTGAACCACTGTATTGATGCCCTCTCAATCTCAGTTTCCATGGATGGGTTTTCTTCTTCGTTGATTTCCTTAATGGTGATACTGGAAGTTTTTGCCCTTCCCATTGTTGCACGATAGCGGCCATGGGTAGCCCTGGTTTTTTGCCCACTGAATTTTCCTTGATGATGATCTTCACCAAGTTTGGGACATTCTCTTTTGAAGTGCCCAAGTTCCTTGCAGTAAAAACATTGCAAACTCTGGTGTGTCGTTTCTTTGAGTGGGGATAAAGTGACTAACTTCATTTGCCTTCAGCTTCTTCCATTGATCTTGACTCTGTCCTTGCGCCCTCTTAAATTGAGCCTTCATCATCTCTAGATTCTGGTCTTTGTGAGACTAGGGTCTATTATTCTTGGATTTTGGCTAAACTTCTCGGGCAATGGGTCTCGCTCTTATCAATGCATCTTGTAAATTTGAAGGACGCATTGATTCCAATTGAGTGTTCATTGGTGGATTCATCCCATCACAGAACTTAGAGACTTGTTGGAAAATACTCATTGTTGGGGCATATTTTAATAAGGAGACAAATTTTGAATAGTATGCCTCCAGAGATAGACCCAATTGTTTCAACTTAAAGAACTCATTCATCTTGTGAGTTCTATATGCAGGTGGCATGTACCTTTCCTGCATTGCTTGTTTTAGCTTATCCCAAGTTACCATGCTTTCCAACTACTTGATCTTTACACCACTGCTTCCACCAAAGCCTAGCTTTGCCGGTAAGTTTGAGCTTGGTAATCATAGCTTGGTTTGTAGGTGCTGTTCCTGCTACATTGAAGTAATCCTCCATGCATTCAATCCATACTTTGGCATCGGCTTCAACAATCTTCCCTTTTGCATCAAGTTTCGGTGGTTTGATTTGTTTGAGAAGAAACTTCTTCTCTTGTGCCTTTGCCTGCACGAACAAGATTTTGGTTCTGTGTTTGGGGTTGTACCTGGTTATTCAATATAAACTTTCACATTAGGATTGCATTTACACATCTCTTCGCAACTTATCTCAATGCGCATATTATTTTTCATCAATACTGTGCAACAAGTCTCAATTTGTAATTGCGATTTGAATGTTGAGAAGCCTCCCAGTTCTTTGGGACCACCCTGCCATAGGACGGACCCCTCGGGGGTTACACCCATCCGCTTCCCTTGATAGCTTTAGTTTTCTACTTACCTAAGGGCACATTAGTGGTAACACATACAATTAACTTCCTTAATCAACCCATTAGCCATATGTCCCTTGACGTAATTTTATGCACTAACATGAAAGTAGTTCAGACAAATTCCTTGAAATGCAAACTTTATATCAAAAATTCAAACGGAGATACAAATCTTGTCCATAGGATGATTCCCACAATCTGTAAGGATGCATCTTATTTTCCTCCAAGTTTCTGCCCTTGCACTAGTAATAGGGCCTCGAGATTCCATCTTGAGTCACATAGACCATTTGAGTAGGACCTGAAAGGGAACGATAGATCGAAGGTTGGACTCGAGAGCTATGGCGGGAGAGTAAGAGCAAGAAAGGGAGAGACTAGAAATGGGAACTCCAACCGTCACAATGTGTGACCGGGCCTTCCTTTATTCAAACTGTCACTAAAAGAATAAAGAATAAAAAATAAAGTGAGGTGATGGGCGCCCACCACCTGCAGTGTGCAGTGGCGGTGTCTGTCAGTGTAGTAATACATAGGCGGCTAGGCAGAGGCACCTTTACCCCCAACAACCTCCCACTTAAAGGCGAATCTACCCTAGTGAGGAGTGAAAAGAAAAAGAAAAAAAAAGACAGTACAACATGTACACATGTACAATAGGATGAGGAAAGACGTCATCTCATCCCACGCCCATCAACCTCCTGAGGAAGGCAAAGCACTCTGTAGAGAGGCTTTTCGTGAGCAGATCTGCAGGATTTTGATCAGTCGAGATCTTGATAAGATCAATAGACTTGTCCTCAATGACCCCATGTATGAAGTGATACCTCACCTCAATGTGTTTTATCTTCCCATGGAAGACCGGATTCTTGGCTAATTGAATAGCACTCATAGAATCCAAATGCACTGTACGGATAGCATCAATACCAAGGTCAAAACTAAACGACCCAACCAAATGGCCTTCTTGCAAGCCTCATTGGTTGCAACATGCTCAGCCTCTATAGTAGAAAGGGCCGTGCATTTCTGCACCCTGGACATCCAAGAAACAACACCTCCAGCATAAATGAATACATAGCCAGAAGTGGACTTCCTACTATCTGCATGTCCTGCATAATCAGAATCAGTGTACCCCACGACTCCTGTATCCTGGCTGCCATAGCATATGCACATATCTGCAGTGCCCTTTAGGTACCTCATGATACCCTTCACGGCATCCCAATGCTTCTTGCCAGGTGTAGCCATATAGCATGCCACAACACCAACTGCAAAGGCAATATATGGATGAGTGGCTATCATGGCATACATAAGAGTGCCCACTGCGGATGCATAGGGAATCTTGGCCATCTTGGCCCTCTGCTCATCTGTCTGTGCAGACAATCAACCTGTGATACCTTCACATAAGAAGGCAATGGACAACCAATAGGCTTTACATCCTGCATGCGGAAGCACTCAAGGACTTTATGAATGTACACCCTCTGTGACAAGTAGAGGAGTCCCTGATGCGTGTCGGATCTAATGCACATACCAAGTATGTGAGCGGCCTGTCCCAGATCTTTCATCTCAAAGCTCTTCTTGAGCTGAGCCTTAAGAGCATCTATCTCATCATGAGCTTTCCCTGCTATCAGCATATCATCCACATAGAGTACTAAAATCAATAAAGAACCATCACGGGCTTTCCGTGTAAAGACACAGATCCATAGCACTCTGGCTGTAGCCCTGTGACTGCATAAAGGCATCAAACTTATGATACCACTCCCTAGGTGCCTGTTTCAAGCCATAAAGACTTTTCTTCAATTTGCACACTAGGTGCTGCCTGCCAGATTCTGCAAAGCCCTTAGGCTGCTCCATATAAATCTCATCATGCAAGTCCCCATGTAAGAAAGCCGTCTTGATATCCATCTGGTATAAATTCAAGTCAAGCTGAGCAACCAACAAAGTCAAGACTAAGTGTAGGGTGGTCATCTTAACCACAGGAGAAAAGACATTGTCAAAGTCCACACCATGCTCCTGCTTAAAACCCTTTGCTACCAATTTAGCCTTGTATGCTGGCTTGGGGTGTCCAGGAGTACTTTTTAGCACTTGCATGGCAAAGCCTTCTTGCCCGTAGGCAAGGAAACCAAATCCCAAGTGTCATTCTTATGCAAGGATTCTATCTCAGAGTGCATAACACTCTCCTAGGAATGATTATCACCCCTGCGCATAGCCTCATCATAGGTGAAAGGCTCTCCTACATATGTAACCAAGACATAATGCATTGAGGGCTGAAATCTATCAGGTGGGCGTCTGTCTCTAGTAGACCGTCTCATGGCAGGATCTGTCGCTTGCCTAGCTGCCTGTCCAACACCCTGACGATGAGCATCTGCTGCTGCAGCTGTAGGCTGTCCAACTGGCTGTGCAGGAGCTCTCGACTCCTCCTGAAATATGACCCTACAGATCTCAACATTTCTTTCAGGCTGCCTATGCATTTTGTCTTCATGGAAGACTACATCATGACTGCGGATGACTTTCTGTGTCTGCGGATCCAAGAGACGGTAACCCATCTCGCCTATATCCCCATAACCAAGGAAAATGCATTTGACACTCTTGGGATCCAGCTTACTTCTCTTGTCCCTGGGCACATGGCAAAATGCCTCACATCCAAAGACACAGAGATGCGCATAAGAGGGAGGTTTTCCAGTCCATACCCCCTTTGCAACCTGGAAATCCAAACCAGTAGAGGGTGATCTCTTTATGACATGCACAGCTGTACTAACTGCCTCAGCCCAAAATCTCTATGGTAGGCCTACATGGCTAAGCATACACACACTCCTGGATGGTTCTATTTATCCGCTCAGCCAAACCATTCTGGGGGGTGTAGGGGGCGGTCAACTAATGCTTAATACCCCTCTCATCACATAACTTCTCAAAAGCACGTGAGACATACTCACCCCCATTATCTGTCCTTAGGCATTTTAGCCTATACCCAGTCTGGTTCTCAACCAATGCAAGCCATCTTTGAAACACATCCAAGACATCGAATTTCAGCTTAATGGGATAAGCCCAAACTTTCCATGAAAAATCATCTATGAATGTAAAAAAATACTTTGCACCACCCAAAGACTGACAAGGCATGGGCCCATAGACATCCGAATGTACCAATGCCAAGGGCTTACTCATGCGTAGCCTACCAGACTTCTTATGCGTGGACCTAGTCTGCCTGCCATAAAGACAATGCTCACCTGAATCAAAACATGCATAATCAAGGGGCGGTAAGTACTGCAATCTAGAAAGCACTTTCATTCCCTTCAAAGACATATGGCCCAAACGGGCATGCCAAAGAGATACATGTGGGATAGAACCCACAGACAAAACATGATCAAGGGAAGAAGCTGATACAATCAAGGGGTAGAGACTGCTAGCCTTGGCACCTCTCGCAATTTCAAGTCTGCCATGAGTGATCTTCCATGCAGAGTCTCCAAAACATACATGATATCTTGCGTCATCAAGCTGTCCAACTGACATGAGACTGCGTGTCAAAGCAGGTACATGATGTACAATTTGCATAACAAAATTGCTGCTAGAAGGAAACTACAACATAACATCACCAACGCCCACATATCAAGAGAGCTGTCATCACCCAAGCGCACAGAACCCAAAATAGTACGGTATGAATGAAACCACTCTCGACAAGGTGTCACATGAAAGGATGCACCTGAGTCCAAGAGCCAACACTGTGCATACATAGAGTGTATCTCTGTCATCTGCGAAGCACTAGAAGAAGCTGCTAGGATATAATCATCATCATCAACATTCTCAGGCTGCATAACATTGATCTCTTCAATTTTAACACTGGACTTTGGAGGTACTATGCTGCGATTAGAAGACTTATCCTGCACTTTGTCTCTCCCCTTATCTTTGTGCCTTTCATTGCACAATTTATGGCATTGTGGCCTAATATGACCCTTTTTTCCACAATGGTGACAAGTAACATCTGCATTCCTGCCACGGGATTTGCTACATGACTTCTCACGAGACTTAGACCGAGATTTCTGAGAATCCCGTCCACAACCACCACCACTGCCATGCTTTCCATATCCATCATTCCTGCCTCTAATTGTCATAGCATGAGACACACGAGAGGCATCCAAATTCTTACGGTTAACCTCTTCCTGTAGAAGAGCACTCTCAAACATCAGATAATTTCAAGGTAGCAGTAGAGGCACATAATGTAGTGAGGAATACATCCCATGACTCATTAAGAGTACCAAGCAAGAAAAGAGGAGTGATATCCTCTGCAAAAGTGATGTCCTGCAAAGTCAAGTTCTTGAGTATAGCATGGAACTGGCTCAAGTGAGCAGACATAGTCACATTCTCCTTCATGCGCAGATCCATAAGCTACTTCAGTCAATACATCTGACTCGCTGGACTTTTCTTGTCAAAGACATTGTAGCAAACTTGTTCTGTGAGAGACAATACAATAGTGGACTTGCATAACTCATCAGGCTCAAGCCATTCCTCATCTGGCATAGTTGCAGGCGGATGCCCGCTTAACCTCAAAGGTTTGATCTGCGATTTCTGCACCAACACTTGCCAAATCTGGCTCTTCCAGTAAGAGTAATTCGTATCATCAAGCTTAGTGATGTTGAAAATAGCATGATCAGTGGACGAACTCAGCATAATGCAGGCTGGAAGACTGTAGATAGTTCAAAATTGCTTGCTATTTATTGCAGAAAATGACCAAAAAATCACCAAAATCGAGGAAAAATGGCAAAGAAAGTGGAACCAAAGCTACTGTCCACCAAGTACTAGTGAAAGTACATAATTTCAAAGTGTTTCAGCATGAAAAATCCATATCAGTCCATACATATATGCTTGATATAATAAATTTTAGATTTCAGTAAAAGAGAGCTAACAGTGCCAATATCGGATCCCAAGGTAATCAAATATTGCCAAGACCAAAGTCGGCATCATGCGGGCATAGCATAAGCATATGACGGTCAATAATCATGAATCCAACACCCAAGTATATCATACAAACATCTGCTAGTGATAAGTAGGCACACTCCCCAGGCAACAAGGCAAAGTGTTCCTGCCACTACCAAAACTTGACACAAGTAGGTGTCAGTTCACAAAGATACGGATCCAAAACTGAGACTTAGCTCATAAGCATATAGTGAACCAAGACATATGATGTATCATCCCAAAAGGTAAGAAGTCCCAAAGTCTCAAGTGTCTGTAGCTGCTCAATAGCACGTAACGACTCAATGCATAAAAGTACCACTTGCTCAATGTCTGATAAGCAATCAAGAATGCTCCCACTGGCACAAAAGCCGTATGTATGAGCTCAAGCCAAGGCAAGACACAGTGCCAATGACATAAGTCCAAGACAATACATCAATAGTACATCCCAAACATGTAGGCGGTAGAGCATCCGTATATAGCATCCATAAGCATGTAAGACATCAAGTACATCCCAAGATACAACTCTAGCAAGCCAATAAATAGCTCAAGTAAGCTCCGAGAATCCAAGGTCAAGCCAAGACCGAGCTCCAGTAGCAATAGGCTCCAAACAATGTAACTAGCATGTAGTAATGGCATAGGTTAAGCATGTTAAGACCGGTCAGACATAAGCAACATACATGCCATAAGTACATCCAAGACGGAGCATCCAAATGCTTTGCAAAGTGAGATCAATCTCAACCAATGATCTCGAATCAAAATCAAGCTCTATATCGAGGCCCAAGTGTCAATACATCACCATATATGCCCGAAACATAGCTCGCCGAAAACCATAGGCATAAGTATACATGAGTAAAATGACTTCAGCCCAACTGTGTACAGCAGTGATTTATTGTTCAAAACTGAGAATTTCAAGACCAAAATCAGCTCCAAATGGTTGCCAAACAATAGGCATACATTCCCCTAACATCCGGGCATCAAACAGGACCAACCGGGCATCAAATGACAATACCAAACAAGCTGTAGCATCAAATGTCAGTGTAACACTGCCATAAACTGCCTGTGGACTGTTATGATAGTCCCAAAACAGTGTTAAATCAGTCCAAATTCTATGCCAACATATCAACCATCAAAACCAAGCATCAAAGCATGTTCATATGCCCGAAATGGAGCCTTTCCAAGTGCTAATGGAGGGGAAAAGCTGCTGTTGTGACTATCAATGTTGAAGACACATACGGGAGGGCTGCGTGATTCCGCCAACTGTAAATGCTAGTTCTGCGACTGCAAAAAATGGTGGCCAAGCTTTGGAGGGGTCCAGTTAAAGCCAAGGAAGGCCTCAAATAAGCTCCAGCAAGTCTTGTTCAAAGGCAAGTGAGATATGAAGCAAGGGAGCTTCAATGGTGGCTGCCCCAATCTTGTTTACAACCTATGAGACCTGAGAACTGAAGTAAACCTTGAAGAAAATGATCAAATACCTCTGATGTAATGCCTAGGTGCCCAACAATGCCGGGAAGGTGCTCGGAAAGCTGGGGAGTGACGGGAGCTCGAAGGAGTCGGATATGGCTGTCAGGAAGGAGAACCAATGCAAGTAGGGAGTTGATGGGATGGTGAGAATGCCATGAACCAAGCTCAAGAGTCGGAAAGCAAAGCTTTGATACCAGTTGAAAGGGAGTGATGGATCGAAGGTTGGACTCGAGAGCTATGGCGAGAGAGAAAGAGCAAGAAAGGGACAAACTAGAAATGGGAACTCCAACGATCACAATGTGTGATCGGGCCTTCCTTTATTCAAACTGTCACTAAAAGAATAAAGAATAAAGTGATGGTGATGACGGGTGCCCGCCACCTGCAGTGTGTAGTGGCAGTGACTATCAGTGTAGTAATACACGGGCGGCTAGGCAGAGGTGCCTTTACCCCCAATAGGACCCGGAGGCAGAGAATTTACAGTCAGAGCCCCCTAGCATCCACGCATCCTCCTATGATCAAACTAATCCACGGAGAGACCTCTCGTGGCTGGTTTGATCTGTTGAGATATTTGCAATCACACCCACTATGGCCTTTTTGTATGGGGCAATTCTGGGCTTAGGACATGTAGGCAGATTGAATCCCATATGCACAGAAAGGGAAACTACTACTCATCCAACAACTATAAAGCATTATACTTGACTACCACTTTTTGATATATGATGAATGCAATATCATGATGCACCATTTCAGTTAGTGTCTTGGTCATTGTCAGTCTTATACACAAGATTGTGTTTATGAGTCCAAGTCTCAATCTTGGAACCTAATTCACTTGTGTAACAGGTCAAGTTGTGTCTATGTCATCATGAGCTTAATCTTCCTCTTTGATCCACCATAGCCACTGTCATGCTCTAGATCTCATGTCTTTTCAACAGGGTCCATATTCTCGTCATGGTTATTTAGAACCCCCTTGGATAGGGTTGGCGGAAAACTGGGGGTGGTTTGGCGCACCCTTTCAAGAATTTAACCTGATTCATTTTACCAGTTTCTTATGAGAGCTAGGGTCAAACAATCCTTTCACAATTAGTGCTCCTAAAATTACAAGCAGAAATAATAATGTGGGCGAGTGCTCAACAGAACACCTGCTAAGGTGGAGTTCCTTTTTGAACTCTTAGCATTCAACCTTTGGATTTTTCTTGCCTTAGTGTCAACTACAATGGTCCTCTATAGGGGGGGGGTTAGGGAATATCTTTGTTCCGTCCCTCTTTCTTATGTGATAGGAATGAGAATTGATCTTACACCCAATCAGCAACACCCATTAGTTTCTGGCTGGTAAATTTTTCCTAGGTTCTATAGCTCATGGGTTGGGTTTTCTGCAAGATCTTAGATAATCCAATCTAAGATCCTCAAGGACATTTTGAGGGTGGCTCCACCCTCTTGAAAATCTATTTCAAATTTCATCTCTGCTCCAGCTTCTGTTAAGAGTTTCTCTCCTCTAGGGTTCCATGATGGAAATCTTTTGCACAATCCTCCTATTACTTGCCTTGATATCATCTGGAAGACCCAGGCTTTGGGGTACATAATACCCTCGATATATCCCTTTTCTTTGGAATGGAATCCTCACAGTTGGATTTATATCCAATAATTCCTCGATGGTAATTGCCCTAATTTTTCAACCTTTAGGTTAGGGGTTATTGTTTTGAGATCACAAGATCTAGATGATTCAATCTAGGATCCAAATTGATCATTTGGTAACCTTTTTCCTTCTTAGAACTCTATCAGGGTTTCTAAGTTTGTCCTAGGTTTTCAATCCCTCAAGATTTCATGATAGAAATCTTTCATTCATCTCTCCTACAAGGCAAGAGTAACCTAAATCCTTCGCAATCTTTGAGTAAGTGCGAGCATCAAATGACACATTGTGAATTGTCTCTCTTTTATCCGGATATGACATTTTACTTTTTTCGCATCGACATCAAGTTATATCATGGTCTTAAACGATACCTCTGAGAGTGTTATTGGACTTATCACGAACTAGTTGCTAGGGTAGAGATATATGACCGTATTGATTTGATTCTAAGTCAATCTATGATCGTAGCATTAATTGGTTCATTTACAATTAAACCCTAACTTTAATACCATCTAGGGATTCACTTAACGAATTACTTCTTATGACTGAGTTTAACAATTTGTATGCACATGTTGAATCTATCTTTTAAGATGAATTTCTGTCGTGTAGTGCAACCAAATCCACCTGTGATGCCTCGCAAATCAAGATGCCAGTTTTTCTTGATTTCATGATACAATGCAAGACTTCCATCCCTTGAAAATTCATTTCAATGAATTGTCATAAATTGCAAATTACATTTTTAAGTGCGAAGTACATGAATCCATTATGCATCATGTAAACGCAAGCTAACTCTCTTTAATGGTTTATAAGATGCAATCCTTTGCAAGAGCTTGTATATTTACATATCGATACTCTACAATGCATTCACAAAATTTATGCTTACTAATTAGCTTAGTATTGTAGACAACCCATAAATTTCAATCAACTTGTAGCTATCATGACCACCATGAATTAGATCCAAACCTACTTTCAAGTTATACAAATTATACGATGCAAAAGTATGATTCCTTTCCATGATAACGTTCTATTCATAGGACAAGACACTATAGTGGTACCTAGTTTTGGAGTGACGAGTTGGTATTTATACCTGATAGCCCATTTGTGTTAGTGGTGGCATCTTTGCTTGAACCCCCTTTCGTGGTTGTGGCCTTCCCGACCACTTGGGAGAATTTGCATTGTGGGACAATTCTTGAACTTGGAATGCAGAGCTTCTCTTTTCTCGGTGTACTCCTTTTTGCAATAATTTCCTACACTTGGCTTTGAATCCAGTAACCTCTTGCAGGAATAGAGAGGGAGGGAGGGTATTTGTGACCCCCCTCCAAGAGAAGGAGGGGATGAAACTTCTAAAACCTTATTCTATCTCCCTCCCTCTCTCTCTCTCTCTTTCTCTTACTCTGTGACTCTCTCTCTCTCTCTCTCTCTCTCTGTGTCAGTTTTGGCAAGGGGGGAAAGGGCTGGTATCAATTCCTTTCAAGGAGGGGGTGAGGGTTGGGCAGGCCTTTGCTTCATCCCAGGGGGGTCTTTATAGGGAGGAGGAAGGGTATGGTGGCCTTCTCCCCACCTCCACCTGGGTGGACAGAAATGTTCTATCGCCATGTGGCTACCGTCGCGAGCTAGGGGGAAGAGATAGTTGGGGGCGGAGGGAGGTGGCATGCGTGTGCCCTTCCTCCCCATCATCATCATCATCGTCATCTCCAACATTCCCATCATCATCTCCTACTACCCCTTCCCCCGCCAGCTGGCAGCATTGACAGGGGGAGTAAACAAATTTCAAGTAATTTAATAATTATTTTAGGGGGGGTCTTATGGGATACCGGGGGGGGGGGGGTATTACATCAACTTTAGAGCTATGAGGTGCCTCCTCCACATCAAGCCTAGAGGAATCCTCTAGTAGTTGACCAAAATTTGTGTCCATGTACAATGCCAATCAATCTCCTTGTAGGAAATGATACGCTTAGTTAAACATGGGAATCTTGGTCCTACTACATAGGGGAAGCATGGATAGGTCACTCCTAATAGCAATCTAGCACATACCTAGGAAATATCATTTTGCAATTAATTAGAGGTGAAAGAAGGGTTAACATCACAATTGTCTCAAAAAGATGAGAAATGGGGGAGAATGTGACTCGATCCCCCTACACCTAAGGTAAAATCTCAACTCTAGCCCACTTGGTTCAAAAAGATGGGGGTTAACACCATGCTTGGTTTAAAGAGATGAGAGATGGGGAGAGTGTAACTCAATCCCCCTACTCATAAGGTAAAATCTTATCTCCAATCCCCCAAAATGACTTAGATTTGGAACTAATCCTACCAACATTTGGAGGGTCACAATCTACTTAGCTCTATCTAGTATTGAAAAGTTACCCTAGTTATTGGGTCCACCTAACCATAGGCATTTGATTATCAAGATCTAAACCTCACACTTTCCTTATTAACACAAGATGATTGAGAAAGATAAATAAAAGTAGGCCATATAGATTTTGGTATAAATTTTGAAAGACATCAATTTATTGGATAATATCACTTGTTTTTGTTATACTTGCTACCATTATTTTATGAGAGTTGACCATGCCAATTGTACTTGGCAGCTACCATCCCCATGTGCACTTTATTCTTTTGACAAGGAAAGAGCTTACTTGTATGTAAAAAAGGGGATGACAACTATAAAAGGCCATAAAAAGGATAGGATGCCCAAGGGGAATGGGGAAGCCCTAACCTAATCTCTATGTATTTAAAGGATGAAAAATAATAAAAGAGCCTATTCATGTGTGTGCCAACTTGGTGTACTTGCTGTAATGAAGCAAATTAACAACATGGGAGTTGAAGCCTATTCCAAGTATAAACTTTGTAAAATACTTGAGCCACGAGAAAAGAGGAATTTAGGAATTAGTATAAAATGCAAGAAGTGCTAATGTAGCACCATTCTTTAGCTAAAGGGACTTCACAGGGCTATGTTAAGCGAGCCCAAGGTCAACGTCCACTTGGTCAAGGAAAGAGGGACAAAACAAATGCAGTCGGGAACTTCATACCTACGTGAAGTAATTCAGGAGTACCTAGGTGTTTCCACTGTAATGAGCCAGGTCACTTTAAAAGAAAGTGCCCAAAGCTTGGCCAAATTCCTCGCCAAGGATAATACAGAGGTTAGAACCAACCTTTAATTGCAAAAGGAAAAGCATCTACTATATTTCTTAAAGATCTTGAAGAAGAGGGAAATCCAACTATGGAAGTTGATATGGAGAGGGCATTACTTCATGCCACCCTCCATAAGAAAGGCCCAAATCACCAATTTTCAATGATTCAAACACCAGCAGAATATGAGGGTAAGTCCTTTAAAATCTTGATTGACTGTGGAAGCACACACTCTTTCATGTCACCAAAGTGTGCCAAGAAATTAGGTATAGACACAATGCCTACATCTAGGTTACTTGTGGAACTTGCTAATGGAAAAGAAATCATGTCTACTCAGCAAACTTGCAAAGTGACATTTATCTTGGGAAGCAATCTCCCTGAAATGGGATTTAGGATCATGAATTTAGGGGCCTACGAATGTCTCTTGGGTATGGACTAGTTAATCCCCAATGACGCACATATTCAGTGCAGAAAAGGCCAGGCGACTTTTCAAAACCTAAAGGGGGAAACAGTGACGACCCAAGGTGAGATAGGAAAACTCAAGGTTCAACTAGCCAAATCATCTTGGATAATAAAAGGGTTAAGAAAAGGATTACCAGTGTATCTCATAAAATTAAATAAGGTTGAGTAGAATAAACAAGACGAGGGAGAGCCATATTGGATGAAGGAATATATGATGACATCTTCCCAGAAGAGCTGACTCAATTACCACCTCAAAGAGAAGTTGATCACGAGATCACAGGAGCCACTCCAATTGCTAAGAGTCCATATAAAATATCTATCCCTGAAGCAATTGAGCTGAAAGAGTAACTCAAGCAGTTACTGGATCAAGGATACATCAGACCCAATAATTTGCCATGGGGATCCCCAATACTATTTCAAAAGAAAAAGGACAAAACTCTCTACCTTTGCATTGATTCAGAGGTCTAAACCAAGTAACAATCAAGAATAAATATCCAATCCCAAGAATAGACGAGCTACTTGATAGGCTGCAAGGGGCGAGAATCTTTTCCAAGATTGATCTCCGATCTGGTTACTACCAAATAAGAATCAAGGAAGAAGATATTCCCAAAACTGCCTTCAATACCATATATGGCCATTTTGAATTTCTTATAATGTCTTTTGGTCTAACTGATGCCCCTGCTACATTTAATAGATTAATGCAGGACATTTTTCAACCTTATCTTGATGAGTTTGTACTAGTCTTCTTTGATGACATCCTAACATACTCCAAGAGAGACGAAGACCATGAGATGCAATTGCGTATTGTGTGGACACCATGAGGATGCACAAGCTCTATGCGAAGAAAAAGAAGTGTGCCTTTTTCAAAAGACAAATATAATATCTCGGATTCATATTATCTGCTGAAGGAATCTCTATAGATCTAGCCAAAGTTAGAGATGTTCAAGAGTGGCAACCTCCAACAATAGTTAAGAAAGTGAGAAGCTTCTTAGGATTGACTGGATGGTATAGAATTTTCATAAAAAATTACGCCCTAATACCTGCACCTCTCACTGATTTGTTGAAAAAGCAAACTGCTATTGTGTGGACGCCCATTCAGCAAACCAATTTTGAGCACCTCAAGAAAAGTTTGGTAACAACACTCATCTTAAAGCTACCTGACCTAATTCAAGAGTTTGAAGTCGTAATAGACGCAAGTTCTCTTGGACTAGGTTGTGTGCTTTTGGAGCAAGGTCATCCAATAGCCTATTCCTCAAGGAAACTGAAAATCCATGAGAGGAGTTATGCCACCCATGATCTCGAGCTATTGGCTGTGATCCATGCTCTCAAATTGTGGCGACACTATCTGCTTGGAAGCAAGTTTACTTTGGTCATTGACCACAAAAGTCTCAAATGGATCTTTACTCAACCAGGCCTCAACATGAGGTAGCGTTGATGGATTGAAGTCTTGCAAGAATTTGATTTTGAAATCAAGTTCAGACCTGGGAAAGAGAATGTGATTGCTAATGCATTAAGTTGTAAAGATTTTTTGAATGGACTTATCATGGAAGATCCATCTAAAGGAGAGACTTTAGCTACCATGATATCGATGCCTAGCAATCTAGTCATTGAGATAGCCAAAGAAGAAATAGACAAGGATCCTAAGTATCAGTTAATGCTTAGAGAAATATTAGTTAAGGACACTGATCCTAAGCTCAGAGTCAAATACCAAAATTTCACTATGGATGATGGACTTGTCTATTCCGGGACAAGGCTCTGCATTCCCCTTAGTCGAGTGCTGAAAAAGAAGATATTATAGGAAGCCCATGACTCCCCGTTCTTAGGACACCTTGGCTATGCAAAAACTCTTAATGTAGTTAGGAAAAGTTACTACTCGGAAAGACTGAAGCATGAGGTACTCTGATATGTTACTAAATGCGTTGCCAGCGGGTGAAAGCTGAGTGTGTCAAAATGCCAGGTAAGCTCCAGCCACTTGACATTCCACAGATGAAATGGGAGTTCATTAGTATGGATTTCGTAGTTGGCTTACCTTCTGTTCAAGGAGGGTATAATTCAATCATGGTGATTGTGGATATGCTGACAAAGGTCACTCATCTTCCAACTACAAAGCTTCAGATATTGCATGATTGTTTGTGAAATAAATCTTTAGGATTCATGGATTGCCTAAAGGGATCGTTAGTGACCGCGACTCTCTGTTTACGTCACATTTCTGGAAAAGCCTATTTGAAGCAATTGGAACCCAACTTTGCTAGCATAGCTTACCATCCCCAAACTGATGGTCAAACAGAGCAGGTTAATAAGGTCATTGAAGATATAGTGAGAGCTTACTGTTCCAGAGAACCGACAAAGTGGATACAGTATTTTCCCTTAGTAGAATTTTCCTACAATGCATCATATCACTAGAGTATTCAAATGATTCCATTTCAAGCATTGTATGGACAAGATTGTTTGACACCATTGAATTTCTATGATCCAACCCTAAAGGTTGAGGCTTCTAAGAAAATGCTAGAAGACATGGATGATCAAGCAAAAACTATAAGACAAGACATCCAAGCTACCAAAGATTGCCATAAAGCTTATGCTGATCTACGACGGCAAGAGCGCATCTTCCAAGAGGGAGACATGGTTTTCATCCATGTACGCCCAAAGAAGAGTTCTTTGTCAGTGGGAAAGTTCAAAAATTTGAGTCCAAGATATTGTGGACCATACAAGGTTCTCAAATGCGTAGGAGCTAATGCATACAAATTGCAACTTCCTGATCATGTGAAAGTCCACAATGTATTTCGCGTTAGTCTTCTGAAAGCTTATGTGGCAAATTAAGATAATATTCTTGATGACCAACAAATTGTAATGCCTAGTCAAGGAGCCCTTGAACTCCAACCTCATAAGATCCTAGATGTAAAAGAGAAACCTCTTAGAAACAGAACCATTAGAGAGTATCTTATCTAGTGGAAAGACTATCATGAGGAGGATGCTACTTGGATAGAAGAGACAGCTCTAGAGAAACAGTTTCCCCAGTTCTTTTTGAGATGAGAACATCTCGATTCCTCTAAGGAGGAGAGGATGTAATATTCCCGCTATAACACTTCATAAAACAAATTCGGGCTTGAAATGTTTCAAAAATTACTCGTTGAGTTATCACGTAAGTGATTGTATGTAATATAAAATCTTGCATTAAATCAATTCTGCAATTCGACATGAGAAGATGCCTCGATGAACCCAGCCAACAAAAAAGTAAATACGCCTCGTAAATAATATTACGACGGCTTGATCATAATATTTCATGCATTATATTGATTTAGTATTCCCGATTCCATTTAATGCATCAAAGATTGTATTGATTTTGCAACGGCAAGGAAAATTGCAAAAGCCTTAATCGGTAGACAAAGAACGCGCAAGAACGAGTATGATATTGAGTAAGTTAAGTATCAAAGAGAATGGCATGACTTTATAACCTAGATAAGCCATGAGGTAACTTGGCCAAAAACTACTAGATGAAGTCATTTTGATGAAAAAAGACGTTTTTGAAAAAATAAGCCAAAAATCATGATGTTTTTGACTCCTGGAGGGAGAGAAAGCATTTTAAAATCATCCCATGCCACCATCCTGGAGGTAGGCAATCAAAAATCATTTTTTATCAAGCTTACTTAGCTCTTGATAAGTAGCCAAAAGAAGTGGGGACTGCATGCTTCCCCCTCATGGCTATAAATACAACCCCTCTCCTTCACAAAGAAAGCAAGAAGGAAGACCTCTTGATGATGGAAAAAATTCTCTACATCTCTTTTCCATTCTAGCTTGAGCCTTGAAGAAGGAAAATACCTCTATTCTACCTCATTTCCATTTTTTCTACCCCCTGTTACGTCTTTCTTCCATACAGCCATGTCGCTAAGCAAAACACTGGCAAAATTTTTGTAGATGACCACCAACTCTCTCTGAGCTACCATGTTAATTTTGCCTGACATCCATGGCTCCACGAGGTCGCAAAAATTCAAGAAGCCCATTTGAAGCAAAAGAAGCAAGAAACACGATCGATGGAGAAAATGACGCGGTAGGAATTGGTGAAACCCCCATTACTACAATCTTGATAGAGGTAACATCTCATCGGTTTGGAAAAAAATAATGTTTTATAAGCTTATCACTATATTTGGCTTTAAATGATTATAAACACATTTTAAAGAAGCATATGAACCGCCACTTAGGAAAATGGCCTAAGTAATATAATAATAAACTATTAAGTGAAAATACTCTTTCACTTAAAAAATGATTATATGTCTATCATGAAGAAAATATCGTAATTATGGTTTATTTTGTGATATTTATTGTTATTTTGTTAATGACGCATGTGATTATAATAACTAAAAAAAGGTAGACGGTGTTAGGGAAGGAAATATTTTATAAATTTTCCTGAAAGTGACTATCTCTATTTCATTTTGCTAATGATAAATAGATGCATATGAGTCTTATAATAATTTATAGAAAATCATTTAGATAATATCATGAAATAATCAATGCATTAAATCAATAGAAAATTGTATAGGAAAATAATACTAGACGCGCATAAGTTAGGTGCATAGTAATATAATTCGATGTCTGAATAATGAAAGAAAAATTATACTTATGATTTTTACATTGCTTAGAATAAAGTTTTTAGAAAAACAATTAGCATTGCATTTATGACATAGCTAAATGAGAATTGATCTTCCTAGATAATGTTGAAAGTTCGACAAATGGTCGGACATCGTCGATTAAACCATATAATATGAGCAGAATAAAATAAAATTATTTTCTTACTGAAAACACGCACAATGTTAATGTTAATGGTTATATTAGCCAGAGCGTCAATATCATGAGTCGACCCACATATGAATCAACGAGAAAACCTTACCTAAAATATCGAGGATGTTGAAGCAAAAACAACTATGAAATACTCGACAACCCTAAAACTATCAGTATCAGAAAATTAAATAAATATCAAAAGTCTGTAAGACTTATTAGACATTGATAAGAATTTGTCGATACAAATTCTAATGTCTAAATAGACTTGGAAAATCATTTTGAAATCCTGCTAAGTGTGGGTTAGGACACGGCAATGCACAAATTGCTTGCCATAGGTATAAATGCCTATATTACCTTTTAGGGTGGAAATACCAAGTTTTCATAAGGATAAAATAGACTTCAGATCGCGAAATAACTTGCGGATCTAGAAAAAAGAGTTGCAAGTAGGAAGCAAAACCCTAAGAATAAGGTGGGACCTTAAAAGAGAAATCTTAGAATTGGGTGGGGCTGCTTCCTATGCTAAAAACACTTGTTGCCGCTTCTTTTTTTTATTTGTGTATGTATTGATGGTTGCACAAGAATGATTAATTGTGCTTGTAATAGTTAGATCTGATTGTAAATATATAATCAAGATAATAAGAGGAAGATCGCGCTATGGCTCTCCCATGGCTAGATGCAGAACCCTACTCCAAGGGGGGTTGTTTTGTACCACCACGAGGAGCTTAGGATTGGCTCTCCCATGGCTAGATGCAGAACCCTACTCCAAGGGGGATTGTTTTGTACCGCTACGAGGAGCTTAGGATTGGCCCCAATGGCGAGAGGTCGCTCGGTGAGGAATCCATTAGGTAGGAGGAGGCGGGAGTGTTAGGGGGCTCTGGCCGTGAATCTCTCGATCGCTCTTAGGAACTGTTTGATCCTCACACGAATCAGGATGGGATCCTGGAGTCACTGGTAGTACTAGTGAAGGGATGAAAATCTTGGAGGGTTTGCATGGACATAAGGGAAAAAGCATTGTAAATAACTTTTGCAAAATAATAAATAAATATATTTTGCCAAAAGATTGTTTTTCTATGTCTTTGTGTTGTGTCGTAAAATTACGCAAAGAAACCTATGATAATGGGTTAATTAACGAAGCTGCTTTTATATGTGATAACTTAATGTGATAGGTAATTAGAAAACTAAGAAAAACTGTTTGTGGGTGGGCGAGATTCGTGACGGATCCATCCTACAGATGGGTGGTTTCGGTAAGCTGGGAGCTTCTTTCAAGAGATTAAATGAAACGTTAATTAGGAGAACTTAGGTAAAGCCGCATTGACTTACTTAGGATCGGGTCTTAAAACCTTGATCAATAATTATCTTAGGGGATAGGTGCAGTGGCTGTACCAGAACTCCGTTAAGGTTCACTGAATCCTAACTAGTTGCTAGAAAAAAGCGTTGCACTCCATGAACCAAGGGTAACTACGATCGCTCCAATCGGACAAGAAGCCCTTGTGGGACACCTCCGATGGAGCTAGCTGATGCATCAAGACCTAAGTTGTCAAATTAGGACCCCGAGCTTGTAGGTTGATCCTCCTGGGGACGGCCACACCTTCCATTACGGGGTGGACTCTGGGAAACCTAGACTATAGATCCTGTGCATTCTCGTGAGTGCCGGGAGAAGCCATCTAGGATAGTTCCCAGATGGACCACTAAAACATGCTACTAGGGAATTGTTAGGTAGGCACGTGACACATATTACTTGGGTGGGCGAGATCCCTGACGGATCCGTCCTACGGATGGGTGGTCCCAGTTAGCTAGGATCTTCTTTCAAGAGATTGAATGAAACATTTATTAGGAGAAATTAGGTAAAGACGAGCATTGACTTACCTAGGGTTGGGTCTTAAAACCTTGATAAATAATTATCTTAGGGGAAAGGTGCAGCGACTATGCCAGAACTTCGTTAAGGTTCCCTGAATCCTAACTAGTTGCTGGAAAAAAGCGTTGCACTCCATGAACCAAGGGTAACTACGATGGCTCCAATCGGACAAGAAGCCCTTGTGGGACACCTCCGATGGAGCTAACTGATGCATCAAGACCTCATTTGTCAAATTAGGACCCCAAGCTTGCAGGTTGATCCTCGTGGGGACAACTGGTACCTTCTGTTACGGGGTGGACTCTGGGAAACCTAGACTATAGACCTTGTGGATTCTCGTGAATGCCGAGTGAAGCCATCTAGGATAGTTCCCCGATGGACCACTAAAATGTGTTACTAGGGAATTGTTAGGTAGGCACGTGACATATACTTAAGACATTATTGTCACGACATGCAATCATCTCGGGATAATTGGATGCACCTTGCTGAATTTTGCTACAATAATACATATCATATGAGCATTGGGATGGCTCCTTTTGAAGCGCTCTATGGATACAAGGTTCAAATTTGTTCAGCCATGTTTCATAAAGATATGAATCCACAAGCTAAGGATGAGTTAGAAAGAATGGAGATGCTTATGAAGCAATGCAAAGAAAACATACGAAAGGCACAAGATGTCATGAAGTCCTATGCTGATGATAGAAGGAGGCTCATGGAGTTTGATATTGGAGATTGGATCTTCTTGAAGGTGCCCAAGACTCATTATGCATCTCTTAAAGGTGGAAATAACAAGTTGGCTCACAGATTTTATGGCCCATATTTGGTGCTAGAAAAGATTGGAGAGCTTGCATATAAGCTCCAACTACCTTCAACTACTCGTATACATGATGCTTTTCATGTATCACAAATAAAAAAGTATATTGGACTGGATGTACAAGTTATTGAAGAACTTCCACCACTTGATGAAGATGGATTGATTGTCTATGAGTCTGAGAAGATTATTGGGAAGCGTGAAAAGGTTCTTAGGAACCAAACTCTCACTAAATTCTTGATCAAATGGAATGGGCTACCTATGGAAGAGTCCACTTGGCAACCCTCTTCTTATTTGGACACTTTTCCATGGCTCTTGTATGATGAATGATGATAGTCTATGCAAGGACAACTTGCTGTTTTAAAATACTATTATTAATTAAATTTTCTTAATGACATCAAAAAGTGATCTTGATGGTATGGGATGATGATTCAAGTTATGTATTTCATCTCTACATTTCAAACACTGAATTTGGACACTCCAGTCAGAAGTTATGGCAATTTTACTGAGGCAGCCCTGTTTGGACAACAAGCAGTTAATTCACTATTTCAAGTTCATTGTGATGTTTCTTCACACAAAGTGCTTCCACATGCTTATGGATCTTCATCAACATAACTTTCTTCATTAACAACTTGCCTATTACCTCATTATCTTCAGTTTTGAGGGCAAAACATCTCTAGGAGGGGATGATTTGTAATGAAGAAAATTATCAACATGGGAGTTGAAGCCTATTCCAAGTAAAAACTTTGTAAAATACTTGAGCCAAGAGAAAAGAGGACTTTAGGAGTTAGTATAAAAGGCAAGAAGTGCTAATGTAGCATCATTCTTTGGCATTATCACAATTTTATCCTTCTTGTCCTTCATTTTCTTGTACTTTGTTAACATCTCATGGCTACATTGTGCTATGGTAATGGAAGATGTTCCATGGCATGGCCATGTTTGTAATTCCGTTTGTTACATTTCTTGCTGTGTATATCTTAGAATAATTTGATTTCCTATTCATTTCCATTGTTAGATTAGTCCTTCTTTACACTTACCCTCTTGTTTCCACTAAAAGAGAGTGTGTGAGAAAGGGAATGAGAGATTGAATGGGAGAGTTGAGAGTGAGAGTGAGGAACCAAGCAAGTGAGAGCTAAGAGTGCGAGTGAGAGACTAAGCAAGTGAAAATCTTTATCCTCTCCCCACACTCTCTCTTGCCAAATCCATGCTCCTCACATGCATGTGGAGGCCATAAGGGGTTGATGATCGAAGAGCACTAGTTTGGATTGTGGAGTTTTCCACATGCAACCATTGTGACTCAATGGAGTACCTTGCAAGATCACTATAAATGAATCGTTGTGTTCATGGACTATGTGAGAGGCTAGGTGAGAGATACCCATCGTACTTCATAGATCAAACTTGTTGAATGAATAAGAGAGTGTCCAATGTCCCATGATTGAGCTCGTGTAGTGCAACATTTTGGATTTGTTAAGTCAGGGGCATTAATGAATAGAATAGATTCCTTTTAGAAGATAGCCCTTAGATTGGAGCAATTTCTATTGAAAGAAAAGTCCAGAAAAGGAAAGAGATCCACAAAGTCAACCCCAAAGAACTAGGATGATGACACTAGTGATTTGGACTCTGATTTGATTTGGGAGGCAGAAACAATCAATGATGAAGGAAGATGACTTCAAGGATGAGGAGGAAAAAAAACCTAGCAAGTCTAAGAAAAAAGAAAAGAAACCCTCGAAGGACACTAAGAAAAACAAGGCTAAGAAACTACAATGTACAGAATGCAATAATCCAAGCTATGTCTAGATGGAATGTGGTCTGAATTAGCAGTGATGTGATATTTGTAATATGGCCACTCACATCACGGACTATTTCCAGTACAATGGTCACTATCAAACTGTCCACCCTAGAGGATGGCAAGGTACTAGCTCATCCCAATCCGGCCAATGGAATCCCATGGCAGCCAATCAAGTGCAGACACCCACAATAGCTTACAAAAATGAGGAGTACTAGGAGCCCGACAATGGTGGTTGTAGCATGAGTACTAGGGGAGGAAGAGGCTATGGCCATTTTCTAAACATTGTTTTTTCTATATGCAGGAAGGGCATTGGAGATTGGAGTGTCCCAATGCTCAGGCATATGATGCCCATAAATGGCAAGGATAAGGGTTGGTAGCCATGCTCAAAGCCAACACAATGGAAATCAAGGATCTATCAAAGCCGAATGTCAACGTAGTAACATGTTAGAAGAACTGACAAGAAAGCATCATTAAAAGCCACAAGTCATTTGTGGGAAGAGCAGGAGAGAGTCCACTACCAAGTGTGGTAGGATGGACAGTAGGCCACTAGCCATGATGAAATATACATTGTCTTGCTCGTACATCCAAATCGAAAGATGGTTAGAAAGTTTAGGCATAAGGAAAAATCCCTCACACCAAAATGATGGTCGAGATGATAAATCCCTAAAGGGATTACATGTAAGCTGTAGTGTGATGCACTCTTAGTAGTATAGTTGGCTGGGTAAATCCACACTTGAGTTCAAGATGGAATTAAAAAAACTAGAGAACTACCATAATCTCAAAAATTGTGAAGTCTAAGTTGTAGTAGGAGAATGGATAGGAAGTACCAACCCCGAAGCAAGAGAAAAACAAGCAAGTTGTGAAGGAGGATCTGCAACTCAATGGAGCTAAGCATCCAGATATTCATCCTAGAATTGACAAAGGTGAGCATCTAGAAGTTTATCTTGGTACACAAAAGAGTCATACACCACAAGTTCATCTCGATATGGAGCAGGAAAAGAATCCGAAAGATAACCTCATACAAAGTCATGGTAAAATCTCAGAAGATAATCCTAGAGGTAGTAGGGCTAGAAATTTGATTCTAATCTTGCAGAAGAGGAAGGGAGCAAGCTAGAAGTTTTGATTATTCTAGTCTTATACAAAGAAATTGGATGGGGGCTAGTTAATATCATTTTTCCATTAGGGGATCTTTTAAATCTTGTACCACCTTTCAAGGACTACCTATTGAAGATTATCCATCTAGATTAGCCAGTGTTACTAGAGCATGAAGTAGTGGCTATGATTGCAAATTCTTTGAAGGCCACAATTTTAAAAACTCAATAGGAGCCAGTACCACAATAGGAGCTAGTACCACACTAGGCCAATTTCTTTGTATAGAGCATGAAAAGGAAGATTATCACTTCTTTCTGGGGAGGCCTTGACTCTACTAAGCAAGAGAAACCCATAATTGTAATCAAGACAAACTCACTATTCTCCGAAATCAACATAAAGTTACTATGTTCTTAAAAATTGTTGCCTCTCCCTAACCACAATGTGGACTCGCTATGGCATAAGCAATCAACATGGTGGAAGGATTGAGTGATGATGAGGAAGAGGAGTTTCTAAATGCCAATGTATATTTACAACCATGGTGCCTAATTAATGTTTTGTAGATCAATGAACTGTATGTGCAGTCGCACAGTTTACTAGATAAAACCTCGGAGAAGGAGGAGGAGGACCACAATGCCATGAGTTGAGAAGCCCAAAACCTGAACTTTGTGATGACTGATGATGATGATATTGAAGAGATTGCCAAAGTTGAGATAACAGGAGTATTGAGACAAGAGAAAAAATTTGAAGCTCAGATGCAACATGTCACAAGAGTAAACAAGAATGAATAAGATACAGTGTTTCTGGGTCTAGAGGAGACCAAAATCGTAAAAATCATTGCTTAGTTAGAGCCAAGATTTTGAGAATAACTCATCAGTGAATGATTTCAAAGATGTGATTGCCTAGGATTACTTAAAAATGAAAGGACTAGATCCGAGATTCTACTAGCACTAAGATCTACTTGAAGTTGGATGCTATTCTAGCCTAGATGTAGAGATACCATATGAATCCATACATGGCCTAACAAGTCAAAAAAGAACTGGACCGACTACTACAAGTTGGCTTCATAGCCCTAGTATATTGAGTAGGCTAGATCTCACCAATTATCATTGTGCCCAAAAAGAAAAAATAGTTGTGGATTTTTGTTGATTATATAAAACTCAATGCCACCACTATTCTAGATCCATTCTATATTCACTACATCGACATCATTCTAGATGAAATGGTTAGTCACGAGATGTCTTCTTTCTTGGATGGATTTAGGGGTTACAACTAGGTACGCCTTGCCTCAAAGAATCAATCCAAAATAGCTTTCATTATGGAATGGGGAGTCTATGTGTGTACCATAATGTGGTTTGCTTTAAAAAACGCTTTGACTTCTTTTCAAAGGGACATGCAAGAGATATTTGGGCCCTATCTAACCAATTTTATGAGAGTCTTTTTAGTTGAATTTAGTGTGTTTGGGAAAGCAATACTCTACTTGATTCACCTCTAGCTATGTAAGGTAAGTTTGAGTTATCCAAGGAGGTGTTTTACTTGGCCACATTATTTCCAAAGATGGCACTGCTGCCAACCCCATGAAGGTTTGCAACTTCATGTAGGCCCTAGCACTGAATTCACCATCCAAAGTTCTCTGATTATTGGGACAAATTTGGTGGCATGGACATCACCTATAGCTTTTGGCGCATTTAGCCGTCCCCTTGAATCACTTGGCACATGTGGCAAAATCTATTTTATAGTGGAATGAAGAGGTAGATCTAGCATTTCGACAACTCAGTGTGAAGTTATCCTAAGCCCCCATAGTGATTCCCCTAGATTGGAAAATACCATTTCATGTCCCTGTTGATGCTTTTGATGTGGCCATTGGCAATGTTATCATATAAGAAGATTCCAATGGGTGGTTCTGTCTAGTCTTTTATGCTAGCTGGAGATTACTCAATGTGGAGAATAATTACTCCATCACTAAAAGAGAATACCTAGGCATGATCTATTCCATCAAGAAAATTTGACATTATTTGTAGGGCATGCTTTTACTTCCTATGTGGATCACTTAGCCTTGTTTTATCTAGTTAAGCAACAAAATGTGACGAGAATATTAGTGAGATGGATTCTGATGTTACAAGAGTTTGAATACAAAGTGGTACATCACCAAGGAGCTCAGCATGTGATTGTTGACTTTCTTTCTCACCTAGATTCTAGAGAAGCACCAACTAGAGTTGATGATGATTTCCCGAATGCCCACTTATTTGTAGTAGAAGCAAATGAACAAGGGTCTGAACCACCTAATTCACCATAGAATTGGTATGAGGAGACGTTGACCTTTCTCAAGACTAGACTGCCTCTAGTCCATCTCTAGAGGGATTAGCAAAGATAAATAGCTCTTTGGAAGCAACATTTTGAGGCCATTATGGGCTAGTTATACCATTGCACCCTCCCGAAGTGCTACAGAGGGTAGTTTTACCAATGGAGCATTCCACTACTCTAGAGGAAGCTCACTAAGGGATTTTTGGTGACCATTTTGCTAGTGATGTGACCATCTAAAAATTGATTCTACATTCTTCTCCACCAATTGTTGAGCTTTTTAAGGCGCCTCTCTTCCTTGCTTTGATACAATGATTAGTTTATTGATTTCTTCTTCATACAATTACACACATTCATTGACTCTCTTCTCTCTATCTCTCTTTGTGTCTATTTTTGTCCATGACTATCTTTATATGTTCCGATTTGGTGTTTTTACTATCGGAGCGGCACATTGCTTCTTCCAACATCGGGGTTGCTGCAATGATCCTCCTCCTCCTTATCACCATCATCATCATGGCAATGTTCATCAAAATGTTCACCAAATGGGCCATCATGCCTACCAACCCTCCCCCATATTCCTCTATAGGAAGCAGCTTGTTTCTTCTCTTAAATATCATGATCATTGCATATGGCTAGTCTAGTTCATCTCAATTGATGCAGAGAAGCACGCCAAATCTCAGGGGCCAACACTAAGTTCTCCCTCTCTCCCCTCATCACCATCAGCAGGCGTCGTTTCTAATCCAACACTTCTTTCCTCTTCTTCACACGATCATTTCTAATGGCCTCTTTTTCTTCTACTTTTAATTTTTTCCTTCAATTCATTTTCTTCCCCCACCCCCTCTAAATCTTAAAATAGAAATTAAAATAATCAAATAGAAATGTACCAATCAACCCTTTTCCATAATTGAGCCTAAATCACCATCATCTTCACATTTCTTAGCCCAGAACTCATCATCATAATCTCTTCATTCATTTTGGAACTAGCTTATGTATGTTCATTCCAGGAGAATCTGATTTCATTTATTAATGAAATTTCTATTTCATGCCATTTTCATATTTCTCCTCCTCTATGGTCATTTTTGACAAATTCAATTAATGAAACATGAAATTGTTTAAGGACTTTGATATCTAATGGGCATGTACACTCCTTACAATCCTAGCTAGAGCTCTAGTGCACCTTTTGCATTTAAATTTGCAATAAATTGTGCCTTTGACTTACTTGGAAATGTAGTATCCTCGTGAGTTTTTTATAAATACTTAGCTTTGAAGATGCTGCCACCATAATGGAGACATCATGTGCTTTGCATTGCGGGTTATGAGGGGCATGCAAGTGTTACTTAGGTGATGTGCCGAACCACCACAAAGCTCCTAGACCTACCTCTTTTCACTAAAGCAAAATCAAATTTGGCACTGCATTTTGCTCTTACTTGTTGTGGATGATAGAATGTTCTCCTACTGCGCCTAAAGGCAACAGAGTTTTGTGTGTGTTGTGAGTTGGGGGGGGGGGGGTATCCTTGGTGTTGGAAGAGGTGAACTAAGGCTAGAGATGCCACGAGCCCTATCATGTGAGAAATGAACTTACCTAGGTCTTATCCTTGTTTATACTCCAAGCTAAAAATTTTGATCTTAAGGAGAATTTTAGAGCTTTTCCTTGTAGCACCATAAAGCTTTTCAAGCTCATCCCATTTATCCTTGGCAGTGGAGAGTTGATCAATATGATGAGTTAGGGTCTCATCTAGATGAAGCATGATGATGGCTTGGGCTCTTTCATCATCTTCTACATTAAGTGGGTTTGATGGATCAATAACCTTGGTCCCTTTGATGAAGAGCTAGTAGACTTGTTCCATCATTTTATACTTCACTAGTACCTGTCATGGATGAAAGTCTTTTCCATAAAACTTAGAGATTTGAGGTCTAGCATTGGCATAAGCCATGGCCATGATAGGAAGGTCTTACAAATTTCTCTAGGCAATGGTAGTGTCTAGTCCTTCACACAATGGCCAATAAGTGCAAACCAACTAAGGGAAATGATCTATGTGCTCATAAATGCCACATAGTCTTACAACTATGTAGACTCAAAAATACATGGATGAGAAAGATTGAAAGTCATATATGTGGAGCACTTAAAAATAAGACTTTGGTGGTCCTCTGGGAGGACAACCCTTGGTTTAGGTTTGATTGTCTTCTTGGGCTTTAATGAAGTGAACTTGGATTGAACTTTTGGCTCCTCCCAATCTTGTGGTCTAGTGGACGAGTATTTGGTTGAACAAGGTCAATCGAGAATTTCAATACTTGGAGAAGAGTTCAAAGAGATTTCAATTATATCCATATTTCTGTTTCATCATAAAATAGTAGCAAAAAGTAATGACAACTAAATTCTTTGTAGTGCTAAGAAGCATTCATCTCAAAGCTAAGACCACTTGAGATGTTATGTATCCATCCTGGCAAGCTTAGTGATGCCCAGCAAATGAAGAACCACCGTTGAAATGAAGACTATAGGTCATTAACTGACTCTAGAGGGAGTGACTCAGTGATTAGAAGCACTATTGATGACTGTAAAAGATGAAAAAAGCAAGAAAATCAAGCTTTCAAGCTTATGGCTATGGTTGCCAATGTGGCCCACATTTAGGGTTTTGATTGCAACAACCAATTAGGAAGGAAACTAACCCAAACCCTTTTAGGGGGAGATGGCTCACTAGGGGGGCTAACAAAACCCCATGGTAGCTGACCACATTGGGCCCTTGTCAACACGCGCAATATCATGAGATTTGTCACCTACAGATCTGTGCTTGTTTCAGGAAAACACACAATGTTGCCCTCTGTTGTGAACAATGTTAGGCTTCATTATGTTGTGCTTTTGCACCCTGAGTAGGAGAAGAGATCTTCAGAAGCAAATAGGTAGAGATATTGCCTCCTTTCCTCTCCCTAGGTCCTCCACTGACATGTAGTCAAGGTTCACTATGGTGGAGAAGAAGGTAAAGTGAGAAAAATGAGATCTTCTTGTGCACTTAGGTCAAGATGTAGCTAGAGGAAGCTTGTTGGATTAGAGATGACTCTGATATCATGTTGAAATATCAAAGTGAGAGCATGAGAGTGTGCACAAGAGGGAGAGAGAGAGATCAAGTACAAGAATAAGATCTTGCTTAATGAGTTGTTCACAAGTACAACTAGTTACTCTCCTCTACATTGAGAGTGACCTTTAGGCCATTTATATAGTCTCTGGATGGCTAGTGTTAGGGTTTTCCCCTACCCTCCAATTTATTCACACCTAGTTATCCTTATCCACCCTTGCATACATAGGGTTCACATGCCTATCTCTCAACACTTCTCTCTCACAAAGTGGTAGTGTAGTGCACCTCAATGTGTCTTGTCCTAGCATGGAATACTAGGCTCCTAGCTAGCTATGTACTGCTCATGTTGTCACGATGAATGACAACTAGACCACCTCCTTGCACATCAAAATCACCCAATAACTTTTGCAGCCATAGCAACACCTCTATACTCAGTTTGTGTACTCGATAAAGCAATTGTAGGTTGCTTTTTGCTGCTCCATGTAACTATTGTGCTACTAAGGGAAAACATGAATCGAGTGGTAGATATTTTTTATGACATGCTACCAACCCAATCTACATATGTATATCCAAACACCTAAATATCCTTACCTGTCACATTAAAAAGTCCATAATGTAAAGTGGACTTCACATACCTCAATATGCGTCTGATTTCATCCAAATGAGGTTTTCTAGGCATCTGCATAAACTGACTTACAAGGCCAACAACATAGAGTCAAGTCTAGCCTTATGATAGTCATCTGAATCAAACTCTCTATTATCCTCCTGAACATAGTAGGGTCTTCTATCTCATCCCCAACATCAGAACTAAACTTTACATTTTGCTCCAATGGTACTGAAAGAGGCTCACATGCTGTCATACCATACTTGGATAACATATCCAAGCCATATTGTCCCTTTGAGATAGCCATATACCATCATCACATTTAATCACCTCAATACCAAGAAAGTATCTCAGCTTACTCAAATCCTTCATCTCAAATTTTTTCTTCAACTTCAATAATCCCATAGTCACTATCACATGTAATAATCAAGCCATCCACATAGATGACTATGATGACCAAACCTGCATCTCCCTTTTTCATATAAAGTGAGTGATCAATATTGGAAATATAAAAGTCAATATTTGTCAAGATTGTGGGAGAGAAGGAAGGAGTCTCGCTTGAAGCTTTCTTGCTTGCACAATGGGGGAATACACACAAGGGTGGAGGCTGAAAACAGTTTTCCTCTTCTTAGTTGTGTAAGCCAAAAGAACTCTCGTACAAAGAAATAGAAGAACCCTCTATATGGGTCTCAAACCAAACTCAACTAACTAAGGTGGCATACTAACTGAGCCACGAACTAGAGTAGATAAGGATAGCTGTCGTCTAGCTATTATTCATGGGCAGTGTACCAACCGCATCTACAACTGACAAGTCGGTAACATAAATACACAACGGTCACCCTGGCGTATCACGAGTGGAGCTCGATATCTCAACACTCCCCCTCGAGCTCAATCCCAATTCCTGCACACCAAGCAGGTCTCTGAACTTGCGCAGCTTCTCTGCGCCCAATGCCTTCGTAAATATGTCAGCTACCTGATCCTCTGTGCTGACATAAACTAGATCAATAAGACCTAGTAAAACCCTCTCTCGCACATAGTGATAATGCACCTCAATGTGCTTTGTTCTAGCATGATAGACTGGGTTATTTGCCAAGTGTATACTACTCATGTTGTCACAATAAATGACAATTGGTCCATCTGTAGACTGATGCATATCATAAAGTAGCTTATGCAACCAAGCTACCTCACATGCAGCCATTGCTGCACCCCTGTACTCAGCCTCTGTGCTCGACAAGGCAACTGTAGGCTGTTTCTTGCTGCTCCAAGTGACTGCAGCACTCCCAAAAGAGAACACATATCCACTGGTAGATCGTCTATCAGAAATACTACCAGCCCAATCAGCATCAGTATATCCATGCAACTGTATCTGAATCCCAGTCTCATAAAATAGTCCATACTGCAATGTGGACTTCACATACCTGAGTATGCGTCTAGCCACATCCAAATGTGGTTTCCTTGGAGCCTGCATAAACTGACTTACCAATCCAACAGCATAGCTCAAATCTGGCCTGGTAATAGTCATATAAATCAAACTTCCTACTATGCATCTGTACATAGTAGGGTCTTCTAGAAGCTCACCTGCATCTACGCTCAGCTTCACATTTTGCTCCAAAGGAACTGAAATAGGCTTACAGCCTGTCATCCCATATTTGGACAGCATGTCCAATCCATACTGCCTCTGCAAGAGCTGTATCCCACTTGGTGATCTAATCACCTCAATGCCCAAGAAATAACGCAGCTCTCCCAAATCCTTCATCTCAAACTTCTGCTTCAATAGCATTTTCACATGAAGGATATCTTCATCACTGTCACCTGTCATAATCAAATCATCAACATAAATGACAAGTAGCATAATACCTTTCTCTGTTTTTCTCACATAAAGTGAGAAATCTGCCTTGGAAATCTGAAAGCCAATAGTGACAAGATACTGTCCTATCTTGTCAGACCATGCTCTAGGTGCTTGCTTCAAGCCATACAAGGCTTTCTTCAACCTGCAAACAAACTCAGGATGAACAGCATGCACATAACCTGGTGGCTGCTCCATATAGACCTCTTCTTGCAAATCACCATGCAAGAAGGCATTCTTTACATCCATCTGATGTAAAGACCATCCCTTTGATGCAGCCATAGCAATGACTGCTCTTACAGTTGCCATCCTTGCAACTGGACTGAATGTTTCTTCATAGTCAATGCCATATGTTTGTGCATACCCCTTGACTACTAATCTTGCCTTGTATCTGTTCACAGAACCATCTGCATTGTGCTTCACCTTATAAACCCACTTACAGCCAATTGCATTCTTACCTTTAGGCAAAGGTACTAACTCCCATGTAGCATTTGCTTCCAAGGCATCCATTTCTTCATCCATGGCTTTCTCCCATTTTTCTTTTCCCATGGCTTGCTCAAAAGAAGTGGGTTTTGGTTCCTGTATCACTTTGACCATATATGCATAGTGAATGGCTGTAAATCCATCATATTTCAGCCTATCCACAGGATACCTAACTCTGGTAGACCTGCGCAAAGTGGGTTCACTCCCAGGTGCTCTCAAAACATCCCTGGTCTTCCTTACTCCAGGTGTAACAATAGAAGGAATACCCAACTCATCATCAATGCTCTGTTCTGAGCCACTGGATTCACCATCCACATAAGAGTGACCTGCATTCACATCAAACATGGGCTGATCAACCTTCTCTTTTCCTTTTCGTGATACCTGCATACCACTATCTGCATTACTTTGAGAAGATTCTCCTGATCTCAATCTGCCTGTCCATGGCGAAGAATGTGAACCACTGCTAGAGGATGCTCCAGGTCCACTAATATTTTGTGACTGCTGCTGTGAATTCTGTGCAGCATTACCATTTTGTGCATCTACATCATCAATCACATTTAGTGGTTTATACCAGCTACTCATCTCATCAAAAACAACATCTCTGCTCACTGTAAACTTACGAGTAGAAGGGTTATAGCATCTATACCCTTTTTGCTGCAGAGAGTAACCAATAAAGATGCACTTCTCAGCTTTTGGATCCAACTTGGATCTCAGCTCATCTGGCACATGTACATAGGCAATGCAACCAAAAATTTTCAAATGAGAAATATCTGGTTTCCTACCAATATACCTCTCCTCTGGAGTCATTCCATGTATTGCTGCAGTGGGAGTCCTGTTCATTATGTAGACTGCTGTAGCAACTGCTTCAGCCCAATAAAAATCTGGCAAGTCTTTTTCATTGAGCATGGCACGAGATACCTCTCCAATATGCCTGTTTTTCCTTTCTGCAATTCCATTTTGTTGTGGGGTATGACTGCATGAATATTGCTGCTTTATGCCATGCTCCTGCAGGAACCTTGCAAACTCATTTGAGAGGTACTCTCCCCCTCCATCTGACCTTAGGCATTTTATCTGCAGGCCTGTTTCTTTTTCAACCATCGCTTTAAGAGTTTTGAAATGCCCAAAAACTTCACTTTTCTTTTTCATAAAATACACCCAAACTTTTCTGCTATAGTCATCAATAAAACTGACAAAATAATGACAGCCTCCAAGAGATGCAGCTTTAGTAGTCCACACATCAGAGTGGATTAATTCCAATGGCTTCTCACTCTCTTGAACATGTCTAGGAAATGGTTTCCTTGCCTGTTTTCCAAACTGACAGGCTTCACATACCTTATGCATTTCTGCAACCTTGAATTTTGGCAATCCTGCAACAATATTTTGGGCCTGCATTGATCTAAGTCGCTGTACATTAACATGACCAATGCGTTTATGCCAGATATCAATATCTGCAACTACACCGGTCCCATGTGCAAACATTGCTGCACTCAATTCAGACATGTCTGCATCCAACGTAAACATTCTGCCCTTCTTCTTTCCTTTTGCTATCAAGCGACCTTTATTTTTCATATCCTCAACAAAGCATCCATGAGGATTAAATCTGACCTGCAAGCCCTGTTCAACCATTTGACCAACAGAAACCAGATTCTTGGTGATATTTGGGACATGAAATACATCGGACAGGTATTTCTTTTTCCCATCCTGCATAGACAAGGGAATTTTTCCAATCTGCACAATAGGATGTGCAGTATTGTCACCAGTCTCCACAAATCCTGGTTTTTCCATTTTCCTTGCATCCTCCATCCATTCTGCATGACCTGTCATGTGGTTTGATGCACCTGAGTCAACATACCATACATCATTGCTTTCTTCTGCACTTGTCACAGAATTGTTCATGTGCTGCACCATGAACAAATGCTCATTTCTGTCATCACCCTGTCTACTAGAAGATGCATAATTCCCTTGTTGCAGTTTTCCATTCATGATGTCATTCTGCTTTTTATAGCAGTCTTTAGCCATATGACCCATTTTACCACAGTAGTAGCATTCAACATTACTGTTTGCATTTTGACCTCTTTGCCATCCACCACGACCTCTTTGGCTCCCCCTGCCTCTAGAGTTACCACGTCCTCCTCCATAGGACTGGTTTTCTTGAGTTTGCTGCATATTCTGATTTCTACCACGGCCTCCAAATCGGCCTCCTCTACCTCTGCCTCTACCTCTTCCAGCATTTGAGTAGAAGACAGCTTCTTTTGAAGTTCCTCCTGAAGAAGATGCACCACCATTTCTCTGCTCCTCAGAAATTAGAAGAGCAATCAACTCCTCAAAATCAGGAAATCTTTCACGAACTGAAATGGATGTCCGAAACTGTGCATAATCCTTTCCTAGACCATTCAAGGTCACGGAAACTAAATCATCATCTTCCACTGGCGACCCAATGGAAGCAAGTGCATCTGCAATCTTCTTCACCTTCATGTGGTAGTCGTTGATGTTCATATTTTCTCTTTGCACATTGTGCAACTCTTGCTTGAGCTGCATTTTCCTGGCTTGCGTATTTGTGCTATACATTTTTGACAAAGTATCCCATGCCTCCTTTGGCGTACTTGCATCCTGAATATGCACAATCATAGAGTCTGAAATACTGATAGACAGCCAATACATAACTTTCCTGGCTCTCTCATGCCATGTTTTGAATGCCTGCATTTGCTGTTGATTGGGAACATCAGGAAGAACTGGTTCTTCTTCATTTCCTGCAACAAATTCCCAATATCCTTTTCCCATAAGGAAATTCGTCATTCTAAACTTCCATGCTTGGAAGTTGTTCTTGTCAAGCTTTTCAGTGACAATCTGTGAAAGAGAATCAGATGCCATTACAGAAGACTGCAAAAAATTCTGTCACTGCAAAAACCACAGCTTCACCCTCACAAGGGAAAATCTGCAAAACTGGCGAAAGTGGTATTTGACCACACAGTCACTTCCTAGTGACGATTTTGCATCAACAGGCAACAGGGATGATTCTGTAACTCCCAACGTCTCTGCGCACAAGCATACGATGCAATTTCTACAGTAACTTTTCACCGACCTGTAGAACAGTGGTCGCACAGTATAAAACTAAGCCTTTTCCTGAGTGCGTGCAGAAAACTTCCGTCTGCAAAACAGGCCCCGAAATGGCCTCAAATAAAAAAAACAAGGTCGCCAAGGGCTAAAGCCCTTTCCCGCAGCATATACTGCCCTCTTGCTTCACCGCGAAGGGCGTCTCAACCTGAGACAATGCACTCCTGCAATTTCCGGCTGTGCTACCTGCAGAGATCTGCTCCCAAAACAGAAAATGAAAGCAACACTGCTCCTCTTACCAGACCACCGCGAGCTTGGCTTGCTTTCTTGAGCTCCTTACCACAAACAAGGCTCTGATACCATGTCAAGATTGTGGGAGAGAAGGAAGGAGTCTCGCTTGAAGCTTTCTTGCTTGCACAATGGGGGAATACACACAAGGGTGGAGGCTGAAAACAGTTTTCCTCTTCTTAGTTGTGTAAGCCAAAAGAACTCTCGTACAAAGAAATAGAAGAACCCTCTATATGGGTCTCAAACCAAACTCAACTAACTAAGGTGGCATACTAACTGAGCCACGAACTAGAGTAGATAAGGATAGCTGTCGTCTAGCTATTATTCATGGGCAGTGTACCAACCGCATCTACAACTGACAAGTCGGTAACATAAATACACAACGGTCACCCTGGCGTATCACGAGTGGAGCTCGATATCTCAACAATATTGACAAGATACTCTCCAATATTATCTGACCATGCCCTAGGTGCTTGCTTTAGTCCATAAAGCGTCTTCTTTAACTTGCACACATATGTGGGATGCTTTAAATCCTCATAACCTGTTGGTTACTCCATATACACCTCATCTTGCAATTCACCATGCAAGAAGGCATTCTTAACATACATTTGGTGCAAGATCCAACCTTTAGCTACTGCCAAGGCAATCACGTATCTAATAGTTTCCATCCTAGCAATTGGATTGAATGTTTCTTCATAAATTATGCCATATGTTTGAGCATAGCCTTTTGAAACCAACCTAGCCTTATACCTGCTAAACAAACCATATGCATTATTCTTGATTTTGTAAACCCACTTACTGCCAATAACTTTCATGCCCTTAGGCAAGGATACTAAATCCCAAGTCTTATTGGCTTCTAAATGCAACCATCTCCTCATCCATTGATCTATCCCAATGAGCATGATCAATAGTGTCCTCAAAATAAGTGGGTTCAACATCCTCAACTACCTTCACCATATAAGCATAATGGTGAGCTCCATAACCTTCAAAACCAAATATTTTAATAGGATATTTGACCCTACTAGACTTGCATACCACTTGATCACTCAGTGGAGCCTTTACATTACTATGTGCTCATTGTACACCTGATGTCCTAACTGAAGGAATACCAAGCTCATCATTCAAACTCTCTGAACCACTAGAATCTCTATCAAATCTCAAATGACTAGTAGATGCATCATTACCATCCAACACTTTCTTCTTCCCTTTGTCTTTACCTACAATACCTTAGATCTACCTGAAGATGTGGGGCTACTCCTTAGTCTCCCATACCAAGGGCTAATTGTAGGTGTAATACCACATGATGTTTCTAGTCCACTAAGGCTCCATGATTCTTACTTTTCTTTCTATACATTACTATCATGATCATTATCATCATCTAATACATCACTAGTAGATGCATATTGTTGAGAATCTGCCAATCACACCCTATGTATGCCCCTTTGTATGGAACAACCAGGCTAGGGAGATGCAGTTCATTCTAGGAAGAGAGACAGATCCCATAGGCACAGTGGATGTAGTGTGCTACCAAGCAATCCTATAAAATGATGTACTTGACTATCACTTTAATATGATGATAATGCAATAGTACTTGTCTCTTTCTATCAAGTGTTTATGTCATTGTCAGTACTACACAAGAATGTCTTTATGAGTCCAAGTCTCAATCTTGGAACCTAATTCACTTGTGTAATAACAATTGTTTTCTTTGTCAATGTCATCATGAGTTCTCTCTTCATCTTCCATCCTCCATAGCTTCCACAGTTTGCCATGCTCTAGATCCCACATCTTTAACACATATCGACTACTCATCTCATCAAAAATAATATCCATGCTCACTTTGAACTCATATGTGATGATAGGGTTATAACAATGATACCATTTCTACTCTCAAGAGTATCTAATAAAAATATATTTTTCAGCCTTTGGATCAAGCTTCTTTTGCAGCTCATCTAGCGCATGAACATATGCAATACAACTAAACACTTTCAAGTGTGACACATTGGGCTTCTTGCTTGTAAAACATTCTTTGAGGTTCATTCCATGAACTGTAGCTACGGCAATTTTGTTCATAATATAGACAACATTATGAATAGATTCATACAAAAAATGTTTTGGCATATTCTTTTCAACCATCAATGCCCACGCAATTTTTGCAATATGTCTATTTTTATTTTTACAACCCCATTTTGATGTCGGTATACATGCAAGTAAATTGTCTCTTTATCCCATGAGACCTCAAGAAGCCACGGAACTCATTAGAGAGGTACTCTCCCCCTCCATCTTATCTCAAGCACTTAACTTTCAAGCTTGTTTCTATTTCAATAGTTGCCTTGAAAGATTTAAAGTGCTCAAATACATCACTATTTTCCTTCATAAAGTATACCCATAGCTTCCTTTAACAATCATCAATAAACATGGCAAAGTATTTACTACCACCAAAAGCCCCCAAGCATCTGCATGCACAACATCAAGTATATTTCCACTCACATCTCTGTCATACAAAAAGAGTTGTCATTCCTCCTTATCAAGCTGGATTGCTTCACACACTTTATGAAATTTTGCAACTCTAAAAGTAGGAAACCTTGTAACCAATCCTTTGGCCTGCATTAATTTCAGCCTTTGTACATTTTCATGTCCAATATGTTTATGCCATATTTCAATGTCCACAACTATCCCTTTTCCTTCAGCATGGATAGCAATATTCATTGCAAGAATTCTAGCATCTAAAATGAATATGTAGCCAACTCTACTTCCTTTTGCGACCAACCTGTACTTATCATTAACGTCTTCTACAAAACAAAATTTTGCATTAAATCGAACCTGCAACCCTTGCTCTACCATTTGGCAAATAGACACTAAATTATTTGTGATTAATGGCACATGTAATACATTTGTTGGACTCTTTATTTGACCATCATGCAATGATAAGGGAACCTTTCCAATGTGTGAAATGGGGTGGCATGAATCATCATCCATCTGCACATAACCTGAATTTTGTAAGTCTTGCATCTCTCCAAACCATTCAACATGATGGGTCATATGATTAGATGCACTTGAATTGACATACCACACATCATCATGTGTCCCCTTTCCTATAATAGCATTCATCATATGTTGCATAACAAATAGATGCTCATTTTTGTCTTCCTTTTCTCATGAAGACAATGCATAGTTTCCTTGCTCCAATTTACCACTATGGATATCATTCTGCTTAACATAAGAATGGGCTACAATATGACCTCTTTTATCACAATAATAGCAAATAGTAGCAAAATTTCTAGAACCTATGTTTTCTACCATCCACCTCTTCCTCTAGAGCTCCCCTTGCCTTTAAAGTTTCCATGACCTCTTGAAACTTGCATTTCACCAAATTATTGATTTAACCTGTTTTGCTTGTTATCACTAGCATGTCCCATACCATGGCCTCTCAAAGAGGATCTACCACGTCCCCTTCTTGAACTTGAGTAGAATGCTTAGAACTATTCACCATTTCTTTCAGATGAGTCACCCTGCATATTGATCTGTCCGGTAATCATGAGAGAGACCAACTGATCAAAATCTGGAAATGGCTTCCATACATATATAGAAGTGACAAATGATTTTCAAGCCTTCTCATTATTAAGGCCATCCAAAGTAGATGAAACCAAATCATCATAGTCAAGCATTACATCAATTGCTGCTAAAGCATCTACAATGATCCACACCTTCAAAACATACTCATTGACAAAAAAATTTCCTTTCTTCAAGGTATTTAACTCTTGCTTGAGTTGAATCTTTCCTGCCTTTGTATTCACTGAAAACATGTTCTCAAAAATTAACCAAGCTACATGTGAAGTTTCTACATTCTTGATATGTCCCAGCATAGTATTATCAATGATTGCAGATAGTCGATACATCGCCTTTTTGTCTTTTGCATTCCATTCTTTCGATGCCTTTAATTCATTTGCAGTCGTAGGGATACTCAGCTATGGCTCCTTTTTTTCACCTGAAATGAACTCATAAAGGCCCTTTCCAATAAGTAAGTTCATCCAATGGAACTTCCATGAAGGGTAGTTGTTCTTATCTAGCTTCTCAATGATAGGATTTCCATTGCTCTCTACTATTATCACAAAAATGATACAAAATAGCAAGCAAGTCTTCTACAACCTTTCACAACAAGTGCACAGCAATATACCAAGAAATCTTTTTCACTAATTGCTCAATAATACATGTAATCCACAACATGTTTGTAGATAAAACTTACCTGGAAAACACCTCAAAAATTACAAATTCAAAATTTGCAACCTGTGCATCCACCTTTGATCGATACATCCAAAATCACAGTATATCCTGAAACTGCTATCTGCAACCTTACGACTCTAAAATGGGGACCAAAACATTCTCAAATGCCGAAAAGCTTGTTGATATTTTGAAAGATAGGACTTCTGTATGGGCCCAAGAGCTATGCTATGTATATTGAAATATACTCAACAAGAAAAATGAGGAACTCAAAGAAATGAATAGTTGAAGAATCAACTAAACTAATCCACCATGATTCACATATTAACACTTAAACAAGTGACAAACTAATAAATTGTGAGCAAGAGGGATTGTCCACAACTAGTTAAAAGAAAGAGAGTGACAATGTCTCCTTACAAGGCCATTACAAATCTTTGTGTATGTGTGTAGGTGGAAAGACTAATAAAATATATAGAAATGTATTATGGTACTTGCAGAGACATAATTGTGCTAGTTTCTTCACCATTAAAAAACATGACCTTGTTAGCATTGCCCTTTAGGGCATATGCTTACACAATGGTGTGGTGACAAGGTGGTGCAAGTCCCAAAAAAATTACCCCCACTGTTGACTTTAGTTAAGTGGTCCCCTTAACCTTGAAATGCGTGAATATGTTTGCTTTATTGTAATGCATTTTTTCTTAAGGTACTAGGACCCCCCATACAGGCAAGGCAAATACCATAAGCTATCCTTGGGATCAAACTCAAGCAGATCAAGAAACTCATGCACTCATGATGGCATAACCAACTTGCCTCATAGGTCACTTGTAATGTGTGAATATGTTACTTTTTGAGAACTAGATGTTTCATACCAAGTATTATTAATGACATTTTACACTTCTTGAAACATTTGCTTGTCTAATCTTTTTTAGGATGGTTATATCCCCCTTCTCTCTGGCTCTCTCTCTCTCTCTCTCTCTCTCTCTCTCTCTCTCTCTCTCTCTCTCTCTCTCTCTCTCTCTCTCTCTCTCTCTCTCTCTCTCTCTCTCTCTCTCTCTCTCTCTCTCTCTCTCGTTAGATTGTTATCAGATATCATATATGTTGCAGAGAATGTGTAGGTCTTTGGATTCAAGGTCACATGTGTAAAGAATCGGGCCCCAAGCTCATGCTTGATATTCTATTAAAGTCAATGCAATATACGATAGCACTTAGGTAAGCTACTTGCAAATGAAGGTTGGACATACTTTGTAATTTTCCACCAATGGTGGTAGAGTATAAAGAGCTAGTTGGTGTAATAGTACTGCGGCACCTATTCTTGTGTAGAGGGTTGAGCTGATGTAGATGCTTGGATGAGGTGGCAGAAGCAAACTGGTTGGAGACTAAATCTTGTGATTATCCACTCTCTGAAGACCCCTCTGCTTCCACCATAGACATCATGATGTTAGCCAATATTCACTGACTCTGAGCCCACTTGACCAAGTAAAGCCCTCTCCCTCAAGGGATGGAACTGCATCCGTGCCCTTGTGTTGAGTCTGAGCATAAACTCAAACTTGAAGGAGCCATCTACTTAGAGAAACTCGCGAGACTGAACTCATCTACCACAATGTTGTTCAAAGAGAGGGAAAGAGACAAAAAATAATGAGAGCCATGAATAGAGAGCAATGTACTCTCTCTTCTTCCATTATTCATTCATTGTGTAATGCACACAAAAGGTACTAAACCTTAGTCGTCACACATATAGTGTATGAAAGTAGGTCACTAATTAACTAGGCACCTCTAACCTGTGACTCATTATTATGCCACATGATTGGTAACAATTAGCTACATTTGTAATATAAGTAGTAGAGTTGGCATCAATACCACTGATGAGCTTGATTCTCAATACTTCCCCTTAAGCTCAAGTCAATTGTTCTACTCCAAGTAGCTCCCTAAAGTAAACAAAACTCTCTCTACCAAGTTATTTGGTAAATATGTCAACTATCTAGTCTTCAATCTTCACATAAAGTAGATCCATCTTTCTTGCAAGTACCATTTCCATGATGAAGTGATAGTGAGCTTCTATGTGCCTTGATCTAGCCTATAAACTGTGTGCTAGCTAACATCACACTACTCATGTTGTCACAATGCAACATGACCTTCTTTTCCATCTATATACCCAAGTCATGTAACAATTTCAAGAGCTATATTTCTTCACATGTAGCTAAGGTTGCACCTCTATACTCAACCTCTATGCTAGAGAGAGCAGTTATAGGCTAATTTTTACTGCTCCAATTCATCATACTACTTCCAAGTCTCAAAGCATAACCACTAGTTGCTCATTTGCCATATGCACATCTAGCCCGATCAACATCACTTTATCTTATCAGATCAAGTGTCTTTCCAAACATATAAAATAGCCCATAATTAAAAGTACCCTTCACATACTACATAATCCTCCTAATGCATCCAAGTGAGGTTTATGTGGCTTCTACATAAAATAACTAATTAGCCCCACTCAATAACTGAGATCAATATGAGCAATGGTAAGATAGATCAAGCTACCTACCATCTGCATGCACATTGTAACATTATCTATCTCACAACCAACATCAACTCCAAGCTTTACATTCTAATCTAGTAGTGTTTACATGGGCTTACAATCCATCATTCCATACTTGATCACCATATCATGTGCATACTATATTTTTGTAGCAGCCAACATCCTCGAGGTGTAGTCACTATCTCAATGCCAATAAAATATTTTATCTCTGCCAAGTCTTTTACTTTAAACTCCTCCTATAACATGGATTTAATTTTAGCCAATACCATGGTCATCATCTCCAATAATGATCAAGTCATCTACATAAACAACCAGGACCACATACCCTATCTCTGCCTACTTAGTGAATAGACTATGATTTGTATTTCACATTTGAAATCCATGTTGCTATAAATATGAGATAATCCAAGCATTCCATGCTCTCAGTGCCTTTTTAAGCCCATAAAATACATTTTTAAGCCTACACACATGATTCGAATAATCAGGGTGTACATAGCCCTCAGGCTATTTCATATATACTTGCTCAATCAAATCTCCATTCAAAAATGTATTTTTGACATCCATCTATCAAAGGTTTCATCCCTTAGCGGCTACCAAAGAAATGGCATTTCTCATAGTTGCCATTTTTGCAATTGCACTAAAAGTCTCCTCATAATCAAGACCATATTGTTGCACATATACTTTAACAACCAGCTATGCTTTATATCTCTCCAAAGATCCATTTGCTTTGCATTTCACTTTGTAAACCCATTTATAGCCAATGGGTGTTTTTCCTTCAAGCAATTTGACCAAATCCCAAATATAATTTTCAGCCAATGTAGCATATTCTTCACATATAGCTACACACCAATTCTCATCACCAGTTGCTCCACTAAAATTCATAGGTTCTTTGTGATCCATCACTTTAGTCATGAAAGAAAAGTATCTATATGAATACCCAATATAAGTGAGCCTATCAATAGGCTTTTTGACTCTCTTTGATATTCTTAGATGTGGTGCACTATGTGATTCCCTCTCATGATGTGGTATATACTTGCTTTTAGGCCTAGTAAGAGACCATATACCAAGTTTACTGTCAAGACTATCAATGCCAAGTGACTCATAACCAGAAGTAAGTGGCCCAACAACATCTTCAAACATCTTCCCTTTGCCTTTGTCTAATCTCCCCCTCATTGACATATCTGTCTCAATGGACATAGAACCATGATTGTACAAGCAACCTGTCCATGGACTAATAGTAGAGAATGTGTCTCCTATACCCCCACTAGTAGTGCTATTATCCATAGTACAAATTTTAGCATGAGTAACATCTTACTGGTCCATTAGAAACAACCACATTTGGACCACCATACCCCTACTAACCAATGTCTCACGACTAGTCGGAATGTAGCATTTGTAGGCTTTTTTGTCACGTGCATAGCAAATAAAGACACTTATTAGTAGCCTTTGGATCTAAATTTTTCCTCTTTTCATCTGGCACATGTACATAAGCAATATATCCAAAGACTTTAAGATGGCTAATATCTGGTTTGTGTCCATACAGTTTCTCATATGGTGTAAGATCATGAATACCAACTACAAGAGTTCTATTTAATACATATACTGCAATTACAATTACTTCACTCCAATAATAGTTTGGTAAATTCTTCTCATTTACCATGGCTCTTGTGGCTTCCATAAGCACCCTATTTTTTCTCTCTACCACCACACCATTTTGTTGTGGTGTATAACTACATGTAAGCTGCCTTTTAATCTCATACTCAGTCAAATACGTATCGAATTCATGAGAGACATACTCACCACCTCTATTAGATCTCAACCATGAGATATAACATCCAAAATCTTTTTTAGCATGTATTTAAAAATCCTTGAAAACATCTAGCACTTCATTCTTGTGCTTCAGAATACACAACCAAGTATATATGCCAAAATCATCAATAAATGAGACATAATATCTTGCATCACTAAAGGATGCATTATGCACTAGACTTTAGACATCTTAATGCACCAATTGCAATGGTCTAATATGATTTCTGACATGTTTGACAAACAAAAGTCTTGCTCGCTTCCCAACTAGCAAGCAACCATACATGTCCTAACTCCATATACTTAAATTTTGGCAAACCAAGTACAATCTCCTTTTGTTGCATGGTTTTTAGCCATTTTATATTTACATGTCCAATGTGCTTATGCCAGATTTCCACATCTCTAACTGCTCTAGTGTCATGAGCAAACATGGCTACCTTTAACTTAGGAATAGTAGCATCTAAGGTAAACATCTTGCCATCCCTTCTACCTTTAGCATAATCAACATACATCCATTTCCATACTCTTCAATAAAACAACCATCTCTATTAAATCTGACTTACAAATTCTACTCTACTATCATTTGTCCAACAAAGAATAAATTTTTAGTGATAGATGATACATGCAGCACATCAACACTCTCTTCCCATCATGCATGAATAGCAGTACAACACCTATGTGCTTGATGTCATGCTATATGTATCATCACTAGTACATAAATAGTAATGAGAGTCTATAGTCACATCTCATCAAACCATTCTCCATGTGGAGTCAGACAATTTGAGGCACCTGAGTCAATGTACCACTTGTCATAAGCCTTGCCTTGCTCAACCATACCCTTCGATATATCTGTCATAGAAAATAGCCTATCTAGATGATCATTAGTAGCATTATTGTGAAAATCAGAGTGAAAGCCAATATTGAAGTGTGCACAAGAGGGAGAGAAGAGCTCACAAGTACAAGACCAAGTCTTGCTTATTCAGTTTCTCATGAAAGTACAACTTGGGTCACTCTCACTCAAAGGTTGATGTAGACCCTTGGGTTGTTTATATAGCTCCAACTGGCTAGGGTGGTTAGGGTTTCCCCTTCCCCTCAAGACCATTCACACTTGCCTGCCCTTATCCACTCATGCATAAGGAGGGTTCATATGCATATACTCTCAACACCCCCCCTCAATGCTAGGTGGCATTGGAATACAAAGCATAAGAGAATGCCCTTGCTTAACCCAAATTAGGATGCCTTTATAGGATACACTTACAAAAGGATGGTTATAGGCATAAGGGATACAGGACTTAGAAGAGTTGATCATCTGTGGATTGGGAGGCAAAATTTGCCTCCAATTCCTTAAGTACTTCAGGATGGTTAAGACATTTACTTGTAATATGTCATGTATTCTTGCATTTATTACATTTCATATTTTTTGGGTATTTTTTCCAATATTTGTTTGCAAAATGTCCCTTCTTTTTTCAAAAGGTACACTTATTGACAACTGTATGCACTAAAACTTGGTCATAGGATGTTTGAGTAGATGCCTAACTGGTGCTTCCTTCTTTGTGATTCCTTGTTTCTTCATCCAAACAGGATTGAATGGTACTTACCAAGGCAGGATTGTTACAAGTCTGGGAAAGACCTTTTTGACTACTTTTAGTAAGGGTTGTTACAAGTTTGGGAAATACCTTTTTGACTACTTTCAAAAGAATGGAAAGAGCATCCTCATCATGGATTGGTGCTTGCACTAAAGAAAGTTGTGTCATGGGGCCTTTCATATGAGAAATAAAATTTCCCAAGTCTTCTCCTTCTCTATATTCCAAGGTGAAGAATTCAATAAAAAGGAAAATCTTAGTGTTTTTACCTATAGCACCATAGAGCTTTTCAAGCTCATCCCATTTTTCCTTGGCAGTGGAGAGCTTATCAACATGATGAATCAAGGATTCATCTAAGTGTAACATGATTATTTCTTAAGCACATTGATCATCCTTCACATCAGAAAGGTTTGTAGGATCAAGAGCTCTAGTCCCTTGAATGAGAGGCTAATAACCTCTCTCCATCATTTTGTACTTAATAATGAGTACTTGCCACCAGGGGTGAAAGTCTCTACCATCAAATTTATGAATTTGAGGACAAAGGTCGAGGCTGAGGCCATAGGAAGGTCTTACTGCTTGCTTAGTGCAAGTAGTAGTGTCTAATCCTTTACAAGGGGAAATTAGTGCAAGGATGCTAGTAATGTAGATTTTACAATTAAAACTTCAAGGTTGATAATGGTTGAAAATCATACATATGAAGTATTTTGAAATAGGACTTAGGTGGTCCTTGCCTTTGACCAACCCTTTTTTTGTGCTTGACTATTTTCCTTGGCTTTAGTGAGGTGAACTTAGACTACACTTCTGGCTCCTCATGATAATGTGGCCAATTAGAGGAGTTCTTGGTGGAACAAGGCTTATCAATCAACTTTATGCTATGGGATGAATCAAAGGAGAGAACAATAATACTCATTTCTCTGATTTACTAGCAACAAATAGTAAGAAACATCAATTTAATGCATCAATAGTACTAAGAAGCACTTATACCAACTTCCATTCTTCTACTCATAATGAAGGTCGGTCTTCACGAGCTTAGTACTGCCCATGGAATGAGAAAAAACTCTGCATTTAAGCTCCACAGGGCAGTAACAAATCTTGACAAGGGTTTTTCAGTTATTAAAATCAGTGTTGATAATGCCTGGATTGAAAAATTTGAGAATAAGAAAGCTTGAAGCTTCCTAGCTATTGCTGCCAAGAAGCCCATGGTTAGGTTTTGCTGATTGTGGGCAATAGAGAGGGAATGGGGTCAAACCCTCTTAGAGGGAGATGGCCCACTAGGGGGGCTATGAGTTCCCTATGGAAGCTGAGAGGATTGTGCTGCCTCTACAGATCATGCCATGCGCAAAGATGTCACGTTGCCCAAACTGTGCCTTTTCTTGCTATTTCAGTAATGCCACCCTCCTGCACCACAATGTTGGGGTTTTTTGTGCCATGCTGCTACATCTTGAGCTGGGGAGGATATCTTCAAAAGGAACCTTGAGCTAAAATGCTCTCCTTTTCTCTCCCTAGGTCCTCCAACAGAGGTGGGTCAAGCTATGGTTATGGAGGTCAATAGGCAAGAAGAAGAATATGAAGGCTCATGTGCATTTAGTGGTATAATCAAGCTGAGGGAAGCTAAAGGATCAGAGGTGGCTCTGATACCATGTGAAAATCAGAGTGAAAGCCAAGATTGAAGTGTGCACAAGAGGGAGAGAAGAGCTCACAAGTACAAGAACAAGTCTTGCTTATTCAGTTGCTCATGAAAGTACAACTTGGGTCACTCTCACTCAAAGGTTGATGTAGACCCCTGGGGTGTTTATATAGCCCCAACCAGCTAGGGTTAAGGTTTCCCCTTCCCCTCAGGACCATTCACACTTGCCTGCCCTTATCCACTCCTGCATAAGGAGGGTTCATATTCCTATACTCTCAACAATTACTAGAGGATGCATGGTTACCATGATTTCTACCCTTTGCTTTCATGTTAGCTTGCCTTTTATGACAATTTTTTACTATATGTCCATAGCTGCCACAATAATGACAGTCTTTGTCTCTATTCGATTGATCATGAGATTGCCAAGGACCACCTCTTCCTCTAGCTGATCTCTCCTTGCCTCTAAAAGATCCTAATCCTCTTTGTTTTTCCAAGCATTTTGTTATTGTTGTCTATAAGTATTTTGAGTGTCATCATGACCTCAAGAGGCTCCATGATTCCTACCACCTCTAGCTCTCTGACTACCGTAAAAGAGGATATCTCTACTTTAAGAGGTACTCGAACTTGTATTCAAACCAAGTTTGGCTTCTTCATACATTAGCAATACAAGTAACTCATCCCAAAAAAGGGGGTGTAATCATACATTGATTAGGGGGTGTAATCATACATTGATTTATCAAAGGCTTTGTATTCCTTACCCAAGCCATTCAAAGTAACTACAATCATGTCATCATCCTCGACCTTCAATCCAACGAGAAGCAAGCTGATCTGCAATGGTTTTAATTTTTGTGGTATAAGCCTGTATACTTTTTCCATTTCTTGGCATGATATTGAACTATTGTTTCAACTGAATTTTTCATGTATGAGTGACATTGCTAGAGTTTTTCATAAGAATCTCCCATGCATTATTTGGAGTTTAACAATTAGTGATTTGCATAGCCATAGCATCTGATGTGAATAAGAATAACCAATGCAGAACTTTACTAGTTCTTTCCGTCCACTCCTTATGAGCTTGTGGGAGCTTTCACTCACCCGCCAAGACCCACGGACCGCTTATTGTTTCAAGTGTTCCAAGCAAGCTCTAATGGTTACCTCTCACATAGCCGACATGCCATCCATATCTATAGGTGTAGTGAGATTACCTCCATGCCGATCGAGTTACCTCCTCTCCTGCGCACTCCGGTAGCTCCAGATCCAAGTGCAAGCTTCAAGCAAGCTCCATCCTCAAGCTCCATGCTCCAAGCTCCATAGCCGCGAGCAAGAGAAGAGAAGAGAAGAGAAGAGAAGAGAAGAGAAGAGAAGAGAAGAGAAGAGAAGAGAAGAGAAGAGAAGAGAAGATGGAGAGCTTCTCCTCCCCAGTCCCTCACCCTCACACACTCACTCCCTCACACTCTCACACTCCCTCTCTCAAGCACAAGATCAAGCAAGCAAGAAGAAGAAGAAGAAGAAGAAGAAGAAGAAGAAGAAGAGGAAGGGGAGTGCCACTTTTGGCCATACACAAGAATGAGCTTCTCATTCGCCTTTCAACTTTATATACAAAACCCTAAATCCCTTTTGGGCAGTCATCCCCTTATCCCTTTTTTATATGGCCGGATGTGGCCTAGGCCCTTTTTCCCATTGTCCTCCTATCTTCCTAGCTTCCTTCCTACCGCCCATCTACCTTTACAAATTGCATTGGTGAGAGCCTGGCACTCTTTAAATTAAACCATGATGCGCTTGCGCTCTTTTATAAAAGTATTGACTTGCGCTTTTCCTTGTGCGCATTTTTCCCTTATTTAGGACTTTTCTGTGCTTCTTGTGTTTCTAGATTTTTCTTGGTGCGCCTTCATCTTCTGTTTCACTTTTGCCTTGGCCGTGTCTTCTGCTTTAGATTTTCCAACTTTTCCACCTTGTTCATTTGAGGGTTAACATTACCCCCCTCCTAGACGAGTGCCAGTCCCATGGCACTCACAATCGTTGGTAGCAGGCTTTAGCATTCACCGAAGACCTGGGTTGCAAGGATGCCTATGGTTGCTATGGAGGAGTATTGGTGGTGGTATGGAGGAAGGTCCTTGGGGGCACGTTGGTGGCCTAGGTGGTTGGTGGAAGGGTTGTTGGAGTTGGTGGTAGGGCTGTTCTCTATTGGGGATCTCATTGATGGCCATCACAAGTGTTGGTTTGTTGGGGATTCTACACATGACGATTCTTGGAGAGCTTGCAGGATGATAAAGGATAAGAATTCAGAGGTGAGTGTCAATGAAGAGTGAATGACACTTTCATTGGAGTCTTCAATACCTGCAATTGAAAACCTCTCATAAGGGGTCTCTCCCTAGGGGTAGTGCTAGTCTTCTTTATCGTGCACAATACATAATTCAATTAGTTTGGGAGACAGGTCAAACTCTAAGTAAGCTGAGAGTATTGTCCTGCACTTGAGGACCCAAACTGTGTATATATTTTGGTGCAGATATTATGTGAGTGCTCATGCATACTTAGATATTACGTAGTTAGAAGACCATGGGCTGGTTTCTCGTAACAATGTGTGGGTGAAACAAAGTTGTCCATGTTGAGAAGAAGTACATGTGAAGGTGTATAAGACATTCTTTGCGTTGTGACTGCACGACGTAGCATAATTGAACATAGAGACAATGCACTTTCGGTAGCTATTGGACCTGTGTGATGAAGACAGTGTACTTTTCATGGCCATTGGTGTGGTGCTTACCATGATTGATTGCAATGGTATTAAGGCAAAGTGAAAGAGGGAATCGTGCGAATGGGTCAGGGTGATAGGTCTAACCATAGGCGAGACAAGCTCCCTAGGTATGTCCTGCCCTTGATGTGCCCTGAACAATTGTGGATGATGTTAAAGGGCTAGGGACTAGGGATGGAGCCAGCCAACTAAGGTCACTCGACGTACTTAATTTGAGGACCCCTAGTGCTGTGCTGTGATCATGGGTGCTTCTTATTTTTTGGTTCTTTTCTTTTCTTTTTTTCCTTTTTTTTCTTTTTCTTGTTTTTTTTTTGGACTTGTCTGAGTATAGCCATTGCAATATGTTGAGGCTATCAGCCTTTCAATGGGTTAGGAATTGTCAAGCTTCGAAGGCTCAGGAAATGGATATTACAGCGATGATTGTGTCTTAGCCTCGTTGTTGGAGAAGCAGTTGTTGAGATGGGAGATACACTTGAGATTTTGCAACCCTCTTTGGAATGTGCGATGTTGGTACAACTGAGGTAAGAGCTGCCGTGAGTGCCCAGTGTAGAGTGTAACCCAGAAAGAGAAAGTGGTTATGATCATGCTTTGGGCCAAGCGATGTGGGTGATCAACTAGGGTGATTTTTGCCTTCGGTAGCGTGGCTTTGTTGCGGCTCTTTGTGGGGTTGGAGGTCTTGTGGTGTCTTGGGTATTGAACACTTTTGCACAAAGACCTGCATCATCCTGTATCCACTTGTCACTTCATGAGAGTACATGCACGGCACATGCCGCAACTATAATAAACCAGTGCAACACAAGGAGACATCACTTATCTGAATTCCATGATGTTGACTTAGATACTTATCACTTGCGCTTGATTATCTTTTTCTTTTGCTAAAGATGTGAAATGTAGTAAACACAGATATTGAAAGTTTGTACAATTGGGGAACATGTCAGCACATAACCCTTTAGAGACAAAAAGTCATGGCTAGGTAGCATTTAATAAGCCTTTTACACAATGTGGGGCTACTCTATTTGTACAAGGCGGGGCGAATCCGGGTGGTCGGGTGACTGAGGCTCTGCTAGTGGGGGCTCCTGTGAGATTGGGCAGGTAAGATGTCGGTCGAGACCTGAATGGTGTAGTCCCTAGCCGCAATTATTTCCAGAATGCTTTTGAACAATGCATGAAATTCCTGCTTGTCTCGAGTTGCCCTCTCCTCTTTGAGCACTTGGTGCCCCAGCGTCTGGTGGGGGCCCGCGTGATCGGTGTTGCCACGCCCCATGTGCTCCCTTGAGATTCTATTCTCCTGGCTTGGGGATTTTTTGGCCTACATCCGGGGTGGTGTTGCTTGGGGCCTCGTTTCTTTGCATACCTTTTAAAGGTAGGTACATAGGGTTCTAGCGGAGGAGCTTGTGCTGCATGCTCCCTTCGACGGCGAATAGCATCCTTGCAAGCTAGCTGCATTAGGTACTCCATGTTGGCTATTGTAGGGGGACCTGCAAAATGTGAACCAAGGATTAGGCCTTGAGGCAGGATAAAACTATTCACATGAAAGGGATTATACAGTGGGTTATCAAGCACATATGATGAGGAGGGGAGAGGTGAGGCATGCAACGTTTGTTGTAGAGGGACAGCCCCCTATTGATGTTCATTTTGCTTCCAGCCACCATGAGCAGATCTTGGCTTATGCTAAGTTACATGGACTGGTTCTCATGGAGTGGGACAGGGCTCATCCTTGGAAGGATAGACCAGAAAGGGAAAAGGTGCATAGAAAGGGACGGTTCCCCATTTACATCATTAGAGATGTTGGTCAGGGCTTCCTATGGCGGTAATGAGGGTTGCATGCCCTCCACCCGGAGGCGGGAATGGTCACATGACTTCTAAATGTGTGGTGAGAGGAGGACTTGAGGAGCACAGCTTGTCAAACCTAACTCTTCTCCCTGCGCTTGACTATCATTACTTGTGTGTGTTGATATTATCTATACAGTGTCACAAAATTCATTGTTTATTTATGTACATATTTATGAATCCAAGGCACTTCGTGAGGATAAAAACCAATTGTAGAACTCAGGTTGTACTCGAGTGTGGCACACGCATCCAATACCCACGGCAGCCTTCTTAATAACATCATGTATTTTGCAACGTCAAGTATCATGGTCCTTGTCCGAGTCTACTTGCAACATGTAACTCCTCCTCAGTGAGAACCTTATCAAACAGAGAGTTCTCTTGGCTAGTTTCAGCTAAGCGCGTACCCTGAACTACAGTTAGCACTCGAAAGGAAGTTGGTGCCACATAGGTTGGGTCTCTTTGAGACCGCCATTTGGCCAATTGCTCCTCTGAGACTATCACAATTTGGGCTCCTAGTTCAGCCATTGCAACACGGTTTTCAAACAAACGTTTTTCAAAGTGACTTTGACTCTCTAATTGTCACTTTAGTTGCTCTTTCTTTAAGAGATTTGGTTGCAAAGCACATAATTGAATGTCACAGTTAAGCATAGTTCATCGACTTCCTTGTCAGAGATGAGTCTCATGCGTTCATGCAGGAGCCTGTCATAGTGGTCGTCAAGATGTTCTTGCTCTTCCTAGGATAGGGGAAATGGCAAGTATTTCCAGAGTTGCTTCTTGGGGAATGCACCCATGTCCGCAAGGACATAGACACATGTAAATACTTTGAGTTTAGCATCCAACTCAATTAAGCATTCTACGACACTTCTATGTTCAACGAGGGCTTGCTCGGTTGCTATCTCATGTAAGGTTCTAGGAGTTTGCCTAAGCTTTAGTATAGCTAGGGTCTCAGGCCTAGATGAGCAAGATTGGTCAACGCTAGGATTGCTTATGCTCTTGGGGTTTCCATGTTTCTCTTGAGGCTTTGTTATTGCGTCATGATTCTCCTTGGATGTGACTGGTATAAATTTGTCACCCTGTCGTGACAGTGTTGTATCCACTCTTGATTGGTCACTGTGAGTTCTGTTATCGGTGGATTGAGTGTTGCAAGCAACCATTGATGGTAACGACTGCTTTGATTTTTCAGAACACACGGATGTGTCTGAGGTTTCACCGCTATTAGGAGAGACATCAATGGGTTCATTGGTGGATGGACTCGATGCTTTATTCCTCAGCTCTTCAACACTCTTGGTTTCAATCTTCTTGGGGTCTACAGCCACTTGCAACTATTGTTGTTGTTTTCGTTCTTTTCTCTTCTTTTTCTTAGGTAATCGAGGTGTATCCCTTGAAGACTTGGGACCTTGAACTAGGTCAGTCTCGTCGATGTGCTTGGCTGGGCCTCGACATTATCTTTCTCTAGTGTCTCCTCATGGGACATAGCTGTGGCCTACTAAATAGCCTCGCTAGGTTGTGAGGGTACAACTGCCTCTCTTTTTGGAGAGTTTAGCTCTTCAGCCAATTCCCTTCTGTTTAACTCCTCTAGCCTAGGCTTTGGGCGCTTTGGAAGTGCTGGCGTTGTCAAGGATGCTGGTTGCGACACCTCCCCCCAGGTGAACTACTAAGGACACGTTCCGCAAGGGGCATTGTCGCAGCCAAGGGCTATGACTGCTGTGACCCCTAATTGGAGGTAGTAGCAGCTAGTCAGTGGACTTGCTACTATTGGTGGATTACGATGTCAAGTCCTTAGGTCAATTGGAAGTGGTCGTGTCTTTTTTTTCCTTGAGTGCATTCACTTGTGTAGATCGAGCATCAATTGAGCTAGCCACGGTGGATTGCACAGGCATATCCTTAGGCTGAGAGCTAAGGGTGGTGTCATGTCCCACCTCTTGGACATTTGGAAGCTCAGATGTAGATAGAGATTGGGATTGAGCAGCTATCCTTGTCGACCCCTGTTGTGCTTCCTGTGTCCGTTTGGGAAAAGAGGGTGTAGGAGATCTGGGACTCTTAGGTGGACTTGACAATGGTTGATGAATGATTTGCTCGAGGCTGTTAGACGATTGTGCCATTTGCTTTGTTGAGCAATCAGCCTTCTTACGATGAGCAGCGTTGTGTCTCTGGTGCTCATCATCTTCTTGGGAAGTCAAAAGCTCCTTGAGCACTAGTGGTCTTTGTGCACACTCAATGGTTACATATGAAATCTGCTTATTAAGCATGCTAGGATGAGGCTCTTTCTTTTGAACACTCATGTTTGGTTTCTTGCCCCATGACTTTCCTCCTATGCTTTGTTACTATTGATGCAATCTGGCCTTCAGCTGCTGGTAGAGGTGGTTTAGCAGGGGGTTTTGGTACCCAAATCCATCAGTTACTTGCATAATTCCCTTGAGCACGTAGCAATGCTTTGGATATCCATCTCGGCGTTGTATTGGCTCTCCATCAATGCCTTCATCTATAAGGCTTAGGCTTCTTTTGGGGCCTTCTACGATATTTATAAGTCCAAAGCCCATCCTTGGCATTGTCTCTTGACCTTCTTGTTTTAGGCATGGCCTCACTCACTAGTTCTCGTTGTTCCGTCCTTGCTCTCGTTAGCAGGCTTGACTATTATGTCAGCACCTTCCTTGCCTTTCCCTTGAGGTTCGATCAGATCACCCTTGCTAAAGATTGTGACTATCCTCATACCCGGTAGTGTCAGGTGTATCCTTTGTGCTACATAGTCGGCCTCACACTTGGTCTCCCTTTTGAAGGGTCTTCCTAGGTAGGTTTCCTATGATAGACAAGCTCTCAGTTTCGATTGTCACAAGGATTTTGCACTTCCCTATGAGTGCTTGTGGGTGTCCCCCATAAGGATTGAGAGTTGCATTAGTCAGTGTGAGCTCTGGTTGGCCTAGTAGGGTCCATGATTCATAGGTCAAGATATTAAAATCTACTCCTTCATCAATAAGAGCATCGATAGTGTGCTCTCTTTTCGCAGTGAGTTTGACCCTAAGATAAGTAGGCGGTACTATGTCTTCATCTTCTGGGTCTTGGCTCGTAAATTTAAGCCTTCTAAAAAATGCCATTGAGTCCCCAACTGCACGACCAGATGTGGATTCTCCACTGATGTCTTGGATCATCTATGCAGTGCTACTTAAGGTTCATCTATTGTCAGGATTGTCATCTCTAGTCATCCTCGTAGTTGTAGCTTGATGTTGTTGCTTTTCACTTTGACTAGATGTAGTCTGAATGCAACATGTACGTGTTTTTGCAGTGTGGCCTTTTTGCGCTTGTTGGCTAGATTGGCCCATTGAGGTTCTAGGGTCTCTGTTTGTCTCTGTTCAGGTATGGGCTTTTGGTTGCTCTTTTGCAAGTGAGAATCCATGCTCCTATAGAGCCATTACTACACTAGGGTCCAATTTGGAGGACCTATCATAGTGCACGTTTTCTCTCCAACATACTTGGGGGAGGTGCGGAGGGGGCTGAGCCCCCTCTTGCGGGGGTCATGGGGGGAGGGGGGGCAGTTCCCCTGGCCCACATGGCCGTTATGGTAAACACCATGAGCAATTTGGAGGACCGTTTATAGCCAAATTTTGAACTACTTGCTCTAAGTTTCAGCCCAGTGATTGATCTATGATACGGTTTCAGCTCTATATGGTCTCTCGGTCAATTTTAGGGCCTATAGGTTAAAATTTGAGAAAATCCAAATTCAGCCCAACAGGTCTGAATTGCAGGGGCCGAATGTCCAATTCGGTCCATTCGAGAGCCGAGTAAAAAGGGCTGAATGTAACTGGTCCGAATGTCTAATTCGGCCAGTTCAAGTCTGGTTGTTCGTTCGAGAGCCGAGTGGCTAAGTGGGCGGAGGGCCGAGTTAGGTGGGTTGAGTCAGGTGGACCGAGTCAGGTAGGCCGAGTCAAGTGGGCTGACTCGACAGGTTCTAGGACCGAATGGCCGAGCGGTCCGAGGGCCGATTCTGGGACTCGGCTCAGAATTGCGGTCACTCGGACGGGCCGACCGTGATGCACTTTTTTGCCGAACTTCAAAAAATCCATCGCACCGAGTGATGGAGGTCGTCCTACTAGTCGAGCAGCTCTTGATCCAACCTACTCATGCAATGGAAGGTGTGGAATTACCTGGGCTGGGCAAATAACTCCCGAATGGCCAGATCAAAGCGGATCCACTCAACGAAGCTTTCTTCCTCTCTCCTGCTCTCATGAAATCTTGCAATGCACAATGTGGCCTTTCTTGCCACTCTTGGCTCCTTATTACCCTGTCCAGGCCTTTATTCACCTTAATATTGCTTCCCTAACTAACATTTAACCCAAAATTTCATTTCTTGCTCTTCTTTTTCATGTTTGAGCCTGTCATACAGCAACCGAAAACCCTACTATTTGCTTCAACGTTTTTCTCCTATCCTTTCTAAATGCAAGAAAAAATTATAAGGAAATTACCTACACTACTTCGTCATGCTTTCCCAAGTCCAAAACAACAAAAACCTACTTACTAAGGAGATCGAATACCTCTTCAAACTCCCTTGCTTCCTACCTATCTACCTTAAGCACCGGTTTGGGAAAAACCCTACTTCAATGCTCGATTCGAAGCACGCAAGCACTCAAGGCTTGAATCTGTTGGTCCCGGAATGGAACCAAAATGTGGGAGCTTTTGCTCAACTGCCAAGACCCACGGACCGCTTATTGTTTCAAGCATTCCAAGCGAGCTCTAATGGCTATCTCTCACATAGTCGACGCGTCATCCATATCTATGGGTGTAGTGAGCTTACCTCCATGCCGATCGAGTTACCTCCTCTCCCACGCACTCTGATAGCTCCATGATCCAAGTGCAAGCTTCAAGCAAGCTCCATCCTCAAGCTCCACACTCCAAGCTCCATAGCTGCGAGCAAGAGAAGAGAAGAGAAGAGAAGAGAAGAGAAGAGAAGAGAAGAGAAGAGAAAATGGAGAGCTTCTCCTCCCAGGTCCCTCACCCTCACACACTCACTCCCTCACACTCTCACACTCCCTCTCTCAAGCACAAGGTCAAGCAAGCAAGAAGAAGAAGAAGAAGAAGAAGAAGAGGAGAGCCACTTTTGGCCACACACAAGAATGAGCTTATCATTCACTTTTCAACTTTATATACAAAACCCTAAATCCCTTTTGGGCGGTCACCCCCTTATCCCCTTTTTTACATGGCCGATGTGGCCTAGGCCCTTTTTCCCATTGTCCTCCTATCTTCCTAGCTTCCTTCCTACCGCCCATCTACCTTTACAAATTGCACGGGTGAGAGCTCAGCACTCTTTAAATTAAATCATGATGCGCTTGTGCTCTTTTACAAAAGTATAGACTTGCGCTTTTCCTTGTGTGCCTTTTTCCCTTATTTAGGACTTTTCTGTGCTTCTTGTGTTTCTAGATTTTTCTTGTTGTGCCTTCATATTTTGTTTCACTTTTGCCTTGGCCGTGTCTTTTGCTTTAGATTTTCCAACTTTTCCACCTTATTCATTTGAGGTTCAACAGAGCTCTTTGCTACTCAAGAGTAGGATCTCTATTAGGAAATCTTGGTTCAACTTCTAAATCTCTAGTACATAAATCTTCCAATCAGGAAGTCTTGCATTCTGAACTTCCATAAAGAAAAGTTCTTATTGTCAAGCTTCTCCCCCACAATCTAAGTGATAATATCACTTCCTATTGCATTAACCATACTGCTACTAGTTCAAGAGAATGCAATGTCTTTTCAACTAGGCAACAACAATGCCTTTAAATAGTCTCCACAATCTTGTTATAGTTTACTAGCTATAGCTACAAATATCATCAATTACTCAAGACATAAATCAAGTATATTTACCATGATCAGTAGTAGTGTAACCAAGCTCCAATATAGAAAATGCAATTCAAATTTGTAGCTTAAAAACACTACTTGACTTGGACCGAGATTTTTGCGAATCCCATCCACGGCCATTACCATGGTCATTCTTTGCATTTCCGTCATGTCGGCCTCTAACTATCAAAGAATGAGACATATGAGAGGCATCCAAATTCTTACAGTTTATCTCTTCCTACAAAAGAGAGTTCTCGAAATCAAATAGCTTCAGAGTAGTGGCAAAAGCACATACGACAGTGTGGAATACATCCCAAGACTTGTTAAGAGTTCCAAGCAAGAACAAGTGAGTGACATCCTCTTTGAAATCAATGCCCTACGAAACCAAGTTCTTAAGAATAGCATGAAACTGGCTTAGATGAGATGACATGGTTACATTCTCCTTCATGCGGAGATCCATAAGCTGTTTCGGCCGATACATTTGACTTGTAGGACTTTGCTTGTCATAGAGGTTCTTGATCTTATCCCAAAGCTGCTAAGCACTATGTGCTTCCTCGAACACATTGTAATGCAACTATTAAATGAGAGACAAGATGAGGGTGGACTTGTATAACTCATCAAGCTCCATCCATTCATCATTAGTCATAGTTTCATGCTGCTCTCCACTCAACCTTACTAGCTTTATTTGTGATTGTTGCACCAATACCTACCAAAATTGGCTCTTCCAATATGCATAGTTCATACCATCAAGCTTAGTGATGTTGGAAGATAGCATTGTTAGTGGAAGAACATGCCATACTACAAGTTAAAATAGTGCAGATAGTTCAAAATTGCTCGTTGTAAACTATAGAAAATGACCAAAAAACCACCAAAACCAAGGAAAAATGGTGAGAAACGAGTATTTAGTGATGTTGCCCACCAAGTACCATCAAAAGTACATCAAACTAGGACGATTCAACATGAAAAATACATCATAGTCTAGAGATATATGCTTGCTGTAATAATTTGCAGTAGTGTACAATGAGAGCTAACAATAGGCAAAAAACAATATTCCAAGTCAACCACTGGCTGTCAATGCAAAACCAGCATCAAGCGAGCATAAACAAGCATGTAACAGTAACCGGCACGAGTCAATATCCAAGCATGTCAGACAAAGTCCATCAGTAAAGTTGGTACACCCCCCAATCAATAGGGAAAAATGTACATACCACTACCAAGACCTGACACAAGTCGGTGTCTACTCAGTGAATACAAAGCCGAATCAGCCCAAGTATATCTACATGGACCAAGGTATATCAACTAAACATCATCCACAAGGAGATCCCAGTCTCAAAGATCCAAAAGCTCAATATGCATAACCCGCATTACTCAATGTCTGATAAGCATACAAAGATGCTCCCACTGGCACAAAAGCCGTAAGTGTCAAGAAAATAAGCTCAAACAAATCATGTAAGAGCACTAGTGCGATGAAGTATCCAAGATCATACATTAGTAAGACATCCAGAGCATATGAACGGTCAAGTATCTAATGATAGCATCCAATGTCATGAAGACAATCCCAATGAATCTTTGACAAGACAAAGCAAGACCAAAATAAGCTCCAGAATATCCAAAGTCAAGCCCAAACAAAGCTTTAGTAGCATTCAAGTTCAAACAATGTCTAGCATGTGTAGGTAACATAAGCATCAAGCATGTACCGTCAAGTCATACATAGACCATAGGTATAACCTCTGTTACAATGCATGCCAGTGTAGACCAATGTCATGTCAAGAATCGCGTGGTGGAGGAGGTTGCTCAAGATGCTGCGCCGAACACACACAGAATGCACAAAGAGAAGCTCACTCAAGAGACAAGAAGAGAGATGGAGGCCAAAAACGTTTTCTTGCTGATTTCTTCTTCTTCTTCCACACTCTTTTACAATGTACACAAAGTATAGATAAGATACAACATAAAAGGAAAGTGGCCTACTAAGTCAAACAATGCATAACCGACTACACTAGTCGACTGGCGCTATAACTATGCCATCTATAAATAGGTGTAACAACCTGAATATAATAAGTAATGAGTCAGTGGCCATGTGAGAGTCATAATGACCACCGACGTGCTAAGTGTAGACATGTGGACCCATCTAACCAGGCGGTCCATCATCCATGTCTGCATGTGTTGAGCTTGTCATCTCAACACTCCCCCTCAAGCTCAACTGCATCTCTGCAACTCCAAGTAAGCTTCGAAACTTTTGAAGCTTCTCTGTACCCAATGCCTTCATGAAGATGTTAGCTATCTGATCCTGTGTGCTGACATACACCAAGTCAATCTCACCTGCTAGTACCTTCTCTCTCACAAAGTGGTAGTGTACCTCAATATGTTTTGTCCTGGCATGGAACACAGGGTTCCTAGCCAACTGTATACTGCTCATGTTGTCACAATAAATGACAACTGGACCTTCCACCTGCACATCCAAATCAGCCAATAGCTTTTGCAGCCATACTACCTCACATGTTGCAACAGCAGCACCTCTATACTCAGCCTCTGTACTCGACAAAGCAACTGTAGATTGCTTTTTGATGCTCCATGCAACTGCCGCACTACCAAGAGAGAACATGTATCTGTTGGTAGATCTTCTATCAGACATACTACTAGCCCAATCTGCATCTGTGTATCCAAATACCTGTACATCTGTACCTGCCTCATAGAAAAGTCCATAATGTAATGTGGACTTCACATATCTCAATATGCGTCTGACTGCATCCAAATGTGGCTTTCTAGGTACTTGCATAAACTGACTCACAAGACCAACAGCGTAGCTCAAGTCTGGCCTTGTAATGGTCATGTAGATCAAACTCCCCACTATCCTCCTGAACATAGTAGGGTCTTCTATCTCATCCCCAACATCAGCACTCAGCTTTACATTCTGCTCCAACGGGACTGAAAGTGGTTTGCATGTAGTCATACCATACTTGGACAACATATCCAAGCCATACTGTCTTTGGGACAGCCATATACCATCATCACATCTGATCACCTCAATGCCAAGGAAGTACCTTAGCTCACCTAAATCCTCCATCTCAAACTTCATCTTCAAACATTCCTTGACTTCAGCAATTCCACTATCACTATCACCTGTAATAATCAAGTCATCCACATAGATGACTATGATGACCAAACCTGCATCTCCCTTTCTCACATAAAGTGAGTGATCAGCATCAGAAACATAAAAGCCAATATTGACAAGATACTCTCTAATCTTGTCAGACCATGCTCTAGGTGCTTGCTTGAGCCCATAGAGTGCCTTCTTCAACCTGCACACATACGTGGGATGCTCTAAATCTTCATAACCTGCTGGCTGATCCATATACACTTCTTCCTGCAAATCACCATGCAAGAAGGCATTCTTTACATCCATTTGCTGCAACCTCCAACCTTTGGCTGCTGCCAAAGCAATCACACATCTGATAGTTGCCATCCTAGCAACTGGACTGAAGGTTTCATCATAATCTATGCCATATGTCTGGGCATAGCCTTTTGCAACTAGCCTAGCTTTGTACCTGCTAATAGAACCATTTGCATTGTGCTTAATCTTATAAACCCACTTACATCCAATAGCTTTCTTTCCCTTTGGCAATGATACTAGATCCCAAGTCTTATTGGCCTCTAATGCAGCCATCTCCTCATCCATTGCTACATCCCAATGAGCATGACCAACAGCCTCCTCAAAACATGTGGGCTCAACATCCTCAACTAGTTTCACCATATAAGCATAATGGTGAGCTGCATAACCCTCAAAACCAAATCTTTTAGCAGGGTATCTCACCTTGCTAGACCTGCGTACCACTGGATCACTCAATGGAGTCTTTGCATTAACACGTGCTCTCTGCACACCTGGAGTCCTCACTGAAGGAATGCCAAGCTCATCATCCAAGCTCTCTGAGCCACTGGAGTCACCATCAAGAACTGCATCAATGCTTTCTGACACCTTATTCTTTCCTTTTTCTTTACCTGTAGTGCTACTAGATGCACCCGAAGATGTAGAGGTACTCCTTAGTCTCCCAGACCAAGGACTACCAGATGATGTCTCTGGTCCACTAAGAGTTCGTGATTCTTGCTTTTCAGCCTGCACATGAGTGTCATGATCATGATCATCATCCAATGCATCACCACTAGATGCATACCAACTGCTCATTTCATCAAAGATGACATCCCTGCTCACTCTGAACTTACATGTGACAGGGTTGTAACAACGATACCCTTTCTGCTCTAAAGAGTATCCAATAAAGACATACTTTTCAGCCTTTGGATCCAGTTTCTTCCGCAACTCATCTGGCACATGAACATACGCAATGCAGCCAAATACTTTCAAGTGTGAAACATCAGGCTTCTTACCTGTAAAACATTCTTTGGGGGTCATACCATGAACTGCAGCTGTGGGAGTTCTATTCATAATATAAACAGCAGTATGAACAGCCTCAGACCAAAAATGCTTAGGCATATTCTTTTCAGCCATCAAGGCGCGTGCAACTTCTGCAATATGCCTGTTTTTCCTTTCTGCAACCCCATTTTGCTGTGGGGTATACCTGCATGTGAACTGTCTCTTTATCCCATGAGACCTCAGAAAATCACTGAACTCATTGGAGAGGTACTCTCCCCCTCCATCTGACCTCAAGCACTTTACTTTCAAGCCTGTTTCTCTTTCAACTGCAGCCTTGAAAGTTCTAAAGTGCTCAAAAGCTTCACTCTTTTCCTTCATAAAATATACCCACAGCTTTCTAGAACAATCATCAATGAATGTGACAAAGTATGAACTACCTCCAAGAGATACATTTTGTGTAGGCCCCCAAATGTCTGTATGCACAACATCAAGGACATTTCTGCTTACATCTCTGTCATGTGAAAAGGGTTGTCTTGCCTGCTTACCAAACTGACATGCTTCACATACCTTCTGAAATTCTGCAACTTTAAATGTAGGCAAACCTGTAACCAACCCTTTGGACTGCATTAATTTCAGCCTTTGTACATTTGCATGTCCAATGCGTTTGTGTCAAATTTCAATGTCTGCAACGACACCTTTTCCTTTGGCATACATAGCAGCATTCATAGTAGGAATTCCAGCATCTAGAGTGAACATACGTCCAACTCTACTTCCCTTTGCTACCAATCTGCACTTGTCATTGAAGTCTTCTACAAAGCAGCCCTTTGCATTAAATCTGACTTGCAGCCCTTGCTCTACCATTTGACCGACTGACACCAAGTTCTTTGTAATAGATGGCACATGCAATACATTTGAAAGACTCTTTGTCTTACCATCATGCAAGGACAAGGGAACTTTTCCAATGTGTGAAATTGGGTGGCATGAGTCATCACCCGTCTGCACATAACCTGCATTCTGCAAATCCTGCATCTCTCCAAACCATTCTGCATGGCTGGTCATATGATTGGATGCACCTGAATCAACATACCAAACATCTTCATGTGTTCCCTTTCTTGTAACAGCATTCAGCATATGCTGCATAACGAACAAACGTTCATTTTTGTCTTCATTCTGTCGTGAAGACGATGCATAGTTTCCTTGCTGCAACTTACCACTGCGGATATCATCTTTCTTAGCATAACATTGGGATGCAATATGACCTGTTTTGCCACAATAGTGGCACACAATACCAGAGTTATTAGAACCTCTGTTCTGCCATCCACCTCTTCCTCTAAAGCTCCCCCTGCCTCTAAAGTTACCACGACCTCCTGAAACTTGCATATCGCCAAATTGTTGATTCAATCTGTTTTGCTGGTTGTCACTACCACGTCCTATACCACGGTCTCTTGAAGAGAACCTACCACGTCCCCTTCCAGAACTAGAGTAGAAAGCTTGGACCTGTTCACTACTTCTTTCAGATGTCTCACTTTGCATGTTGATCTCTTCAGTGATCATAAGGGAGACCAATTCATCGAAATCTGGAAATGGCTTTCTGACATATACGGAAGTTACAAAAGACTTCCAAGCCTTTTCATTGTTAAGTCCACCCAAGGTAGACGACACCAAATCATCATCATCGGGCATTGCATCAATCGCTGCCAATGCATCTGCAATGCTTCTTACTTTCAGTGCATACTCATTGATAGACATCTTCCCTTTCTTCAATGTATTCAACTCTTGCTTGAGTTGAATCTTTCGTGCCTTTGTATTTACAGAAAACATACTTTCAAGTATGGTCCAAGCTGCATATGCATTCTCTGCATTTCTAATGTGTCCCAGCATATTATTGTCAATTACTGCAGACAACCAATACATGACCTTTTTGTCTTTTGCATTCCATTCCTTTCGTGCCTTTGTCTCTTCTGCAGTTGGAGGATCACTCACCTCCGGCTCCTTTTCTTCACCTGAAACGAACTCGTAGAGGCCTTTTCCAATAAGGAAGTTCGTGACACGAAACTTCCATGATGGGTAGTTGTTCTTGTCAAGCTTCTCAATGATAGGGCTTCCACTATTCTCTGCCATTATCACAAAACTAATACCAAACAGCAAGCAAATCTTCTGCAACCCTTGACCTGTAGTGCACAGCAGTACACCAGACAGCCTTTTTCACTGTCTGCTCAACAATACATGCAATCTGCAACCAGTTTGCAGATAAACCTTGTGTTTACTCACTAAAACGGGCTACTAGGCAAGGCTGGAGGCAAAAGGGTTGTAGGTGGGAGAGAGGAAAATAAGGGGTAGAAGGTGGAGCAGGGAGAGTTGGGGTCCGTGGGGGAATCAGAGGAGGTGGAGGTACATTGGTGCTAGTGAACCAGGGGGAAAGGCTAGCATACGCCGTTTGCACAGGCCAGCAAGCTGTCGGGTAGGGATGTAGGCCACTTGAAGGATAGCATGCAGAAGAAATAATGGGAAGGGTAGAAGGCAAAGGAGGGAGAGTTGGGGTCGGTGGGGGAATTGGAGGAGGTGGAGGTGCGCTGGTAGCAATAGGAAGAAGAGAAGGAAAGCTGAAGGTGGAGGAGACTATGAACATGGTGGACATGGCAATAGGGCAGCCATGGGAACCAACAATCAATAAATTTTCATCTTCTTCACCCCTCGTTCATCTTCTTGATCCTTGAAAGTTTGAAATGATTGAAACTTTTCCTTCTTTGTCTTGGAACACAGCCAAGAAAGATGGCTTTCCACGTCCAAAAACCACGCTGCAAACATTTCCCTTGCAAGCTCCATAACCACCTCTTTCCCGACCAGTGCACCAAATGAAGAGCACCCTCCCACGGCACAATATGAACCACGAACCGACTAGGTAGAGGCTACAAATACATTGCTAGCCACAAAAACCTGCAAGAAACCTTTCTTCCTCACCAAGAACCATTGCTCCAAAACACACAAGTGAATGGCACACAAGAAATTGAGAGAAATTCTTCCATCCTCCCTCTCTTTCTCTTCCTCACTCTCCATGAGATCTTGCAAAGGAGCACATGAGAGGGAAGCAAGAACAAGAAGGCAAGTGTTGTGCCAAAATGAGAGAGGAGGAAATGAAGCGTGAGAGGAGAAGATAAAGGAAGAGAGAGGGTGTAACCACCTCAACCTACCACCTCCTCAAACACCCGACAAACATCTTCCCTTTCTTTTCTAGATATTATAAAATTAAATTGCATACATCTTGGCTAAGGTCTAAAAACCCTTCATTTGTTGAATGAGACAAAAGGTGTTTGACCTTCCCTTTTCTTTCAACATTTTTTTAATGTGAGCCTTTTTGGACTACACATTTTAAATTGCTTTGTATTTGAAATTTTACAAGAGAATACATTTGCAATGAGTCATTTTACAAAAAAATTGTTTCCATGTGAGCACATTTTGGCGCCTTTATTTGCACTGATTTCCCGGTCATCAGGTATTAATGCGATGAAAGGGGGGACTTAAGTAGGGCCTAAAGAAGGCCTATACAAATCCTTGTCAAGCCTAATCAGGCAAGAGCCAAGATATGAAATGGGGGAGCTCCAATGGTTGGAACTATGGCTGCCCCTTCTTGTTGTACCCTACAAACTGAAATAAACACTCAAAATAATACTTCAATACCCTTGAAGAAATGCCCTAAGGTTGCCCAAATGGGCTAGGTAGGTGCTTGGGAAGCCGTGATTGGAGCTTGAAGGAGTCGGATATGGTTGTCGGGAGAATGGACCAATGGTGTAGGGATTCAAATGAATGCTGAAGGAGTCACAAACCAAGCTCAAATGCTCAAGCAACCATGCTCTAATACCAGTTGAAAGGTGAGAAGGATCGAATCTTGCACAAGAGAGCTATGGCGTGAGAGCAAGAGCAAAAGGGAGAGAGACTCACAATGTGGGAACTCCAACAGTCAGTTGGAGAGAGTGGGTCATACTATAGGTGGTTCTATTTTAGATAGAGATCCATTCGTATCAAGAGAGGAGGTTGCGACACATTGTGGAAGATTAGCTTGGTTGCAAGGGTTTCCAAGTAGATTGTGACCAAATGAATTGGATGTTGGAGTTGGTCACGGTCAAAGGTGATTTTGCCACAAGATGGGCCTACATGCCATCCAAGTCATATTTGTGCATGGAGTCAACACTGAGGAGTGCATGGATGTGGTGCTACTGCTTCACAGATAAGGCTTCAAAAATTTCCAAGTGAGCTTGGATCTAGTTAACATTAGCCAACTTCATGATATCTTGAGTGGGAGAAAAGGAGTCCTCAAAGAGTGGATCATTAGGGTTAGGATATCTACAACCCTAATCCTTGCTTGGATCATCAGGATTTGGGGATTCTTCTCCCTAATGTAGGTGTGGCTCCTTCTTGGCTCCGGCTCTCAAACCACTCCAGTAGCATCTTAGGGGAGGGTATGGGTCTAGTAAATCCTATCTTAGGACAAGGAATGCAAGCCTTCCTCATTTCTTAGGCCAATTTTTCCCATTGTCCCTTTGGAATGTGCTAGCAAAGAAGGTCAAACTCTACCTTCTAGTCCCACTTCAGGTCCAACACCACTTGTTGCAGGACTTGAATCTACTCCTCTACCTCATCATATGACTAGTCCAATGCTTGGTAGTGTTTTAACATCATTTTCCACTTTGAAACTACAAAGCTAGTGCCAATAGAGAAGTCAAAGAAGTCCATAGCCAGAACCTTTGGTGACACATCCTCGTCACTCATAGTAGTAATGTGCTTTTCCATGGCAAGCTCCTTCCCTTTTTTTGCAAGTGGTGTGTGATGCTTGCTATTGTCTCCTGATCCCTAGGTTGCTGATTTGCGAGGATTTGAAGAGTAGGTAGACCAATTCAAGGTAGGTCCACAACTTTGAACTTGGTGATAGAGCCAAAAGTAGAGTGTGAGTGAGATGGGGAGGAACCAAAAGGGAGGCTCTTGCCTTGATATTGGGGGATAGGTGGGGTGGCAGTGGTTGGGCAGAGAGGGAAGACTTGGCATCTAAGTCCCATTCATTTGGTTTTCTAGGCAAGAGTAGGAGCTTGGAGCAAGAGTTTGTCATGGTGGCCCAGATTTCCTGCTTTAGCTTCTCCCTGTGGGAGCTTTCGCTCAACCGCCAAGACCCTCGGACCGCTTATTCTTTCAAGCGTTTCAAGCGAGCTCTAATGGCTATCTCTCACCTAGCCGACGCGCTGTCGATCCTACAAGTGTAGTGAGCTTACCTTGATGCTCGATCGAGTACCCTCCTCCCTCTTGCACTCTGGTAGCTCCACGATCCTAGATGCTAGCTCAAGCATCCTCAAGCCTCCTCCATCTCCAAGCTCCATCCTCCATAGCCGCGCGTGCAAGAGGAGAGAAGAGAAGAGAATAGAAGAAGAGGAGAGGAGATGGTGAAGAGCTTCACCCTCTTGATCCCTCACTCTCACACACACTCACTCCCTCACACTCTCACACTCCCTCTCTCAAGAGCACACACAAGCAAGAAAGAGAGAAGAAGAGAGGAAGAAGAAGACTCCTTTTGCCACACACCAAAGAATGAGCTTCTCATTCTCTTTTCAACTTTATATACAAAACCCTAAATCCCTTTTGGTCAGTCATCCTCTTTTCCTCTTTTTTACATGGCCGGCCATAGCCTAGGCCCTTTTCCCCATTGTCCTTCTATCTTCCTAGCTTCCTTTCCACCGCCCATCTACATTTACAAATTGCAAGGGTGAGAGCCCGGCGCTCTTTTACAAGATTTCAGGGTGCGCCTTTTTATTTAAAAATGCGCCTTTCCCCTTTTGTATTTGCCTTGGACTTTTAAGGTTGCCCTTGTGCTTTTGGCATTTTCTCCTATTCTTTCTTCAGTCGGGCTACCTTTTTTCCGCCTTTACCCTGCGTCTTTTTTATTTCCAAAAGTACCTTTTTTCCGCCTTTGCCCTGTGTCTTTTTTATTTCCAAAAGCTTTCTTCGTGTTGGGGTTAACATTACCCCCCTCCTAGATGAGTGCCAGTCCCATGGCACTCCTTGTCATAGGTAGCAGGCGGTAGCATGCACCGAAGACGTGGGTGACAAGGACGCCTATGGTTTTCGTGAATGAGTATTGGTGGTAGGGCTATTCTGTGTGGGGTTTGCATTGGTGGCCGGCACACATGTTGGTTTGTTGGGGATTCTGCACAAGACTATTCTTTCCGGGCTTGTTGGATGGTGAGGGGTAAGCAGTCAGAGTTGGCTGTCGATGAAGAACGAATGACACTTCCATTGTGGCCTTCAACACCTACAATTGAAAACCTCTCAGGTGGTCTCTCCCTAAGGGTAGTGCTAGTCTTCTCTATTGTGCACAAGACATATTTGATTAGTTTGGGAGACAGGTCGAACTCTAAGCAAGCTGAGAGTATTGTCCTGCACTTGAGGACCCAAACTGTGTATATACTTCAGTGTAGGCATTATGTGAGTGCTTGTGCATACTTAGATATTACGTAGTTAGAAGACTGTCAGCCTAGTTCCTTGTATAGCAAGGGGTCAGTGAAGCAAGGGGCTAAGTTGATGGAAAATTTTTTCAATGAAGACGGGGAGTACACTTGAAGATTTCTTGAGACGTCAGTATGGTCTTTCCATTGTCTTTCAAGCCTTGCTTACCACTGTGGGTTGTAATGGCATTGAGATGAGTGCAAAAGAATTGTGCAAGTGGTTCAGGGTGATAGGTTTAATCATAGGCGAGGCGAGCTCCCTAGGTATGTCCTGCCCTTAATGTGCCTTGAACAAGTGTGGGGGATGTATGAAAGGGCTAGGGGATTAGGGATGGAGCCAGCCGACCAAGGTTGCTAGACATGCCTAATTTGAGGACCCCTAGGTGCGGTGCTGTGATCGTGTGTGCTTTTTTTTTTTTCAATATAATAGCATGAGGAGGCGTATACATGGAGGCAAGCGGTACAAGGGCATGACAGGAGCTTACGCCTCATCATCTGAATAGTGGGTAGGGGTTGGTGGAGGGCAGGGGGCCTTGCTAAGGAATTTTCGACTCAACAAGTAGCCTTTGATGTGGAGGTGGGTTTTGAGGGTGGTGGTAGAAAGGAAGGGGTGGTTGCACTGGGTGAATTTGCTATCGTTCATGTCTTCAAGTAGTGCACCATAGAAAGATGGCAAAAGAGAAGCACGCATCATGAGGCGAGTCATGGTATTGCTGTCTATGGCATTGGGGTCAAAATAGAGGGGTGGGAGGTGGCATTCTTGGGGTGCGGGCTCTTGGTGGACTAGGATCCTAATTAACCTAAGATAATTACAAGTGGTGATGAATGCAGGGTCGGGGCAAGAGGTGAACTCGCTAAGAAATTTATCTATAGAGCTATACAAGTCGGGGAAGGTGAAAAGAAGGGTGTTTCTATGGGAGGTGCTATTGGTATTATAGATGATGGGGAAATCGAACCTGCCGTGGATGGACGGATTGAAGTCCACTCCTACCCTTCGAGGATACGTCATAAAAGTGGGGTCGTTTCTCTCTGAAGGGAGGGTGCTGCAAAATGCCATCCATGCTTCCAGGTTGACGTCAAAAATGCGTCTCCTCTAGATGGGTTGGCAATTATAGCCTTCCACTGATCTAGGCACCTGGAGGACTTTATCTTGCCAAAACTTGCGGTCCTCGGCTCCCCAAGCAGTTGGGTGAGCCTCACGCTCCGCTAACCATTTGGCTTTGAGCCTTTCCCCCGTGGCAATGACATCCTCCACCAGTTGAATGGGCAGTACCCTATTCAAGGCAGTGGGAAACTCAAAGCGCAAGTCGAAGGGGTCGGGGTTATACTCCTGCTGTACCCAGATAATCAATTCGGCACAGAATTCAGCGGGGGAATCTTGGGTGCGCAGTAGGAGAGGGGCAGGCTATCTCAGGACAGGTCTGGCATTCAGCTTTCTTCTTGCCTTCTCCACCATCTCTTTCCTACGGTTGGTTTGGGCCGCTCTTCGCTCGACAGATGTATCAGGGGGCTGCACTTCGGCTTGTTGTGGTTGAGGGGGTGGTGGGACATATTCCTCCTCCTGAGGTCCCAGATTGAGCTCCGGTTCACCCCCTTTTGCTTGCTCGTCTTCTTGTGTTTTTTCCTTTGTGAAACCGAGGTCATCTATCTCCTGCGCCGTCAGGCCTACCTGTGCAAGATATCTTCTTTGCTCTTCTAGGCTCTGCGGCGAGCCTCCTAGCTGCAGCGGCACGTGTAGGCCTGCTGTGAGAGCTCTGCACGCGATGGTTAGTTTCCTTTGCAGCTGATCATTGGCTTCATCTCCTTCTAGTCTGGTGGCGTGGAGCAGCGTATTGAGAAAGGTGTGCTGCTGGGCTATCATGGAGAGCTGGGCCGCTTCTGCCTGATTCTCAGCAAGCACCCTGTCTCCTTCGGCCTTGGCTAGCCGGCGTGCCAAGTCCCATACTCTATGCTCATTATGATCGGACCATTCTTTTGCCCTTCTTTCCATATCTTCCAGGCTCTCCCCCTGATGGAGGGTCATTGCCATGAGTTGTTGCTGCTGGGCCTCGAGCTCACGGTGCAGGCGGGACTGCTCCTGGCGTTCCTCTGCGATTTGTGCATTGAGCTGGTCCAGCTTCACCTGCATCCTTCACACCTGTTCTGCCCTTAATTGGTCCAGCTCTGCAGCCTCCTGTCTGATTTTGTCAAGCTGGCTTTCCGCTTCCAGGTTGACTGCAGATAATTGATCATTTTTGCGCCGCAGGTGGGCATTCGTTTCCCTCTCCCCGTTGAGATGCTCCATCAAGATTTTTCTTCTTCCCTCCCAGGCAGTGTCTCGTTCCTTCAGGGCTTTTAGTTCTTCTGCCTCCTTAGTGCTGGCTTCCTCCCTGAGCATAGCGATTTCCCTTTGATATTCTGTTATTTTCTTCATTCTTTCAGCTGGAGGGCGGCTTGTGATTCTCGTTCCGCTGCCAGCTCCTCCACGGCTATCCTCCTTTCCTGTCTAGCTCTTTGCAACTGCGCGAGCAGTTCCTTCACGTACTAGTCGTAGTGGCCTGCTGGAGGTGGGGGGTGGGGCATGGTTGTAGTGGTGGCAACCTCTTCTAATTTTTGCCTTTTCAATTCTGACCTTGGCTCCAGTTCGGCCGTGGCTGCCCTTTTGGCTCCTGAAGCTGTGGTGGCCCCACGGCTGCTTTCCTTGCCAGCTCCCTTTCCACCAGAAACTGTAGCCAGGTGACCACATTGCTCTCGTCGACTTTTGGGGTGTGCCCCTGGGTGGCGGTGGCAGGGGGTGTCATCATGATAGGGGTGGCTTGCATGGGTGGCATGAGGAGAGGGGAAGCTGGCCTGATTAGGTCCTTTCCTTTTCCTTCTGGAGGGGGCAGGGGCGCAATTTCCGACACACCAGTACTGGGACCGGGTGCCTCAGGTTGGTGCGGACCCCTTGCTCCTTCCTCGTCTCTTCTTTGTTGTTCTTCGATGGAGCGACGGGTTGCCAGCTCCAAATCTTCCTCTTCCTTCCTTCTCAGCTCCTCCTCGGCCTTCTTTTTTCTTTCCTCCTCATCCCTCACCGACTCCCTTTGGGCCCATTCGAGATCTTCCTTCTCTTTCTTCTTTCGCTCCTCCTCTCTTTTTCCATGTAGGGCCTTAGTTCATTGTTCCGCCTTCCTTTGTGGTGTAGCCTAGGGTTCTCCCTCGGTGTCCGTTTCCGTTTCATCAGACTGCTCTTCCGTGTGAGGCTGGGACTGTGATGGTGATTCGCCACCTTTCTCGTTCACTCCCTATTTGTCTTCTCCTGCTTGTCCCTATCCTATCGCTTCTTGAATGATTGCGGTAAGAACACCTCCAAACCCTATGGTGGAGGCCTTGGAGGATGAGGATTTGCAGGTCGATCGGGATGAAGGGGATTCTCCTGCCACGGCTCTTCCTCCTGTCGCCAGGGCCTTTGCCGAAGCCTCAATTGTCTTTCTTACGAACCCATTGAGGTTCACCTCGTCCAGCGATTGCGCCGCGATGCTATCAAGCAGAGGTACATTGATTCTGGTCATAATGCTGTTGTACTGCTGGCTCGAGAACATGGCGTGCATCATCTTTGCCTGCAGCTGAATTTCTTGGTTGGGGATGTCCGCCAGGCTGATTTCGTCGTTGGTATGAACCTTCACTTTATCCATCCCCAACATGGCATAGACGTCTCTTTTTGGCTTCCTTTCCACCTTGTTTGGCAGCCCTAGTGCCCTTTCCACCAGCTCGGGGGTTAGCTCGATCTGCACTTGTCTGGTAGCTTCCCTATCCCGCACCGTGACAGTGCCCCTGTTTCTGTTGAAGGTACGCAAGAACTCAGCGCACAGGGTGTAGTATATCCTCCAGCCCACTGCGTCCAGGTACTTTTGTAGGTGGCATTGCTCTATAATTTGACGTACCGCCAGTTCTTCGATGACTACGTCTTCCAGATTGAATATGTGGTGGAACTTTAGCTGGTTGAACGCTCTTGTTTCCACCGTGAGGCCGTACTTTGCTTGTTCTTCCTCCGAGAAGGGGAGCTTGCCTGCTTTGTCCTGGCTTGCCATGGTCGCCACCTGCACATTTAGCGATTTCCCTTTTTAGTAAGTTTTGGCAACTAATTTGCTGGACGACCAAAAGCATAGCAGATTTTATTGCCCATAGCCCTAACTTTTCCTTTCAGACTTCTATCACCTCCTTTTATATGGCATTTCAATTTTGAGCATTTCACACTTGGTTTACTTTTTAGATTTTACTTCGTTCATCCCCTTACTGCCCCTTTCCCCTTTTGGAAAAGAAGAATTCGTCCTAGGATTGGAGGTTGTGGGGCCAAGGCGTTCATGTTTATTTGTGTAGGAGCCAAACATAGAAGTTGGGGTTATATTCCAGTTGTGCAGCACAGTCCAGGTCACAGGGTCGAATGCCTACATGTGTGATGTACGTGAGGACATCTGTGAGCAAATCACCGGAGTCAACCCGACTTGCGATGTGGAGCTCTTCCTCTGTTAAGAGGCGGTCGAGATAGGGGAGCCCTGAGATATGATCATCCATGGGCCGACCCCGAAGAGTGGTTAACACTCTATACGAGGTAGGCTCGACGTAGGTGGGATCATACTCGGCCGTTTTGATGGCTCGGCATTGTTCGGCTTTGGTCATTATGTGGCATCCGTCGACTTCCCATTTCAACCTAAGAGCATACCACTGCTTCAAGAAGGGTGATCCCGTATCTGCCAGGTGGGATAACCTTGCACTCTCTTGGTCATGGCCGACGTTGTCCGTGGGTCAAATGATGTGATGAGGCGTTGCTTAATGGCTTGCTCTTTGGAGACCTCGCTAGCGAGCAACTCAGTGGAGCGAGAAGCCTGTGCAAAGGTGAATTCAAAAGTCTCCCAAGAGCAAGGCATATTGCGCACGTCTGTTGCAAAGGGTTCTACTAATAGTCCCAAGTCCAGGCGATCATAGCTGAGGGCTAGTGCAACAAAGGTGGCATCGAGCTGTTTGATGCAGTCCACCACATCATCTCTAGTGTCCTCTACAAGGTCAGCAGCCAGCGTTAGAAATGACTTCCGTTCATAGGAGGGCTTAAGGCCGGCGAGTGGTTGAGGTTTGCTGGAGCTGGAGGTTCTGACAGTACAGAGTTGCAGCTGGGGGTCCGTTTGAGTTGGCAACCTGGGTGTTGGCAAGATGGATGGGTCAGGTTTGATCTCAAGAGCTATGCTGCTGCAGCCAGCTAGGCTGCGGAGTGGTGGGTTGAGTTGGTTGGATGATGCCACTTGTGGTGATGGCCATTGTTTGGACCGATAGGCGTGTGCGACTCTCTTGGGTTGACACGTAGAGGGGTTGGATGAGTGGGGTGAGCCCTGCAATTCATGGTCTTGAGGCGGCGGGGGACAAGGACTGATTAGACTTGAGGTCGACGTAGAACTAGTGCGTTTGGCAGTTGGGATTTTAGGGATCCACAGCGAGGCATTCCCCTCATAGTAGCCTTGTGCACGCAGGAGGATTTTAGGGACCCATATTTGTTTAATCACGCGGTACTTACGGTGATGGCGTCTTGGTTTCCTAGGTTTAGATTTGTAGGTCTTCTGCAGACATGCGTGTCTAGTTCTAAGCGGTTCTCGAGGCTGCTTAGGTACCCATTGCAAGTGAGGCTATTGGGGTTTTTCTTTGGGTGCTGCAGGCTGCGGTTTATGGGGATCTGGGTGCGGCAGATATGCATGGACCCCCTCCTTAGTCCTACCTACGGTTGTTTCTATCAGTGGCCCTGTGAGCAGTGATAGGGTTACGAGGCCCTTACTGAAAGTCGTGACAATACGCACGTTGCCGATCGTTAAGTGGATGCGTTGCGACTCATAATCAACATTGCAGTGGGTCTGCTTTTTAAAGGTTCGCCCGAGCAATGACTATGTGCTTACATCCATGGTACTTGGCAACACGTAAAACAGCATGGGGATAGTTTCAGACTCGATAGAAACGGTGACTCGGCATGTGCCGAGAAGTGGGTAGGATTGAGCCCCGTATGGGCTCAATTTGGCTGTTGTGGGATGAAGTATTGGCTTGCTGAGCTGGATCCAATGCTTGTGCGTTAAAACGTTAAAATCCGCCCCCTCATCAATCAGGGCGTTGAAGGAGCACGTTTGCTTGGCAGTGACCGTGACACATAGGTAGGCGGGTTCTACAGGCTCCTCCTCATTCTCGTAGATTTCTGTAATTGTGGCTACTCGTATTTGACGGGTGGTTCTACCATTGGTGGCTCATGTAAAGGATGAGTGGGCGGGTAGTACTTCTTGGCCCGGCTGCCATTGAAGAAGCCCATTCCTTCACCATCCAGTGTCTCCAGCTCGACATTACCAGTTCGGCAGATTGCCCGGACCTTGAAGGGTCCGAGACCTCTGAATTTCATATTTTGCTTATGTCCTTTAACTGAGTAGACGAGCACTAGGTCACCCTGCTCAAACTCCCGTTGCTTGACCTGTTTGTCAAACCAGCTTTTGTGTCGGGCTTTCTCGTAGATAAGTGCGTGGGTGGCTAGAAGACGAATCTCTGACAGGCGTTCTAGCTCAACCAAGCATTGCATCCATGCTTCCTTCCCTTCCCACCGTTCTTGGAGCGCTATCCTCAGGCTAGGGACGAAGAATTCTAATGGGAGAATGGCTTCAATCCCATTGGTCAACCTTAAAGGTGTTTGACCGACGGCCGTTTTATAAGCTGTTCGGTAGGCCCACAAGGCTGCCATCAACTTGTTATCCCAATTGCTTCGTGAGGCTGAGACCACTTTAGTCAGGACATTGATGAGAATTTTGTTGGTTGATTCCGCCTGGCCATTAGCCTGAGGGTAGTATGGTGAGGATTTGCGATGGATGATGAGAAAGGCAGATAGGAGATGGGCTATCACTTCGTTGATGAAGTGCGTTCCCTGGTCGCTAACCAGTTCGATGGGGCAACCAAAGCGCGAGATTACTTGCTCCCATAAGAACTTGGCAGTCATCCTAGCATCGTTTCTCCGCGTGGCTCTCGCCTCCGCCCATTTGGTGAGGTAATCCGTGGCCACCACGATGTACTTGGCTTGTGAGTATTGCGCCGCGGGGCTGATGGGTCCTATGAAGTCAATCCCCCATTTTTCGAAGGGTTGGCGAGCAATAATAGGGATTAACTCCATCTGATCTTTACGAATCGGGACTTTTTTCCGTTGGCATTCGTCACAATGCCTGACAAATTGTGTAGCATCGCGGAAAAGTGTGGGCCACCATAGCTGGGACTGCAGCACCTTCCGTGCTGTCGTGTCTCCTCTAAAGTGTCCTCCTGCAATACCGTTGTGCGCCTCTGAGAGCACATCGTGCATCTCATGCTCACATACGCACCTACGTAGCAATCCGTCTTGCCCCAGCCTATAGAGCTGGCCTGCAATAAGCTAGTAGGGCTAGATTTTCAGGATCAAGCACCTAAGCCATGCCCGTTCTATTGGTCGTTCGGGTAGCCCATGCTCGAGCACTTGAACTATGTTATCTGCCCAGTATGGTGTCAGATCGGCCCTGAATAGGTCTCCTTCGCGCTGGACAGATGGAATAAGTGGCTGTCCGGTAACTCGTCCAGGATGCCTTGTCCAGCGGCTTCTCTTGTGGGTATACGGGACAAATGATCAGCCATGTAATGTTGCTTTCCCTTCCGCACCACCACGGAGAAATCAAACTCTAGGAGTAGGAGAAGCCATCGAGCTATACGTCCTGTAGCACAAGGTTTGTTCACTAAGTAGAGCAGGGCTTGATGGTCTACGAAGAAGGTGAAGGGGGTGGCCAGCAGGTAATGCCGGAACTTCTTCACGGCGAACACCATGGCTAATCCCTCCCTTTCCGTTGTCGAATAATTCATCTCCATCTCAGTGAGTTGCCTGCTAGCAAAACTTACTGGGTAATCTAGGTTATGCTCACCAGGTTGGCACAACACTTCCCCCACGGCAAACTTAGAGGCGTCAATGTGTACGTGGAAAGTAATGGTCCAGTTTGGGGCTCGTAGAATAGGTGCCGTTGTTAGAGCCTTTTTCAATTCTTCGTATGCCCGTTGGCATGCTTCAGTCCACTCGAAGACAAATAGCAGCTTGTACAATGGCCTAGCGATCAGCGCGTAGTTCAGTTAAACCGCCAATAGTATCTTGTGTAACCTAAGAAGCATTGAACTCCCTTGTAATTACCTAGGGGTGGAAGGTCAACGATAACTTTGACCTTTGAGAAGTTTGTGGCAATGCCGTTCTTTGACACCACGTGTCCTAAGATGTATCTGTGCTTCACCCAAAACTGACATTTCAAGGGGTTCAGGGAGAGATGGTATAAGCGACACCGTTCAAAGACCGCGCGGAGTTTGTCTAGATGTTCAATCCGGGTCGAATGGACACACAGGTCATCGACAAAGACCTCTAACTCCTTGCGAAGCATGTCCTTGAATATGGTGCACATGAGGCGTTGAAAGGTGGCGGGGGCATTGGTTAACCCGAAGGGCATGACTACGTACGCAAAGACGCCCCACTCAGTGGCAAAGGCGGTCTTGTGCCTGTCTGCAGGATGCACTTGCACCTGATTGTACCCCGAGAAGCCATCCAGGAAACTATAGGCTTCCTTACCTACCACTCTCTCAAGCATGTGCTCGGTGTATGGCAAGGGGTAGTTGTCTCTCTTTGTAGCAGCGCTCACCTTCTTGTAATTAACGCATACTCGAATCTTGCCGTTTTTCTTCATCACAATGACTATGGGTGACACCCAATCTTTGTGCTCAATTTCGTAAATGAATCCAGCTCTCATCAGCTTGTCGATTTCCTCCTTGACATCATGAGCGTGCTTTGGATTCATGGGGTATGGTCGTTGCTTGACCGGCATTGCATCCGTCGTCATGGGTATGTTGTGAGTCACAACACTCGGATCTACCCCTCGTAGCTCATCTAAGGACCAAGCAAATACGTCTATGTACTCCCGCAAAAGAGTGACAAGACTAGACTCCTCTTCAGTAGTCAAGTCCTCGGCAATGAACATTGGTCGGGGTACTTCCCCTTCCAGGGCTAGGTTTGCCTCCTTGACCTTGGTTGGCCCTTCGATTGGTTCGTTGGTTTGCCCTTGGCACTTGGCACTTAGCAGAACCACTACCCTGTCCCCTTTTTTGAATTTAGAGAAGCGTTTAGGGAGGTCTTGCGGCTTCCTTTGTTCCTCTGATCGTGCATCCTTGGGATGCTTTGCCTCATCCTGCCGCAACCATCTACGCCTCAGGTGGACAGGTAAGTCCCCCTTGGTGCGTCTGGTCATGGGTGGCCTAGGGATTTCTGGGTCACTGTCCGAAGTAACTTCCGATTCAGAGTTAAATCCCCCATTTTCACTAGAGGAGGTGGTCTCCCCTGGTGGCCGCAGTTCAGATGGCGATTCGGTTCTAAGCAGTGCTGCCGTTCCTGGTTGGGCTAGGCCGGCTTGCTCAAGGTCTACTGCTCCTATCCGTTCCAACCAAGCACAATCACATTTTGTACACATAACTCCTTGGTTCACTCTAAGGGCCTGTCTCTTCTGCGGCTTAGCATCTGCCCGTATCTGCTCAATTTCTCGCCCTTTGGTGTCGTATTCTATGGTATCCACCTCACCCTCACTTTCATCATCGAAGGATTGACAATCTTCGTATTCATCACAAGAATCTTTATCGCTCGACTGCTCATCGTCTCCCAAGGCTTGCTCTGCCTCGTCTTGTTGGTTGGGAACCAAAGCCCAGTTATACCTGAGGTTTAGTTCATGTATCCTGGTCCACTTCCACTTGGACTCTTTCAAGAGGTCCTGGAGTGGCTTGAGGTTGGCGGCTGCCTTGCCTACCAGTCGGTCCGTTAAGTGATCCAGTATTCCCTGGAGTTCCCTCTTGTTGGAAGGTACTTGGAATATGACAGGCTTAGGCCCTTCATGGAGGCTTGCTGCCATCATGTAGACAGGTGTAGAGAGTGTTTCGTTTGGCTTGCCAAATGTTTTGATAGCCTGCTCGTATGCCTCACGGTCTGAGAATGGCAGGTCAAGTGTAGCGAGAACGTGCATCCAATCCTGCTCGTCCTCTGGGCATGGGATATACTTAGTTAAGGACCCATAGGGTTCCTTGACCTGAGTGTTCCCTTTGAGTATAGTAGAGATGGCGTCTAGGTTGATTGGCGAGGTCTTCCAAGTGTCCATCTCTATTCTTACGGCGTCAGTTCGGTTGCCAAGGAAGATCAGGCTGTTACCCCAATCTTCGATAACTCTAGCATTGGGCATCTAGGGTCGACCCAATAGGATATCATAGTCCACTCCCTTCATGACTATAAAGTCGACAGAGAACTGGAGTCCTACAATCTTTACTAGCCAATTCTTCAAGACCCCGAATGGCTTCACTCGCATACCATTTGCTAGCGTGACATTAAACCGAGCAGCTTCGACAGGCGGGTTTCCCCACGTCTGCAGCACTGCGTGGCTAAGCACACTAACCCCAGCTCCTATGTCTACAATTCCCTTCCTTGTTGTGTCCCCCAGGGCTAGGACCGACAGGACTGCATGCATCTCCGAGCCCTCCCAGAAGGCATTGACGTGCAAGGATTTAGGCCCGGAGTGTAGCGTCAAACTTGGCAATTGTGTTTCCGCATCTTGGTCTTGAGGATCTGTCGTGGCCTGCTCTTGCGATCCCTCGACCCACTGCTTGAGGTCTTGCCATAGGGCAGGGTGCTGCTTAAGCAGATCTCCCAGGCCAAATGTTACAAGGGTGGTTACTAGTGTGGTCAAGAGATTGCTAAACACTCGTCCTTCCTTTAGCCTAGACTGTCCGGGCCAATGGCCGCGGCTGATCTGCGGCTCTGTTGCGTCTAGGCTTGGCCTCAATGGCACTGCTTGTGGCATAGTAGCCTCGGCCGACTTAGGTTGAGGTGGTGACATTGGCGTGCTTATGCTGGAGACTTCATCGATCTCGTCCTCCGTGATGGGTTCAACATCCTTGAGGTGCTGTTGAGCCTCTCTCACCCATTCCTTCACCTTTTCTATGGCCTCTAATTGCCGCTTGGGGTGTGGGTATTCCCCTATCTTAGTGCTTCCCTTTTGGGCTGTTTTAGGGGCTGAAGTCTCCGCCTCTGCGTCTGAGACTTTCTTCCCATGAGGTAAGGTCGTAACACTGTCGATTTTTAGTGCGACCTTAGCCTCCGATCTCTTCTTTTTCCGCCTACGGCTTTTCTTTCCTACTGAGGTCGCGTCAAGATTGCTAGGTCCTGGCAGAGAGATGCCGGCCTGCTAAATTTGTGCTCAGGTCATAACTCGCAAGGGAATAGGTGTGGCCTCCCCATCGGGGTTTTCAACACCAAACAACCCCAACGGGACGGATGGCAAATTAGCTGAACCAGAGGGCGACTTCCGCTTTGGGCAGTCTATGAAAAGATGGATGATTCCGCACTCTGCACACCTTTGGTCAGCTTTGTCCCTGTTTTGCTGCTCTCTTTCGGGGCAGCGCGATGAGACATGACCGGGATGTCCACAAGTCCAACAAGTGACCAGATCCTGTGGCTGCCCTCCTAGGCCTCTACCCCATCCTCGTCCTAATGCCATCACCGGCACGGGTTGATAATCCATGAGGACCATGTTGCCCTCGTCGTCATGCGAGACGTAAGGGTATATGTAGGTTTCTTCGTCATTGGGCTCCTCCACGTAGTGTATGGGAGCGTCGCTCGATGGGTGGGTCACATAGGGACCAGGCGGTCTAGGAATGCCGGTAGGATTTATGTCCAGCCTAGGGACAGCTGGTTTCATATCATTAGGCACAGGTAGGGCTAGCGGGGCTCCCCGTCCGAAGAATGGCTACGGCCTGTTAGCCGGATAGGACTGGCTGTAGGGTTGCGCATATGGTAGTCTTTGTGGTAGTCTGCAGTGTGCGGCATCATGGCGCAGGGTCTTGACCTAGGGTCTTGACACTCTGCTGGTAGGTGGTTTCCTCCATAGTACACGCACTGGACGTGCGGACGCATCAGTCGCCTCAACATGTCTTGTATTTTGGCCAATTCCATCTTGACCTCGGCCAAGCCTTGGTCCATCTCGGTGGTCTTTCCCTTATCTTGGGACGATGGGTTTGATCACTCGCTGGAGGTTGACGTTTGCTCTAAACTCTGTGGGTTGGTTTCCTCTAGATTTGAGCTCCTGGAGCTCCACTCTTTCAGTTGGTCATCGACTCTGATGGCTTCCTCAAAAACCCTAACCACCATGTCTCGCTGCAAGCTTGAGTTTCTTGCCAGTGCCTTGTACAATTCCTCATCTCGAATTCTGCTGATGAATACAGTCGATACTGCCCTGTCAGTCGGTCTCTCGCCTAAGGGGATTCTTTTAAGGAGGCTTCTCACATGGGTCACATAGTCGCGGATGCCCTCGTTCTCCTTCTGCTTGACGTTCATCAGGCATACTAGCAGGTTGTCAGAATATCCAGGTTCGACAAACCTCTTGACAAAAAGGTCCTTGAGGTTATTGAAGTTGGCACGTTCTATGGTGTCCAGGCTCGTATACCACGTCCTACCCTTATCGCTTAAGCAAAGTCCGAATGCTTGCGAACGTTGAGCCTGGTCGTTGAGGCCATTGGCTTCGCAGACTTGCTCAAACTACTCGACGAAGCTATACGGATCGTCAGGTGGCTGGTACTTGTCAAGTTGCTTGGCGACAATAGGTATTTTGGCTTGGCTCTTTGAGCCCTGGTTTGCCCACAACCTTGCAAGCAGCGATGTTGCTAGCACAGTGGCACTCTGCTCTACCGCGGTGTTATCGAGCAGCCGTTTCATGAGGAGCTCGCTCAGCGTCAGGTCTCCCTCTAGTGCTCTTTCCTGGTCTGTCCGGTTCTGGCTAGCCAAGTTCAGCACTCGCTGCACCTCATGCAACTCCATGCTTTGCCTTAGGCTCCTAGCTTGTTGATCCCTATTATACTCGGCTATGCCCTGCAATGCCTTGCGGGCTAGCCTTCTCTCCTCCTCTAGGTCTGCAATGATTGCATCTGCCATCCTGCCACGGTGCTCGTACCGGGCATGCACATCGTAACTGCTCACTATCTGCTGTATAGCGTCTGGGAATGCGCTCACATCGAGCTCCTCGGTAAACCGATGGTCTGAGCCTCCCTCTATCATGGTTGAATTCTTGCGTCCGGTCGTGAGACAGATCCTTGTCGTTGATGCTCCTTGCTTGATTCTACCCTGCGCTTCGCACGTTTGCCTATACCTTGGGTCTTCTCCTATTGGTGGGTTTTTTGAGCGATTTATCTGAGTGAGTTCCTTTAATTTTTGAATGCAATGCTCAACTTATGGTCACTCGTGAGTGTGTTGTTCCTCGTACACTTGTGCTCAATCAAGCTTTCAGCTTTCCTAAGTGTACTTCAAGTGTGGAAATTCAACATGAGTGTTGCGAGCAATTCCCTGGCGTCTCACTCACTCGCTCGTTTCGGGCCTGATAGGCTTTGCTACTCCAGTCCTGGCCGTTCTACGGGTTCTAAGGTCTTGTGCTACTTCCTATTGTTCGCGCGGGGGTGGGTCGCTGGGGAGTGCCCCAGTGTGTCCCTGGATGGGTCAGGTTTTTGTTTTGGTTTGACTCTGGGAATCGGACGTCCGATTTACCAGTGGTCCGATTCTGGGAATCGGACCAGGTGTATCAGGGTTGAGTGGCAGTCTCAAGGTCCGAGTGTCCGATTCTCAAAAATCAGACAGGCAAGTGTTCAATGAATCGGACAAGGGGGGTCCGATTCTGGGCTGGTCCGATTTTGGGTGGTCCGATTCGTCCGAATGGTCCGATCGGACAGGGTGGCCCGATTTCTAGAATCGGGCAGACAGGTCCAAGTGTCCGATCCTAGTGGTCCGATTATGGGCGGGTCCGATTCTGGGAATCGGACCGGGCAGGTGGTCCGATTGGTGACGTGTATTAATTCGTCCGATCGGACAGGGTGGGTCCGAGTCAAAGCGTCCGAGTCGGACGGGTTGGTCTGATTCTAGTAGTCGGACGGGTTGGTTCGATCGGACAGTTGTCCGAGTGTCCGATTCTGGGAATCGGACACTGGGTTAGACGTCCGAGTCCGCTGGTTCGATGAGTTTGTGCACACAGATTCGCCCAAATATCTCCAGATCTCTATTACTATTGACCACGAAATTCACCAGCCATGAAGTTGGAGTGGTGAGGGGAGATTGGTGTACCTAGGGATCGCCGAATGCAACGTCCTTCGTGCCCTGGTCGATCGGACGGTCGCCAAGCTCTCTCTCTCTCTCTCTCTCTCTCTCTCTCTCTCTCTCCGCTGGTTGGAAATGGGGGTTCTCTTGCCCTTCCAGAATTTATACCCTGCTGGTCCTTCCCTGAACACTACAGATCCCTCTCCTGGAGTTTCCTACGCAGTTACCTTCACATTTACTCTATTTTTCCCCTTTTCTGTGATTTTCTCCCTGTTTCATAGCAGCAACCCTCTGCCTCTTCGTGTGTGATTTCCTACTGTTAATCTACCCTAAACACAACATAAATCGAAAGCAAAACACTGAACTAGTTTCTCCATGTTTTCCAATCATCAAACAACCAGAATATCCCAAAATACTTACCTGTTCTGAAGATCGAAAACACCCAACTTCCTACCTATCTCAAGCTCCATTTCGGGGATGGACACCCTACTTCGATGCTCGATATGAGGCGTGCGAGTGCTCAAGCTTGAATCCGTGGTCCCGGCAACGGAACCAAAATGTGGGAGGTTTTGCTCAACCGCCAAGACCCTTGGACCGCTTATTCTTTCAAGCATTGCAAGCGAGATCTAATGGCTATCTCTCACCTAGCCAACGCGGCGTCGATCCTACAAGTGTAGTGAGCTTACCTTGATGCTCGATCGAGTACCCTCCTCCCTCTTGCACTCCGGTAACTCCACGATCCTAGATGCTAGCTCAAGCATCCTCAAGCCTCCTCCATCTCCAAGCTCCATCCTCCATAGCTGCGCGCGCAAGAGGAGAGAAGAGAAGAGAAGAGAAGAAGAGAAGAGGAGATGGTGAAGAGCTTCACCCTCTTGATCCCTCACTCTCACACACACTCACTCCCTCACACTCACACACTCTCTCTCAAGAGCACACACAAGCACGAAAGAGAGAAGAAGAGAGGAAGAAGAAGACTCCTTTTGCCACACACCAAAGAATGAGCTTCTTATTCTCTTTTCAACTTTATATACAAAACCCTAAATCCCTTTTGGGCGTTCATCCCCTTTTCCTCTTTTTTACATGGCCGGCCATAGCCTAGGCCCTTTTCCCCATTGTCCTTCTATCTTTCTAGCTTCCTTTCCACCGCCCATCTACATTTACAAATTGCAAGGGTGAGAGCCCGGTGCTCTTTTACAAGTTTTCAGGGTGCGCCTTTTTATTTAAAAATGCGCCTTTCCCCTTTTGTATTTGCCTTGGACTTTTAAGGTTGCCCTTGCGCTTTTGGCCTTTTCTCCTATTCTTTCTTCAGTCGGGCTACCTTTTTTCCGCCTTTACCCTGCATCTTTTTTATTTCCAAAAGTACATTTTTTCCACCTTTGCCCTGTGTCTTTTTTATTTCCAAAAGCCTTCTTCGTGTTGGGGTTAACACTCCCAATAGTTGAGCCACTCCTCATAGTCCCACTAGATTTCCTTAATGGTCTCCATCCTGAGTGGGGTCGTGCCATGTGGGTGCTCTACTCCTATGGCACACACTTGGAGGAAGACATTATCCCTCTTCAACTGTTGCGCTCTACTCTGGATGCCATCTGAAAAGGCTAGTTGTGCCCATTGGCATGCCTCCTTTATCCTTTGCTAGTGTTTGTGGAGTGCGTCATCCTTCTACCATAGCTATTTGGAGAGGGTGGTGTTGGCGTACTTTAGGTGGCCCACTTGGATGGTGAGCTATTATTTGCTAGTGTTGCTATTGGGTCAAGAATCCTTTAACAAATTTTAGGGACCACTACACCATTTCCCAACTAAACTCTGAAGGGATGAGAACCAGTTGTTGGGAAAGAGTTACGGAGGAGGGGTGGCAACAAAGAAGGTGCTATTGTGTTGGGCAAGGTGGTTTGTCTTAATGGTTTTCATATTGGGCCATCCTATAGGTGAGGTGGTTCACCTAAATGAAGATGTGGTTATGGAAGACATGGGACCCCAGGCAATAGGAAGAGCCAAAGGAGAGAAGCAACCTTTTTGGATATGTTGAAAGCCTTGGCCTAGTTCTACAAGGAAATTGAGGGTATCATGCTTGGATTTGTGGGGATCAAGGAGGCTAGTTAGCCAATATTATTTATGAAGAATAAGGCCAAATGCCTCTTTGATGATTAATGTGGAGAGTAGTGGAGAGATGGTGTTGCCATGGCTGGGTAGACACATTTAGTTGACAAGGTGTACTTCTAACCTTGGATGTAGATGGTGGAGCCTGAGAGAAGCTAATCTAAGATGGACTATGTGTCTAGATGAGCTAGGTTAGTACTCCATGGTAGGCTAATGAAGTGATTGAGCTCTAGAGAGTCAATCCAAGGCTATACCTTGGCAATAGGTTTTGGGTAGGAGGGAAAAATTTCTCAATTGCTAGTTGGAAAATAGCCATGGAAGGAAGGACAAAGAAGATAGATACACAGAGACTACAAAATAAGTGAAAGAAGATCAATAATGCAAGGTTATGAACACAAGTGAAAGATGACAGATAAGGGTAATAAGAGGAAGAAACTTCCTTAAAAGGCCATTGAATTAATGAGAATGTGCTATGGCCAATGCATGTTTGCCACATCAGCAGAATAGGCCATAAAAGGACATGATAAAGGTGAGATTTCCAATATACTATGTCATTGTTGGGGGTATCCTTAAATGAGCGGGCTTTATAAATAAATGCCACATCACTTTGATTGGCAACTATTGGATCCAAGTTGATCTAGAGGTAGGCAACGAATAGGGTGAGAGGTCTAAAATTTAGTAGTGAAGGTGTAGTGAAGGTAGTAAGGGATTCCAAGTCAATGGCAAATGGATATTGGAAGCCATTGGCATGGAGCGTAGCTAGAATCCATTGACAAGATTTAGTAACAACTTTTCTTGTAAGTCAGTTAGGTAGAAAGAGTTAGTACTAGAATCATGGAATACCCAGAAGGGACCAGTCTATCATAACTTTAGCTTTCCAGGGAGCTTTCCCTATGAAGTCTTGAGAAGACTAGGATGAGTTGGCCTTTTGAAAGAGTCATTTCTTGGGAGGCATGTCGGCTTGATGCCTTTGTTGAGCTTGGACTTTGGATAGGATGTAAGCACTATGGATATAATCTTCTTTTAGTTGGGTAAGGGCTTCCATAAAAAATGGAAGAGATTCCTTCGGGATGAGTCATCATTGTACTATGAACGATAGACTAGATGCTACATACTCCAAAAGTATAATGGCTTCTAGGCCAAATGCCAATTTGTAAGGTGTCATTTTGGGAACGGTCTTGAAGAAAGTGCGATAGGCCCATAATTCGACTAGAATCTTGGTATCCAAATCTTTCATTAGGAAAAAAATGAACTCACAAATGGGCCCTTTGGATTTTCCAATAGGAAGGCTAGATGTTGACATCCATGGAGGGTGAATCTTCTCTCTCCAAATCTTGGGTTTTTTATTTAAAAAAGGGGTAGTGGGGGATTAAAAAAAGGGAGAATGAATAGTAGACAAAATTTGAGTTTCTCTCACCTCGTATTCCCCCCCCCTTTTTTTGGAGAATTTTCAATTTTGATTTTTCTCCCTCTCACGAAATCAGTTTGACCCAAAAGTTGAGCAACAGACCACTTTGCTTCTCTTCTCTATACTCGTGAATTTTCATCTCCATTGAAGCTCCTTGCTAAGAGTAATTAGGGTTTTGAGCGTTCTGCTTACCTCTACACTTTCTTCTCCACACAACTCCAGATTTTGGGCTAAACATAGGTGCCCATCTCTCTTTGCATTTTCTCTTGTTTGCTATTTTTTCAATAGGGTTTGATGTCGTTTCTCTGTTGTTGTTGTTTTATTGCAGAGGTTGTTTGGGGCAGGAGACAGAGGTGCTCGTCTCTCTCTCCTTTCTTTCCCCCCTCTCTCTAGGTGTTGTTTCTCTTTTATGTTGTGTTTTCAATAGAATTTGATGTTGGTTCTAATTGTTGTTTTCTTGAAGAGTTTATTTGGAGCAAGAGGCAAAGGTGTTAATCTCTCTCTCTGTTTGGTTTTTTTTTTGCTGATATCTTTTCAATACAACACAATGTTAGTTCTAACCCTTGTTGTTGTTTTGTTGTAGAGATCATTTTGGGTGACATTGCATAAGTGCTTATCTCTCTCTCCCTCTCTCTTTCTTTGTCTATGTTTCCTCTTTTCTACTGTTTTTTCAGTATACCTTCATGTAAATACTAACTCTTGCAAAATTTTCTTTTGCAGAGATCAATTTGGGCAAGATTGGATAGGTGCTCATTTCTTTCTCTCTCCCGCATACTCACACAAACCCTCTCTTTATTCCTCTCTACATTATCCCTTTTCTACTACCTTTACAATAGGGTTTGATGCTAGTTCTAACTTAAGGATCAATTGTTGTTGCAGCACTTAACACAAGGTAGAGCAGAGATTCTGTAGCTCAATTTACAGGTAAATCTACCATATTTTGTGGTGCCAAAATTTATTCATTTAATTAGTGAATTTTATATTTGATGGGATTGATGTTTTCTTATGTCCATCATTTACAATGGGTTTTGATTAGCAATGATTCAATCTTATCTTCAGCAAATCAGCTTATAGGTAAATTGGCCCTATTTTGTATTGCTTCTATTCATGCAGTTATCTAGATATTTTTTGCTAAAAGGGATTCATGCAAGTATTTTTGTTAAAAGGGATTCATGCAGGTGTTTTTTTGTACATGTAGGTATTGTACAAGGTTTAGGTGAAGCATATAATTCTCCATCAACTATTTTGATGTGGTGAGTGATTCCTTTGTGTTGGATGATATGGATCTGCTGGAAGTCGATGGTTCAAAAATCCTCTGCTTTATTGGTCCTATGTGTCCATTTGGATCTCCATGCCAATTGGCAATGATCCTTGAAACTCTTGTATCATATCATCCATATAACACACAATGTGTTGAGTCTTGGAATATCTCAAGTGTCAATCCAATGTGCCTATTAAGATTTGCATGCCATGTGGTTGCTATCCTTGTAACAACTACTCTATAATACCCACATTTCATACAATGTATTGAGTCAAATCAGACTCCTCTTCATTATAATAAAATTTATTTTGGCAAAATTCTCTGAGTATTCTTTTCATTATATTTCATGTAAATGGTATGATTAAAGTGATGTCTTGAAATTAAATCTATACTTTGTGTTGATGTATATATCCACACGTGTTTCGATATCGATGTTTATGTCTGTTTACAAAAGTGTAAACATCTCTTAATGCCATGTTGAATTGTATGGCATATTGGTGATTATTGGACAGATTTAAAATGCTTATTATTTAGGGGTTAATACATACTTCTTTACATCTAATGCGTAGGTTATAATGCATGAGAGAAGAACAAGCACTCTCTTGATAGAAGTATGTAATAGAAACTATGAAGAAGGGAACTGGATCACTGATACGTATCATTGCTCATACCAAGAATTTTTGGAAAGGAAGAATAGAATTTTATGTCGTTACCATCGGACATTACATGACCAATTTCCATATGATCAAGAGCAGATTTTTCAGATAAGAGATTCTATAAATACCATGTTCACAACAAAGTATAATATAAATTTGAAGTCAACTTTGCATGGCTTGAGTAAAAGACAAGGAAGTCATACCGGTAAGCTATTTCCAGATCTATTGGATATCCATATGATAGAAATGACTGAGGGTATTCACAATGATCTAGCTATTGTTCCTTATAAGGCTTTACCCTTGGTACACTCTGTGAATGCGAGGGAAGAAGAACTAGAATCGAGTGCCAGGAATAGTTTGCTTGGGAATGTATCAATGGAGATATACGAGGATGTACCTACAATCAAGCCTAAGAAAATATCCTCTTTGTTTCTTGAAGAGCTCGAAGTGGAAGTAGTTAAAATAGAAGTGGCAAAAGGGAAATATTTAAATCTAGGAGCTCACTCGGAATCCCAAGATCGAGAAAGGTTTGAGGAGGTATTATGAGAATATGTTTGAGAGCGGAATTTTGGTGCCGAAAAGTGCTTAAAAATAGCAAAAAATCATGAATATCAAGGGAAAAATATTCACTGTCAAAGGCGGCGGCTTAATCTAGGACGATTTTAAGCGCCAAAGTGCTTTAAAGGTGCCCGAGCGACACTTGTTGATTTTTCATAAATTTTCAAACAGTTGTGCGGGTTGGCAAGAGTTACTGGCCAATGCAGGATGCCAAGCCGGACGCCTAGGATTTTTCAGAGCTCAATTCGGAGTCCGGACGGGGAAATGGCCAAGGAAACGGTCAAGATATGAAAAGGTGGACACTTGGGAGGCCAAATTTGAGCATGCCTTTTGAGTTTGGACCCTCCCCAAAAATTTTATGCACCTTACGAAGCAAAAAACGTGGAGAGAGAATGAAGAGAGATGAAAAAACATGGAGGAAGATGGCGCCCGAAAAATGCGCCATGGAGGATGGAGAGGCAACTTGCCTACTGCAAACAGCCCCCCCAATGGATTATGGGGCTTCATTCCCTCCAGATTGCTGACTCTATCGCCGCCCTTCGCTCGTCAATTGATGGCCTGAATGCTGAGATAGAAATCTAGTCTTTCTCTCTCCTCCCTCTCTCTCTTCTAAAGGCAAGTTCATGTGGGAAGAAGAAGGAAGAAGAAAGAATGATGGAGGCTTGTCCGGCATGGATCGGATTGCTCCACGGGCTGGAAATGATGATTGGTGATTGTGCTGGACATGAAGTGCTGCTGGTTTCCAAATCTACAGCCATGGACATGAAACCCGAAACACGCAAATAAGCGGTAATTCAAAATTTTCAAAGGAAATTTGAGATTCTATGGCTTTTGATTGATGAAATGTTGTTCATGTGGGATAAAAATTGTTCATGTTACTATTTTCTATGAGTTATTGCTGGTCATAATAAAAAAATCAGAAAAATATGCATTTTATGGTTCAAAATAGTATGCTAAAACACGTAAAACATGAAAAAACAAGGGAAAATGATGGTTTTTTGCATAAAAATGGGAAAGTAAATAGGAACATCAACTAAACTTTCATTTTTCTACAAGAAGGAACTAAGGGCCACAGCCCATAACCTATTTTGAATTTTCAGTAATTAAATAATGCATAAAAATAAGGAAAAATACAAGAAAATGGTGGAAAAACCCTAAAAAATAGGGGAAAAACAGTTCAACCCCACTTTCTTATTCTAGTGTGTCTTTTTCCGTTTTCTACACAAAAAATGATGTCAAAATACCCTATAAACCTATGCAATGATGCAATATTTAAACGGGGAAGGGTAGAGGAGTTGAAATATGTCTAAATGCCGTGTGAAATGATGGGAAAGTTGCTGATTTCTATGCATAGCATTTAGGACGGATGATAATTAAAATTAAGAGCTTAGTAGCACGAGGATCACCTCGGTGCTAGGCCCATGCAACGAAGCACGAACGGTAGTTGGAAACCATTAAAAGAATGTTTTTGCACTTGTGCACAATACTGTTTGCTAAATGTTTGAGCACTAGGCATCCACCAAATGCATACAGCATGAAAAGAATTTAAAAAGTATCAGTGATCAGCTCCTGGACATGCATTGCAATTGGTTTATGAGGACATGACCTACGTTGAGAGGCAGTGAGATACCCATGCTGTAGGCTAGTCGTGGGATCCTAAAGGGGAAATCAAGTAAGGACAATGGTACATTCCTGGACACGCTTATTGGGTACCTTGAGCGACGTTTGTGCGAAATGTCTATATGTTGAGCGACGCATCGAGGGGCCAATCCCCAAGGTGTAGGAGAGTCGCAGAGGGTTGACGGCATTTAGCCGTAGGAGGAACCCCATGTGTATGTGATTCGAGCCTTTTGACTATGTGAAAGGGACTCCCTCTGAGGAGTAATATTGGGTTAGGATCAGTTGGACTACAACGTATTACAAACGCAATGTTTAGGAAGGCAGAGATTTTGATAGACGCTCCTGGCCGCGAGGCCGAGGGGTTGTCTTGTGCGTAGTGATGAGGTCCGGCTAGTGCATGAGCCAGTGCCGGCCCGTTTTTAGGTCCATCAGTGGTGCGTCTGCCGGGAGCTGCCGATAAGTGGCGGTCTCCGAATCTTGGTCTCATAAGGGACCTGTTAGTTTTATTGGTCGATAGCCGCCTTGAAGCGGTGGATATCAAGTTAGTCTGATAAAAACTTTGGTCATTAGTATGACGGTCAATCCAAGAAATTCCCAACACCCAAAGGATACTTTGTCTATCTTGAACAATCTAATGGGATCTTTAACACGTCGGGTGATTGACTATTTTACCCTTTGCCCTGAAAGTGATACCATGCTTGAGTTTGGGTCCCTATGGGAAAATACCCATGGAGCTACCTCTAAGATTAATAGCCCATGGCGATTAGAGAAAAGGGAAAGTGAAAGTAGTGCTAAGATGACACAGTCATCTATGATAATTCATGATGATAATGTCATAGAAAAGACTGTGACAATGATGGTTAATATGCACATAGGAGGACATGATGATTATGATCTAAAGATGCATCCGATGCTAGTGCTCGACGCAGTTGGGTACCGTAGTGTGATTGCCAAGATCCATAAAGCATTGGATGATGTCCATGTGTGTGGAAAACCATTGTTAGTAAGGAAGATTTCATTAGGACCTATCCTAAGTTCTAGCAAAGAGGTGGTAGATGAGAATAGGCTTACTAGAACACCACTAGCAGATGATGGGATAGATTCCCTATTGCATAGTGTTGGACTCCCTAAACCACTTTGTGAGTTGGTGGAAAGGGAAGTTCATGGAATTAGTGACTCTTCCACACCAGTAAAGGTGGAAATGGAAGAGGTCAAAGACCCTAATACACTGGTATTAGGTCAAGAGGAATACAAAGATTTTAATGACCCAGTCTTGATCCCAAAAGGGAGGACTAAATGTCCTCCTCTTTATAGGAATCTCCCAGTGTTTTATGGGTTGCCAAATGAGGATCCGATGATTCATTTAAGAGAATATGACCTAACTTGTATTGCAAGTGGGTTTGACGATATACATCGGATGCTTGTATTCCCAAGTACCCTAAAGGGGGAGGCAAGGAAATGGTATTGGAACCTCCCAAGAGGGTCGATCAAATCATTTGAGGAGTCTTGTGATAGATTTCTAGATGAGTATGAAAAGAAGCTCCCTATGATTCAGGTCTTGGGGCAGCTTATGCAGTTTAGACAGGAGTCTTATCCTTCTGTTAAAGAGTATGCTAGAGCCTTTGATAGTATTCTTAGGCTTTGGCCAAGAAGAGCCAGTGCACTACCAGATGATGTGCTATGTGAGCTCTTTTTGAATGGCTTAGAGATTAATATGCAAATCCAAGTGGGATTGCGGAATCCTAAGTCGTTAAGGGAAGCAAAAATGCATGCCATTGATTATGAGGGTCATATTTAGAGATGTTGGGAAAATTTTTGGAGTTTTCCCCACTCAGTACACGTGCATCCTAGCTTCCAACCATTTCTGCAAGAAGACAGCTCACTTGTTGATACCAAGGTAGCCTATGAGGGGAACCTTGGTGGCCAAAATCTCAAAGCAAAAAATGGTCATCTTATGAGTAGTAATGACATGCCTCTCAGTGAACAGGTTCCAAGCCATGTAAGTCCCAGTAGGGCTTGCAACACTTCCACGAGAGATAGTTGTGATGGAAATATGGATCCCACCAATGGGCCTATGAGTGTTGATAAGAATTCTGTGTGTGGTTCTAATTTTGTTGCTAGTAAGGCTTTTGAGAGACCTTTATCATCTCTAAGTGAATCATGCTTCCGGGTGGATGTTGTTCCTTCCAGTGAAAGCATGGTTCTTATGGAAGAAAATTTGCAGTATGGACGTAAACAAGTAAAGACATCTTTTGTAAAGAGGATGCAAAATGCTAAAAGTCCACCTGTGCTTCACAAAGGTCGTAAGGATGTGAGGCCATTTAGCCATAGGGATAAGTTTGCATTGAGTTCGTTAGACAAGTGCAGCAAATTGAGGGAATGCAAGAATATTAAGGGGAATGTGAGATGGGTTTGGAGACCCAAAATCTCCAAAAGTATGGCAGGAGTGTCAGATGCAAGGCCAAGGTGCCCATCTGGATATATTCTGTTGAACCCCCAAGAGGGTAAGATTGGATATACATGTGACCATATACACTGCCTTGGGACACACCCATGTGATATGCTTAGGCTTGAAGTTCTACCTAGTTTGGGTCGCAGCACTGATCTACGTGAAAACCCAAATAGGGGGAGGTTTGAATGAGTACAAAGCTATGATTCTTTCTCCCAAAGGAGCCACTCAGCCGCTTGAACGACCAGGTTATTCGGATTACAATAAATGTGGAACATGCGAGCTCACTAAGGTTGTTCATTCAGCTCATAGTGCCCAAGAAGGGATCGGTCTTATTGATGAGTTATTTGTGGAAAGGCTTGGACTTGTAGCTCTACAAGAAGACAACCATAAGATTAAAAAGAAAAAAAGAAAAAAAAATACAAGATCAAGCTTTTAGCTAACTTGCATGAGTAGCATGGGGCTAGTGGACCTATGATATGCTATCTTTGGCACCTTGGGTAGTCTGAGAGGGTGTGATGTATATGCCAAGGACATCAGTATTACGTGGACTAAAATGACCTATCTAGTTTTAAGCTAGAAAGGCTAGCTGCTTTGGATATTACCTCCAGATTTCGTTAGGCCAAGAGGGCCGATTTAGTTTTGTAGTGAAGTATTTTATTTCATTAGGCCAAGAGGGCCATTTCCCTGTCTAGTGCGGATGCGTTTAATTGGGTTTTTGTTTTAAGTGTTGTGCTGGACAGGTTTTGTGATTCATGGAATTTGGTGGAGCCTGGAGGAGCCTTTGCTGTGATGGAAGCTTCTTGTGGCCAATCTAGGTGATACCTCTCCTTTACGAGTACCTTTCTTTCCTGTTATATGTGTATTTGTACTTGTCGAGGGGATACATTTTTGTTGGGGATCAGCAACCAAGGCATGAAGTCCCAAGTTTAGGCTAAGTATGTTTGAGGGAGGTCGGAGTAGTCATTGCCTCCTGCAACGACATTGTTAGACATTGAAAGACCTGTTTTAGAAGGAAGTCCTAGTGGCCTTGTCCTGCTAGCCTGCTAGGCAGCCATTCTAGGAGTTCTTGTTAGTAGTGAGGCAGTTAGAGAAGCCTGCCAGAAGATAATAATGATGATGCCCAGAAACTTTGTATATCCTAAAAGATGACTATAAATACGAAGGTGTATAAAAAGGGGTTCTAACCCCTATCAAAGAAAAGAGAAGAAATGGAAATGAATAGGCAGTTGCTCATTGCCTTGCGAAGGCCTGGTAGGTTCCTGGGGACGAGTCAGACCCGGGGCCGATACCTTGTCTTCCTAGGGGTGGCTTCTTGCTGGAAAAATAATACCAAAACAAGGAAGGTTGGAGCGAAAATAAAAGTGAGCGTTAGAAAAGGATTACGTGTCGCCTTGCGAGGGCTTGGTAGGTTCTTGGGTGCCGAGACAGGTCCTGAAACCGATGCCCTGTTCTCCTTGGGTCACTACGCTCAGCTCCCTCCTTTTTACATGCCCAAGTATGTTCATCCAATAACAACCCTAAAAGAAGACATGTATTGAAAGAAAATACTCTTTGATCAGGCTATAGGAGTCCTCGCCTTGTCGGAGCTCCTAGTTGTGTTGTCTTTAGTTGGTAAGTAGTTCAGACTACCACTTAGGGCAACCTCTTTGATAGGTTTTTTAGTTTGGCTGTGTTGGAGCAGTTGGTTAGTGACTCACTTCGGATCTTCTATTAGATAATGCTAGGCCTATTCCTTGTGGATGTCATGCCTTGGTTCTGTCTAGGGGTAGGGGGAGCATTGTGCTGAGTTTATTATATATTTGTTTTGTATCAGCTTGATGCTTCTTTGGTTGTTTATGTGCAGATATGTTCGTGGATTCGACGGGCTGAGTCGCCCTATCCCGTGGTCGCCAATGAGAGCGGAATTTTGGTGCCGGAAAGTGCTTAAAAATAGCAAAAAATCATGAATATCAAGGGGAAAATATTCACTGTCAAAGGCGGTGGCTCGATCTAGGACGATTTTAAGCGCCAAAGTGCTTTAAAGGTGCCCGAGCGACACTTGTTGATTTTTCATAATTTTTCAAACAGTCGTGCGGGTTGGAAAGAGTTACTGGCCAATGCGGGATGCCAAGCCGGACGCCTAGGATTTTTCAGAGCTCAATTCGGAGTCCGGACGGGGAAATGGCCAAGGAAACGGTCAAGATATGAAAAGGTGGACACTTGGGAGGCCAAATTTGAGCATGCCTTTTGAGTTTGGACCCTCCCCAAAAATTTTATGCACCTTATGAAGCAAAAAACGTGGAGAGAGAATGAAGAGAGATGAAAAAACGTGGAGGAAGATGGCGCCCAAAAAATGCGCCATGGAGGATGGAGAGGCAACTTGCCTGCTACAAACAACCCCCCCAATGGATTATGGGGCTTCATTCCCTCCTGAATGCTGACTCTATCGCCGCCCTTCGCCCGTCAATTGATGACTTGAATGCTGAGATAGAAATCTAGTCTTTCTCTCTCCTCCCTCTCTCTCTTCTAAAGGCAAGTTCATGTGGGAAAAATAAGGAAGAAGAAAGAATGATGGAGGCTTGTCCGACATGGATCGGATTGCTCCACGGGCTGGAAATGATGATTGATGATTGTGCTGGACATGAAGTGCTGCTGGTTTCCAAATCTACAGCCATGGACATGAAACCCGAAACATGCAAATAAGCGGTAATTCAAAATTTTCAAAGGAAATTTGAGATTCTATGGCTTTTGATTGATGAAATGTTGTTCATGTGGGATAAAAATTGTTCATGTTACTGTTTTCTATGAGTTATTGCTGGTCCACTAAAAAAATCAGAAAAATATGCATTTTATGGTTCAAAATAGTATGCTAAAATACGTAAAACATGAAAAAACAAGGGAAAATGATGGTTTTTTGCATAAAAATGGGAAAGTAAATAGGAACATCAACTAAACTTTCATTTTTCTGCAAGAAGGAACTAAGGGCCACAGCCCATAACCTATTTTGAATTTTCAGTAATTAAATAATGCATAAAAATAAGGAAAAATACAAGAAAATGGTGGAAAAACCCTAAAAAATAGGGGAAAAATATATTTTGGGTTCCGAAAAATAAGGATAAATAAGAGCAATGTTTGTGAATGTTTGTGGGGAGTGAAGCATGAGGATTTGCCTCAGTTCAACCCCACTTTCTTGTTCTAGTGTGTCTTTTTCCGTTTTCTACACAAAAAATGATGTCAAAATACCCTATAAACCTATGCAACGATGCAATATTTAAACGGGGAAGGGTAGAGGAGTTGAAATATGTCTAAATGCCATGTGAAATGATGGGAAAGTTGCTTATTTCTATGCATAGCATTTAGGACGGATGATAATTAAAATTAAGAGCTTAGTAGCACGAGGATCACCTCGGTGCTAGGCCCATGCAACGAAGCACGAACGTTAGTTGGAAACCATTAAAAGAATGTTTTTGCACTTGTGCACAATACTGTTTGCTAAATGTTTGAGCACTAGGCATCCACCAAATGCATAGAGCATGAAAAGAATTTAAAAAGTATCAGTGATCAGCTCCTGGACATGCATTGCAATTGGTTTATGAGGACATGACCTACGTTGAGAGGCAGTGAGATACCCATGCTATAGGCTAGTCGTGGGATCCTAAAGGGGAAATCAAGTAAGGACAATGGTACATTCCTGGACACGCTTATTGGGTACCTTGAGCGACGTTTGTGCGAAATGTCTATATGTTGAGCGACGCATCGAGGGGCCAATCCCCAAGGTGTAGGAGAGTCGCAGAGGGTTGACGACATTTAGCCGTAGGAGGAACCCCATGTGTATGTGATTCGAGCCTTTTGACTATGTGAAAGGGACTCCCTCTGAGGAGTAATATTGGGTTAGGATTAGTTGGACTACAACGTATTACAAACACAATGTTTAGGAAGGCAGAGATTTTGATAGACGCTCCTGGCCGCGAGGCCGAGGGGTTGTCTTGTGCGTAGTGACGAGGTCCGGCTAGTGCATGAGCCAGTGCCGGCCCGTTTTTAGGTCCATCAATGTTGGGGAATTTTCTTGGTCTTACATGGACCTTAAAGGTATTAAAGTTGAACCAGGCACAAACCCGTATGTTAATGCCAATGACGAACAAATCCTGTGTATGTGCAGATCTGGTCAATGTTGAGATTACTAAGCTTTTAGATGCTGGATTTATTTATCATGTTGCATATAGTGAATGGGTTTCCCCTATTGTGGTAGTACCCAAGAAGAACAGTAAGAAGATTCGCATTTGTGTTGATTATAGAAAGTTGAATAGCAAAACACATAAATATCATTTTCCTTTGACATTTACAGATCATGTACTTGATAAGATTGTAGGTCATGAGCTATATTTTTTCATGGATGGGTTTAATAGCTAGAATCAAGTTCTAATTCATCTGAAAGATCAATCCAAAACTAATTTTACTATTGAATGGGGTACATTCACCTATAAAGTGATGCCTTTTAGTTTAATCATGGTAATTATGATAGGACCACTGAGAAAGAATTCTTATCAATGGTATTTGTGGTGGAAAAATTTCGTCATTATTTATTAGGGAAAATAATTACCATTTATGTGGATCATGAGGCATTAAAATATTTGCTTAATAAAGCAAAACTTTCAAAACGTGTGATTCATTGGATGTTGTTATTTCAAGAATTTGATTTTCAAATAGTTACTCCTCGTGGTAGAGCTCATATTCTAGCAGATCATCTTTCACGATTATTAACATCTAATAAGGAAGAAGGTGTGGAGGATGATTTACCAGATGCATCACTTTTTACTGTGGAGACACAAGTTGCATGATATGCTGATATTGCAAATTTTCTAGGCACTGCTCCTTATCCACTTGGTGCTGATAAATGACAAAAGTGACAAATTTTAATGTAAGCAAGCTCTTGTGGATTATTAGGGGGTTACCTTTATAATTTTTTTTAAAGGGAAGGTATCTATCGGTGATGTGTAAGGGAAGATGAAGTTCCTGTGGTTCTTAAGGCATTACATGATGAGTTGTGTGGTGGCCATTTTGTTGGTGAATTAACTGCAAGGAAAGTTCTATTAGCTAGTTATTGGTGGCCTACCCTATTTAAATATGCTTATTATTATTTTAAAAAATGTGATGTCTGTCAAAGGATAGGTTATCCTTCTAAGATTTTTGCTATGTCTTTGACACCTATCTTGGCATTAGCACCTTTTGAGAAGTGGGGGATTGATTTTGTGGGCCTAATTGATCTGCCTACCAGATATCGATCTAATCGTTATATATTGGTCTGTATTGACTATATTACAAAGTGGGTAGAAGCAAAAACGCTTAAGGCGGATAAAGCCATTGAGGTGGCTACGTTTATGTGTGAGAATATCATTATCTGTTTTGGGTGCCCACTGGAATTAGTAAGTGATCGAGGTTCCCATTTCTTGAATGGTCTGATTAGCCAGTTAATAAAAATATATCAAATTAATCATTGTAAATCAATGCCTTAATATCCGAGAGCTAACAGTCAGGTTGAAGTAACCAAGCACATTTTTTGCAGGGTTTTAACTAAAACAGTGGCTTCTCACAAACGAGATTGGGATGTCTGTATGAGGCATTATGGGCCTATAGAACCACTTATAAAGTGATAGTGCAAAACACACCCTTCAATTTAGTTTATGGAACCAATGCTATATTCCCCATTGAGCAAGAATTTCCTACTTTACAAATCGCCCTCTCCTTACAATTAGGTGAGGCTGAATCGTTAAAGCAAAGGATTTTACAATTGGTGAAATTGGATGAGGAACGACTATTAGCTTTACAAAGCTTAGAAGCAATGCAAAAACTTTGAAAAGCTTGGGATGATCAAAATATCAAAGTATGAGAGTTTAATGAGGGTGATTTAGTTTTACTATATATGATAGTCGCTATTACAAATTTCCTAGGAGCTCAAAATCTGTTGGTGAGGACCTTTTAAGGTTATTAAAGTTTATGATAATGGTTCTCTCTGAAAATGAGATATTTAGAGTTAATGGCCTTCACCTTAAACATTTTGTGACTTAGTTTAGTTAGGTATCGTTAGGTAAGTGGTTAGCATGAACCTTAACTAATCTACATTTGGGTTCTTTTCTTTTGGGGGTTTTTAATGGGATGCAGGTATGGCTTTTTTGTGGATGGATGCGCTTTACCCTAATCTTGATGCTGATAGTTCTAATCTTAATCATGTTAGGCCTTATAGTATTTCACATTTTCAGACGCATGATAGGTTTTTATATGCACCGAGGGGAGAGGCTTGTTGCTATTCTTCTTTTGTGATCATTTTTTGTTTGCAATACCATCCACCATTTGGTTGTAGACAGTGTCAGCAGCATCTTTTTGTGCATGCTCGGCTCCTGTGTTGGTAGTGTCAAACATATTTTTGACGCTATGATACCACTACCATGCCGAATGCTATATGTTACACTTATCAGTGCCACGATTATGATAGTGTATTCTCACCTGAGAGTGGTGTTTCTCAATATAGGGTGGGTAGAGAGTAGCAAGAATTTTCCCAATATCAAGTTGTTGTCTACTGTTTTACTCCATCATATCCCAATGATCAAGTAAATATTAGTTGTCCCTGTTGGGATTATATCTGTTGGTATATGGATACGACCAAGGGCTACTCTTTAGGATGTTTACTAGTGGCATCGATGCCCTATTATGATGATGTAGCTTCGGCTCCACTCCATGATGCGATGGAGGTTTTTAGCGATGCACTTGATAGCCAGTGGTCTATGACATCTGATGTGCCTACGTTGGAGGCTATTCATGAGCATCCTATATTTGATGGTTTAGTTGATATGCTTGACTTAGATAGTGTGGATGATTTTGGTTTAGGGTTATTATTTGCAGTAGAAGATCTTAGTGAGCTTGAAGATTTTAGTTTAGATCTTTTGTTTTCTTAGTCTTTTGGCTTTTTACTTTCTTCCATATTTTTTTAAAGAATTAATCCTTGAAAAAAAAACTTCTCGAGTAGATGACTTTTTACTTTAGGATTTAGCGTACTTTAGTTTAGTTAGTCTTCACAACGTTAGGTAGTTAGTTGCACACACGGTTGAGATACTCGTTCAGTGCTAGGAGCTCATTAGAAGGAAGTTTGCCTAGATAAAGGAGTTTCACTCTTTATTGATCTAACATATTAATGGTTTAGTGGTTATGGTTGAGTTCTGTGCAGGTTTGATGATTGTTGCACTTGAGAACCAGTATGTGTTTATATATATATATATATATATATATATATATATATATATATATATATATATATATATATATATATATATATATATATATATATATATATATATATATATATATATATATATATATATATATATAGCTTGATAGCAATAATTTAGAGATTTCAAAGGCCAAGTAATTACAGAAAAGGATAGAGCACAACACATTTAAAACAAAAATAAACCGAAAGATACATAAACAATGTAATCTATATGAGAGTCCACCCACATGGGATGGGACTTAGCACCAGGGGAGTGATTGAAAGGGGGTGATGTGTGTGCATGACATAGTGAATTTCATTCTATGGAATTCTGATTAGTAATCCAATAGGGTTTCCCCATGTCTTTTTTGTTGCTTTTCTAGCGATATGTGGGGTAGCTGAGTAACAAGGTTCCCTCCATGAAATTTGACTAGGAGTAGTGTGGAAGGGAGATGTTGAGCCGGTGGGTCTCTTTGTCCTTTCATTTTCCCAGCCGGAGTGACTAGTATTATGTGACTGATTAGATTCCTCAAGCGAAGTTGTTGAGCTAAAATTTTTAACCGTTTAATTAAGTGATGCATTGTTAGCTTTCTAGTTGATCCTTTATTATAAAATATTTAAAAAAAAGAAAAAAACACTTAAAATCCAATCCAAATAATGAAAGTTTGAAAGAGTCTATGTATTATTCTTCAAAATAAAGAAAGAGAAAAAGAGAAAAATAAAAAAAGCAATGCCTTGAGACTACAGGGTTAAAGACATATTAAAAAAAAAACAAAAACACCAAAAGAAGATAACCATCACCTCTGAGGTTCTGGTAGGGATTTCCTTGATGAGTGCCCTATGTCTGATGGCTTGTATCTCTTTGGGGTGGGACCTTTTGGGAAGGAGAATAAATGTATATACTATTTTGGCATTGAAAGAAAGCTACTACTTTTTTAAAAAAATAACAAAACTATGGACAATTGGAAGTTAGGGACCATTGACTGGTTGTTCTAGTAGAACATGGAGGGTTAGCAACTAAACCATAGGAGTCCTATTTGGTGTCGTACTATTAGCTTGCTTTGTTCGGGTTCGTTGTTAGGCATGGACCTTATCAGTGAGGCTATTTCAGAAGAAGCAATATTCCTAGTGGGATAGTAGTGTGCCATTTTCTTGCCTAGAGGGATTATTGTTGTTTAGCACTCTAGAAAGCTTCCTAGTTGGTATATTCCATGCACTGGATAAAGCTCTGTTATACACTTAAGTGGGGAGAGTGAGTAAGGGGAATGTTCATTTGCACAAGTTTTACACAACTTAATTGACACATTTGTCTTGCTTGCTTTATAATATGACACAAATAAGTATTCTTCTACCTTTTTAGTGTCTACTAGTTTTCTATGTGCGCTTTTGTAGATCTTGTAGTTGTGCTCGTGAGGACACTTCTTAAGTGGAGAAGAGTATAATTTTTGTTTTATGTTGCGTAGCAGTGCTCGTGGGACCCGTGTTCATGCTATTGGATGTTTGTGATGTAGCTGTGCTCGTGAGGACACTTCACAATTAAGTGGGGGAGAATGACAACACCTAGAAACAATGCCTAATATTGTAAAAAAAAAATGTACACAATTCGCACATTGTTACCAACTTTTTATATTAATTTAATGCAGATGTGGTGTTCGTTGTTGCTATTTTTGGAGAATGTTTCTTTGTAGTCTCTGGATAGGAGATGTCGATACAAGGAAGTTCGTGTATGAGAGGAAGGTGGAGTTTTAGACAAAATCTAATAGATTTACTTAGTGAATCTCAATTATGACTATTAAAATTTTTCCCATAGGGATTTATTATCACCTAGGAAAGATAAGATCATGTTACAAATTAGAGGTTTTCAAGGGGTTTTCAGATTTGCCAAAGTCTTGACAGGTTGATGCCATTGGAATTCTCTTGAAGGTTGTAAAGAAGGTATTTCCAACCCTTGTAGCTACTCTTACCAATATCCCTAATCCAACTTTGGAAAACACCATCCAGTCTTGTTTACATGAGGAGAAAACAATCAGAAAGAAGGTAGCACTAGTCAAGCATCCACTTCAATAGCCTGTGACCAAGTCTTGGTTCATACTGTATCGACTAAATGCTCCTTCTACCAAAAATAGGGAAATCTTGTCAAAAATTGTTGGAAAAAATATCCTGACAAAATGAAATGCAACAAATGTAAGAAGATATGGAATATTACTAGTAAATGTCCTACCAGTCCTCCCTGAAGTACCAAAAGAATTGGAGGCCAACTTTGTCTCCAAACCACCTGATGATCGACTGTTTTAAATTTATAAATCCTCTACCTACAAGCACTCTTGTAGGCTAATTTATATAAATAGCCTAAAGGTCACTCTCAATGTAGAGGAGAGTGTACTAGTTGTACTTGTGAACAACTCACCAAGAAAGAGCTTCTTCTTATACTTGTGCTATCTCTCTCCCTCTTGTGCATAATCTCATGCTCTCACTCTAATATTTCAACAAGAAGGTACTTGGCAGGAGAGATTAACTTGGTATATATCAAAACACGATTGAATAGTTGACATTTTCACAAAGGCATTAGGTGTAGAGAAGCTTCAAAAGTTTCGAAGCTTACTTGGAGTTGCAGAGATATATTTGAGCTTGAGGGGGAGTGTTGAGATGGCAAGCTCAACATGTGCAGACATTGATGATGGACCACTTGGCTAGATGGATCCGCACGTCTACACTTATCACATCGGTGCTCATTATGATCCTTACATGGCCATTGACTTATCACTTATTATATTTAGTTGGTTACATCTACCTACAGTTGGCATAATTATAGCACTAGTGGATTAGTATAGTCAGTTGTGCACTCTTTGACTTAGCAAGCCACTTTCCTTTATGTTGTATCTTATCTACCTTGTGTACATTGTATTGTATGTGAAAAAGAAGAAGACGCCAGCAAGAAAATGTTTTGGCCTACATCTCTCTTGTTATGTTCTTGAGTGAGCTTCCTCTTATGTGTATGGTGTGTGTTTGGCGCAGCAACTCAAGCAAGTCCCCCACCATGCAATTCTTGACATTCATGGTTCTCGTATCTTATTGGTTTCTTTGTACCATTGTAATTGCTGCTTATTATAGCATTCATGTAGAGTATCAAGAGGGGGAGCTAGAAATTTATACATCACTCTATAAAGTGTATCATGAGGGTCCTCATTTATATTGTTTATGTAGCTTTACATTTTCTTGTTACCAACTAAGCACATGATATTGTGATATTGTAAGTAGAGAGTATTTTCTCAAGAGAAGAGCAAGCTAAGAGTTGCTAACCACCACTAGGAAAAATAGTGAAGAAACTTTGAGAAAACCCAAAAGAGCATGAAAAAATCCATTTTCAAAAAATTTGTATTTGACCCATTGTGGAGCCTCCTTCTTAGAGGGTGTTTATCCATGAAAGACATGAAAACCAATAGGCAAAGCTTGAAATACTCAAGATTGGCTAGGTACCTTTGTGAGGATTGATTCATCACTTGGATTGTCTATTTCATTGATTTATTTGGGATTCAAATAGGTTATATTTGTTATTGAGTAAGATCATAAATTGGCCTATCAATTCTCAAAAGAAATTTAAATTTTGGAAAAATTGTGGGATTACAAGAAATCCACTAGGTACCTTTATAGCTAATTATTTTTTGATACTCCTTTGATGTTAAAGGAAGTGGATTAAAGAACATATGCCTTGAGAAACTAGCCCATTTGCCTCAGGGCCCTGATCTTTATCACATTTTTCATTACAATATCTTGGTATTTTTAACCTCAATTAAGCTTGATCATAGGGGAGATGGAGCAATGTGTCCTTAAACTCCAACCTGATTTGGGATAATTAGAGTAACTGCAACAAACTTATATATGTGAGAAAATAAAAACATCTAACCTTACCAACATTGAGTGCCATGCCTTACTGTAAGTTTAATATGTTTCTTTGCAAGTTATTTGTGTTGAAGTTTTCCCTATAGGTAGACTTAGTATCTTGATGCTTATTTTAGGACATTGTCCTTATGAGAAAGAGGATCTTGTTCAACTCTACTTGCAATGCACATGCATTAGAAACATGTGAAAGAAGAATGCACAAATGATACACTGTAATTGGTCCCTAAATTTCCATAAGTATGGAGCTAGGTCACATTGTGCTCAATAATTAATTATTGATCAATATAGTTACCTTTATAGGGCTTGGTGCACCAATAAGTAATCTTTAGGGGAGTAAGGAGAAGAATTTTGCAAAAGTTTGTAAAAAGGATGAGAAGCAAAGCTGTATTATAGAATGATTACTTAATTTAAGCTTAAATTGTTTCGTGACCTTTTCCTACAAACTTATTTGTAAATTTTCACAAATTATATATTCTTAATATGGCTATTTGGAATTCCCCAATATGAAAGGTGGGGAATTGAATTCCCTAGTTGTGTGGGCTGTAATTCCCTGCTGCACTATGTGGATAACATGATTCCCTAGTTATATGACCTAAAAATTCCTAGTTTAAAATGTTGGAAATAAAATTGCTTAGTTATATACATGGAATTCACACATGTATACCTAGGAATCCCTACCATGAGATGCGGGGAATGTAATTCCCTAACTATACAAAATCCATATATACATACCTAGGAAAAACTAGATAATTTTCTAAATTTCAAGAATTTTCCTATGTAGGAACTCTTCAAAAGCTCCTTGTGTTGCAACTTATCGGCCCACTAGTTGGTGGATCACCCCTACCATTGCCATGTTAGTCTGTGTTGCCCACTATGTGCCACCACATTGGCCATGTTAGTCTGTGTTGCCCACTATGTGCCACCACATTGGCCATGTTAGTCTGTGTTGCCCACTATGTGCCACCACATTGGCCTCGATGCATCCTCTGCACACCAACTACTAACCTCCTCCACTATTCGACTACACAAATTGAGAGTGCAATAGAATGTATGGGTGTAGGTGACTTGCACTTGTTGTGGTGATGGCTTGCAGTGTGTGTGCTTGTGGCTTGCATTGACAAATTCTCCCTTTTTTCTCAAATCAGAACACAGTGCCTTGCCCTATTTTTAGCAAGGAGAGAGAGAGAGAGCTTTTATTTGTATTGCCCAATCATGACACAGTGGTTAACAAAGTCATGCATGTTGCACTCATAAAATGCCATATTCTATAATAATAAGTTTTAGAAAGACACATGCATGGTTGGGTGTTTGTGCATTCATAGTTTATATTTTTACATCTAAATGAAGGCTTTGTCTATACAAACATAGGCATGTAGACATACAAGGACTATGGAGTTAGTTACTCTTTATATGTGATCTAGTATAAAGGCATGTTTTGGATTACTTATTGTTTGTCCTCTATGATTTTCAAGAATAGTTTCATAGAGGGATTAGAAAAACAAAAATAGTCATGGCACCAAAGGCTTTGAGGAAAACACCACTAAGGTATGTCTTGGTGTGGATATTTTGAATGGTTCCTATTATGGGGAGATATCTACATTCTCCTTCACTTCATACATTGGTGTATAATAATGAGGCATTTGTAGCCCAACCTCAAAGGCCTCATCTTGATCTAAGAGAGGGAGCTAGTAGCGCAAGGAATATTACTTCTACCTTCAAGGATATTGATGATTCCCATGTTGATACACTAGACACTATCAGTAGAGTGACTAAGACAAATATCCATGATGTTGTAGACACTAGATTGGAGGTAGAAAGTTAGCTTGATGATGGTTTGGGAGGTAGCCTTGAGACAAAATCTTGCTTGAAAATTGTGCCTTATATTCTATAGCATGAGATTGCACCTTCTAATGATAGTGGAGAGGAGGTAAACATATACATGGATAAGCGAGAGGATAATTTGAGGAAACCTACATTGTTCAACTGTTTCAACTACCCTCCCATTTCTCTTTGTAGATTGATACCCTAGGCCACAGGTTTGGGGGTTTGAGAGATGATGTTAGTGGTTGAAAGACACCCTTTGGAAGAGACGGTTATGTGGTAGAGAAGGGTGGATTCATTGTCTCCATGTGAACTTGTTTGAGTGAGGAAATAGTAGTCACTTGAGGAGATTGTTGCACAATGGGATGCCATTTGGCAAGAGGATAACATGCAATTTGAAGAGGATATTAAAAAAAAAAAAGGAACTTAAAGTTCTATTTGGAAAAATGTTTTTTGTCTGGGAGGGAAACCATTGCACAATTGCATAGATGGAGCCTATTAGGGAGTCATATGGAAGAAATAAAGATAAACATTGTCAAGTCCTCTGCATAGTGATTGACCCCACAAAAGTGAGAGAAATCACTCTTCTTTCAAGTTTGCAAAGAAATAATGTGTAAGTGTTTCTTGCTTTGGTTCATGTATTAAATTTCTCTAGTGGTGGTTTCTTTTTTCTTGGCTTACTAGGTTTCTTTCTTTGAATAGTTTGAACACACATGCCTTAGTTTCAAGAACATTGAGGGATGAAATTGTTAATTGTGAAAATATCTACAATGCAAGCGTGAATGATTATTTGAGAGTTTTGCCACATAGAGATCAAAATTTGATTATCCAAATTGGAAAGAACACAAAAGGTATTGAGTCATGGTATCCTTTGACAAGGCATTACCTGACGAAATTGGTATGCAACACACATTAATTCCATGACTTCGTTCTTTGCATCCTCTTGTTCCTTTAATGTTTTTTCTTTGTCTTAAAAGGTTCAAATAAGTCAGGTCCTTATGAAGAAATGGATTGAAAACTTAATTTGTCTTGAAGTGAGTTGAAGAAGGCAAAAGAGGCCCATGCTAATGAGCTAGCCTCATGTTACAGGGAGAGAATATCAAAGGTAAAGTTTTCTTATGTTTTTTGTATTTTCAATTAAGTATCTTCTTATTGCTAGGATATTGAGCTATGATGTTCTAGTGGATGCCTTTTTGCCTAAATATACCAATTGCAAATTCTTAATATCCTTGATCCTAAGCTAGGAGGTGAGTGGTGAGATAAACTATTCTCTCTTAAGTGGGATGTAGATAGCTATGTCACATTGGAGACGTTAAATATGCTTTCTCCTTGCAATGTTTGTTTGGCTACAAAGACACGCTGTATGACTTTTCCTGAATCAAATAAGGCTACTAGAATCTCCTTTGGCCTTCCTTGAGGTGATCATCACTATCAATTATGCATGATATGTACTTGCATTCAAAGTCTCAACTATTGTGTATTGTGCATTGGCAATTGACAAAACTAAGGATGTGTTTTCTTTTGTTATTGTAGATGGCTAAAAAGAGAGGTGATGGCACAGATAATATTTCAAAAGGGACAAAGTATCTTGCTTGACTTTGTGGATGTCCCTCGAGGTGTGAGACTTCCATGCAACTTTACATTGTTTGACTTTTTTGAGGAGATCAAGCTTGAAGGAAGGACTTAGGGAAGTTACTATATGTATATCCTCTACATCATGTGCATTCAAGGCCTATTTATAAATATCATTATTTGCAAATTTTCCCTGAATAAAACATAATCCTTTTCTATTCATTCTGTAAATAACCACTTTATATTATACCCTTCTATATGTAAAAAATGTATAAAAATGGTATTTTAAAAATACCTTATTTTGAACCCACGTGATGTACACATATATTCATGAGTAACCTACCCAAGAGGAAGGAAACATTTTTTCTCCTTGGAAATTTGTGCCAAGTTAAGGGAGAAAGAAGATGAATTAAAATCATTGAAAAATTTGGACTTAGTACAACTTGCTACTCAAAGACTAGTTTATAGGTGTATGTGTTATTCTTGAGTATATTAGTTTACAAATAACTTCATATATTGGTGTCTAAAAATAATAGCTTCACACAATAGTTTGTTATTCTTTGGGTTGTTTATACATATGCACATTTTTTCATCAATTGAAGGAGGAAGGTCACAATATTGTGATTTCAATAAAGACAAAGGTTTCGCTCCTCATTGAAAGCAATAATGGTAATTGTATGTATCCCCCTCCTATGCACAACCTCTCTCGATGGGAATTGGAGCATTGTCCTTGGTGGATAGACATGGGAAAAGGTGTTACATTGGAAAGAGAGAAAGATCTTTACTTGGGTATAAAGGGCGATAAATATAATCATGTGGAGGGGAGACACTCAAGAAGAGAAAAGAGAAAAGGTTTGTAGGCACATTGCATCCTCCCTTTTGCTATCTTATTTTGGAACTATTATGGGTATGGTATTCGATAGTTTAAAGTTATAACAATATTCTACAGATGCACAAGAAAAAATCATGGCTATGGAGATGAAGTTGTTCTTGATGAGGTTATCTCATATGAAGCTATGCTAGCTTCACTTTACAACCTTTGACATTATGCATGTGGAGTATCTTTAAGGTTTTGTTACTTTTTAAGCTAACATCTACATGATATCCAAAAAGGGAATCAAGGTAATATGGAAAAAGTGGAGACATGAAAGACAATACGATTCATATTTATCTTGCAACATGATCTTCTTCACAATAGTGAAAATTTGCTTAAGAAGTATATTGCTTTGGCTAGAGATAATGTGACTATAGGTAAGGATTTCTTAGATGGGAAGAAGAATACTACTTTCTCAAAGATTCATGAGTTTATGTAGGCACATAGACCTATTGGAGAAAATTATACTAGAAAGAGGATGCTAGGAATCACATGGTGAGGGGACTTGCTTGAGCTGTTGCACCAAATATACACTATACACACAAGAGGAAGTGCACTTAAGAATACAAGAAGAGAGATGGAGGCCAATACATTTTCTTGTTGGTTTTTTCTTCTTCATCCTCACACAGTACAAAAAGTATAGATCAGATACAATATAAAGGAAAGTAGCCTAGTAAGTCAAATAGTGCATAATTGACTATACTAATCGACTGGTGTTATAACTATGCTAGATGTAGGTAGGTGCAACAAACTAAATATCATAAGTGATAAGTCAGTAGCCATCTGAGGATCATAATGACCACCAACGTGTTAAGTGTAGATGTGCATACCCATCTAACTAGGTGGTCCATCATCAATGTCCACATGTGTTGAGCTTGCCATCTTGACACTCCCCCTCAAGATCAACTGTATCTCTACAACTCCAAGTAGGCTTTGATAAGTCAGTAGCCATCTGAGGATCATAATGACCACCAACGTGTTAAGTGTATATGTGCATACCCATCTAACCAGGTGGTCCATCATCAATGTCCACATGTGTTGAGCTTGCCATCTCGACACTCCCCCTCAAGCTCAACTATATCTATACAACTCCAAGTAGGCTTTGAAATTTGTGAAGCTTCTCTGCACCCAATACCTTTGTAAAAATTTTAGCTATCCCATCCTGTGTGTGTTGACATATACCAAGTCAATCTCTCCTGCGAGTGCCTTCTATCTCACAAAGTGGTAATGCATCTCAATGTGTTTTTGTAAAGAAGCTAATTCCCACATCAAGATAAAAATACTAAAAATAAAATAAATACACTAAAATGCTAACAAAGCCATAGCCAAGGTAGCTAGGCTACCATGAATTATGTCACCACTTGATACAAAGGCTAAGAATCATTCATGAGAGGCTATAGTATGATATCCTCCTTATGCTATAAAGGGGCTCGGAATCCACCCCAATGCCATGGTGGCCAAAGAGTATGCACCCTCAATGGATGGTGGGAGGTGGAGACCTCAAACGATAAATATTTACAATTGGCAAGAAAATCCTTGGCAAGTTACAATTTAGCCTTTTATATCTAAACCTAGACCTAAGGCTAAATATTGACTAAGGTATTATTTTACTTTATTGTAAGCCATCTTGGCATAAAAGAGCTTTTCCCTCAAAGTTGAAGTTGGGATGAATTACAATGAAGATTACAAGGATAGCTCAAAGCATATGGATCCATGCTAAAATGAAACTTCAGGTTGAAGAAGATTATATAAGTTGATGAATGAGATATATATATGTTGAAGAAACTGCTTAGGCCTTCCAAAATAGATTGCAATAAAATTTTTGCCATAACTTGAAGTATAAGTGTCCAATTTCCATGTGCAAACTATAGAATGTAGAGGACAATATATAGTATCTAGTTGTTGAGTGTGGAAATGATTGGTTTTGGGGCTGATTTTTTGTTGTTTTTGTTACTGAATGGTTGTTTTTGGTGGTTGATTGTTTGAGTTTGAAGATGTTTTGAATTGTTTGAATTGGTTTGAGTATGCTTGAAAGGGTTTATGTTGGTTTTTGATGAAATATGTTGTTCTGAGGAGTTCTGTAATTCTCTCTGTATGGTTCTGTAAGGCCTGATTTTCTTCTGTTTTGTTCTGTTTTGGTAGTTGAGATGGTTGAATGGATGTTTTGAGAGATGATTGAAGTGTTGTTAAAAGGTTTATGAGAGATTGAATTGGTTTTGTTTTGGTTTTTATGGGTTTTGTTGATCTTCTGTAAAGTTCTGTAGCTCTGTAGTCTTGTTGCTCTGTTGTTCTATCGTCTGTTCTGTTTGTTTCTGTTGAGTGTTATGATGGATGTATGGATGTTTTGGGAAGTGTTTTTATCTTAGGAAAATGATGAATGGAATCTCTATTCAAGCTAATTGAAGTGAAGAAGTAACTACTGAAGATTTACAGAAGGTTACAGAAGACAGTGAGACAGAAGACAGATCTCACAAGACACTATGAAGTCTCTGGTGTCCCTTCACATCTGACATACCTTTTGGGAGGTTTATCCACGACCTAATGAGGATTATTTTGAGTGATTGTGGAGTGATTGTAGTGAGGATATGATGTAGTATTGAGAGCATACTATTGTGAGAGAGATCATATGCAAGAGATAGTTGATTCTATGTGAAACATTGTATCTTTTTATGAGGGAGAAGACTATGAAGACAATGAAGATGAATACTATGTGATTTCTTTCCATCAAAAGTTGTGTTCTCTTTGTCTATTAATGAAGAATATGAAGAATATGAAGAACATGATCAAGTTTGTTAGAGATAAATCCGTGGGAGATATCTACTATGATGCTGCGTGAAGAATTGCTGTTTTCTTTGTTTTGATGATCAAAAGAATGAAATAAAAGCTTGTTGATGTTACAAGATAGATTTTATTGCAAGAGAATTCCCTTTTTCTTGGTTTTCCTCTTGGGGCTCCATGTTTTTGGTGCGCAGCCGGGGAAATTTGCCATCAACAAGCACCAGAAGAGGCTGAAAATGGCATTGCCAAGAAGAGAAGAATTCAATGGATGTTTGTAAAGTTCCTTCTTCCACTAAAGAGTTGGAATTTCTCATAATCAAAGCCACTTTCCACAAGAAGTTCATCCCACAATGGCGGAAACATATCACCATCATGATGCATGCTCTATGTGGTGGACAGTTTCCTCTTCCTGTTGAAGCAGCAGAAACTTGCATCTTGGTGGCAAGCTGTTTGGGAACAAACTGAAGAGCAGAAACAGAGAGAATGACCATCCATGGAAGATTTGGCATTTATTGAGAAGTTTCCAAACATCACCAAGTGGGAGATTGTGAAGAAGCTTCAACAGTCTTGGTCTATGAAGGTTCACAAAAATAAGAAGGAAAAGAGTTGGAATTTGTTTGTGGATGCTCAACAGCAAGATACATGGGATGCTTTGTGCACTGATAATCTTTTGTTTGTTCAATTAGCAACCCATTGGAAGTTGGTAGACAGAGTGTTCTTTACAACATACACTGTTGAAACCATCGGAAGCTGGCATTAGTATGATGATGGCACCACCACAATGCTTAGACGTATGCATTTTGACACCTTCAGAACAGAATACCTTCCTCTGTGCAATGACATGAAAGCAGAATTCAGAGATGTTGAAAAGGAAGAAGTAGAATAAATGTTGGCAAGAGAGTCCTCCAGAGACTGAAGCCTTCTGTTATCCCTCTGTGGAGCACTAATAACATAGTGGAGCCAACCCCCTGATGAATGACATAATAAAGAGGCAAGCGTTAGAACGAGTCCAGAGGTACGTGAGAAGAGAAAAGGCAAAAATCAAAGCTCAGAACGAGCTCGCAGCAGAAGCTGCCTTTGACGCCCTTGCGGAACTCTTTACAAAAGTCCCAATGGCACATCAAGCCCTTCCTCTTTGCTGGAGGTCCACTTCCAAGCCAGATTCGTCCTGGAAATATTGATGGCAGGCCAGCGAATGTAGTCCCGTTGCCAATTTTTAAGGGAGAGTACAATGAAGACCCTGATCTTCATGTAGCAGAGTTTATGGTAGTATGTGTGTCTAACAATGCTAGAACCACTGAGCATTGGTTAGCAATATTCTCCGCCACTTACAAGGGCGCGGCGTTTCAATGGTATGAGAGACAAGCAACAGGAACTTTTGGCACCTGGGACGACTTGAAGTTGGCCTTCCTCACTAAATTCAGGCGTGAAGGTTTTGAAGAGTGGATGCGAGAGGAATTTATGAATTTAAGTCAGTCCTCTGGAGAAAGAGTAGAAGCTTATGTCTCATGAATGGAATCCATCCTGAAGAGATGGACTAACCATAATCTAGATGATGGCATTCAGAAGGGAGTGTTTCTCAGAGGATTATAACCAGAAGTCCGTAAGTTTGTGGAGCTGCAAAGACCAGCCACACTGCAAGCTGCAATAGAAGGTGCAAGACTGTACGATGAAGTGGAAGCTAGATTGGCGATGAATCAAGGAAGAGGAGTCCTACCTCCTCTGATGTCAGGAATGATGTACCCACCAAATGCAATCCCAGGGACCGTCCCCTACCCCTACCAACATATGCCCTCAGTATCACAGTACAATACACCAAATCCACAGTGGCCACAATCAATTCTTCAAATGATGGTTCAACCACAACAACAATGGTCCCAAACAATTTTCCCAATGCCAAATTAGTAGCAATAGTGGAACCCTATCAACTGGAGCCAACAACCAACAGTTCAAACAGGAGCTCTGAATCAGAATCAGAACAGAGACCCCTCTGCACCAGCCCAATCTGTTTATGTAGTGATTACAGAGACTCCTCAAAACCCTACTTCCAGTGCCTCAAGAGGAGAAAGCTTGAAGGACTACTTATCCAACTTAGTTGCAAATATCAAAAAGGAGTTGATAGATGTGATTACAGAGCAGCTACAGACGCTGAAAGTGAATACCGCTAGCATATCCAACGTTGCAGGAACAGGAATAGATGTGATGCGGTCAAATACTTGGTGTGGTAAGTGTCATCAAGTAGGCCATTTAGCCACAGAATGTACACGAAAGCCAACAGTCCCTGGAGCTTTCTGTTCCTACTGTTTGTGGAAGAACCATACAGAGGATATTTGCTCTCTGAAGGAGATGCATGATAGGAGAAGGAAGGAAGAAAACGCAAGATTCAACTTGCTGGAATCCAAAATGACAACACATGATATTGGATCAAAGCCTAGGGATTTTGGTCCTAATTTCGGACCCAGAAGATTTCCATCCCAAAGTACAGAGGAAGACAGTCTGGCGGTGGTCAGAGATCAGAAGTGGAGTGTTACAGATGCAGAGAAAAGGGACACATTTCACCAAATTGTCCAAATCCTAGAAGGTCAGTGGATTATAAGCCCTTATGCAGTCGATGCAAAGGAGAAGGCCACACTGCAAAAGACTGTCCAAGCCCAGTCCCAGTCAAAAACAGTGCTACTGATAGTCCATCCAAGGCCCAAGAGCCTACCTCCAATTTAGTGGAATTGGAAGTTGCTGCCATCACGCGTGCAAAGAAGAAGGAACCACCTGCCCAGAAAGAAAATAATCCTCCTGCCAGAACAGTGAAGTTCAATATTCCAACAGAAAAATAGAATAGAACAGAGCCTGACAGTGCCGTACAGAGCACTACAGTGCCACAGAGAGTCACAGAGACAGTTCCAGAGACAGGACCAGAGGTCCAAGAGATAGAAGAGGAGGAAGTGCCACAAGTGGCAAAAGAAGTCCCCATGATGCCCCTACTGGAAGGAAAAGGGAAAATGAAAATGGGTGTTGACCCATTCCCTAACCGGTTAGGCAAAGCTCCAGAGCCTGTAAAAAAGTGGATGTGGCTAACGCCTTCCTAGATCCGGGTACCCCAGAGACTGGCATGTGGATAGAAGGCTGCTTTATTGCAAATGCACTGATTGATGGTGGCTCATTAGTGAACATTATGACGGATGTGACAATGAAGGATCTAGGCCTACAAGGTCTGCAACCAACCAAATGGCTCATCAGATTGGCGGATCATAGCAGAATCAAGCCTTTGGGCATTCTCCCATATGTGAAGACTACAGTGGCTGGAAAAGATTATTGGCTAACCTATTTGGTGGTGAAGCCAAACTCTTATGGTACATCCTACCCCCTGTTACTAGGTAGACCATGGCTTTTTGAAGCCAGATCAAGGATGGATTGGTTCAAAGGAACCTTGACCTTGGGTAGAGGACCCAATAAAGTGGTGCTGAAGTTATATGGTGCTCAAAAGAGACATGGATCCACCTCCTTGGAATTATCTTCTGACTCCCCCAATGAGGCTACAGATGGAACATCAGCAGAAGAAGATGCTGTCAAATAGATCCTTCCCAAGAAAATAGAGGCACAGTCCCTGACAATGGGCACTGTAAGTCAACTTCCTCAAGATGCAAAGTCCTTGTCAATGGGCGAATACTTCATGCCTGAACCAGGAACAATTTCTGAAATCACTTCTGACAGTGAGATAGAAGCATGGATGTAGTGTTCTCCCTGTTACATGGCCATAGCAGAGCCAGTGACAGAGGCAGAAGGCCAAGCAGAGGACATGTTCTTCTCTTACAGAGCGCCTATAGAGGCAGAGCCGGAGTCTGAAGAGGATGATGATGAATCTGAAGAAGGAGACTTTGAAAGCGAGACAGAAGACACCACTCCATCCACAGAAGGCATAGATGAGGAGGAAGTTCCAGAAGCTTTAGAAGCAGAAGACTCCATTCTGTGGGACAGAATGGCAATGGTACCCTTTGGATTGGTAAATGGATCTTTCCATAGGAAAAGGCTATATAAGAAGTGGATCAAGCAAAATAAGCTGTCTTTTATCAGTGGTTCTTGTCGCACCTATCCACACTTGTCAAGAAAGGATGATGATGATGCTCCTTGTCAACAAGTACCAGTCCCAAGGCTACAACAAAATTTCGAGAGCCCCTGTTATGTAACATTCCTGGATGCATCCTTTGAAGATGAGTCTTCAAGGCAAGAGGTAATTAACATTCAAACCAAAACCGAGACAGCCTTGATCCCATTTCACCATTTCAAGGGGCAACCTAAGCCCTTACTGAAAGAAGACGTTGGTTCTAGTGGGACATCAGAAGAGGACACTAGCCCCTTGAAGGAGTCGGATCTGTACCCAGAAGCAGTCCGTGGGACCTTCATCCATGAAGTAGAAGGTGAAAGGCAGTTAACCTTTGTGGATGCAGATGGCACTGAACGCCATTTGAAGGTGGGTAGCAGCCTACCAGAGGAGGAATTGTCAACATTGTACAACTTGTTGAAAGAGAATTTGGACATGTTTGCATGGTCTTACAAAGACCTAAAGGGGATTGATCCCATAATATGTCAGCATCATATTGATTTGGATCCTGATGCCAAGCCAGTACGGCAACGATAGAGGCGAATGAACCTGAATTATTCCACATTGGTGAAAGCAGAGTTGTTGAAGCTTTTGGAAGCCGAATTCATCTATTCAGTGGCAAATAGTGAATGGGTCTCACCCATCGTGGTAGTACCCAAGAAGAATGGCAAGCTTCGTATATGTGTGGATTTCCACAAGTTGAATTCCAAGATGAAGAAGGATCACTTTCCTATCCCTTTCACAGATCAACTATTGGGCACAGTGGCAGGACATGAGCTTTATTCCCTTCTGGATGGATTCAGTGGATATAACCAAGTGCAGATAGCAGAAGAAGACCAATCCAAAACAACCTTCACCACAGAATGGGGGACCTATGCTTACAGAGTGATGCCGTTTGGGCTCTGCAATGCCCTTGCTACTTTCCAGCGAGTCATGATGGCCGCATTCCAAAATCATCTGCACGACTTTATTGAGGTATATTTGGATGACTTCTGTGTCTATAGTTTGATCTGTGAACACTGGGGACATTTGGAACAATGCTTTGACCGATGTCGGGAGTATGGGATCTCCCTCAACCCCGACAAATGCATCTTTGGGGTCTCTTCTGGATTTCTGTTGGGCCACATTGTCTCTGCACAAGGGATATCAACAGACCTTGCAAAGATCGAGAAGATCGCAGCTCTGACAGCACCCACCAACCTCAAACAGTTGAGGGGACTCCTAGGCCATGTGGGTTACTACAGAAGGTTCATAGCCCATTTTGTAACAAAGGCAACCTCCTTGCACAAGCTCTGAGGAAAGATACAGAGTTTATTTGGATGGAAAAATGTGACAAAGCCTTCAACACTTTGAAGCAGCGTCTGATTGAGGCACCCATTCTGCAACCTCCTGATTGGACGAAGGAGTTTCATGTACACACTAATGCATCAGTTGAAGGGCTAGATGCTGTCCTATGTCAAAAGGGCCCCTCCAAATTAGATAAACCGATCTATTACATAAGCTGAAAAGTCATTGATAGGGAATGGAACTACACAGTGACAGAGCTTGAGTGCTTGGCAATGGTGTTTGCCCTAGAGAAGTTTCGCCACCACCTACTGTCTACCCACTTTAAATTTTATGTGGATCATGAGGCCCTGTCCTTCCTGATGAACAAAGTAGACGTGAAAGGATGAATGATGAGATGGCTCCTTCTAGTCCAGGAGTTTGACTTTGAACTAATTACCAAACTTGGTCGTTCCCATGTTCTGGCTGATCATCAGTCGCGTATCCCACAGACTGCAGACGAGGAGCAGGATGATCCAGACCTCCCTGATGCTTCCCTATTCCTCGTAGAAACTGTAACCCCCTAGTATGCAGACATTGCCAATCTGCTGGCAACCCAATTGTACCCTCTTTTCATTTCTAGTCGGGAAAGGAAGAAGCTTATGTTAGAATTAGCCCCCTACACCCTGTTAGGCAGTGCACTATACAAGAAAGGCAAAGATGAAGTGCTCAGAAGATGTGTTGCAGGAGATGAGATTGGGATTGTTTTGAAGGCTTGCCATGACGAGCCGTGTGGAGGCCATTTTGCAGGAGAAGCTATAGCCAGGAAGGCTCTACTAGCAGGATACTAGTGGCCGACCCTCCACAAGGATGCATATGATTACTGTAAAAGATGTGATGCTTGTCAGCGAATGGGGAAACCCACCAAAACAAGTGCCATGCCACTACAACCTATCCTTCCTTTGAAGCCGTTTGAGAAGTGGGGGATTGACTTCGTCGGCCCAATCAATCCTCCCATCAGAAGGAAACAGAACAGATACATCTTGGTATGTACGGATTATGTCACAAAGTGGTGTGAAGCTAAAGCTCTAAAGCGGGACGATGGTAACAGCATGGCCCTGTTCATGTACGAGAATATCATCACCCATTTTGGCAGTCCCCTATAGCTGGTAAGTGACAGAGGCACTCATTTTATTAATAAAGTCATGGAAGAGTTGACAAAGCTGTATAAGATCCGCCATCGCAAGTCCACTCCTTATTACCCCAGAGCCAATGGCCAAGTCGAAGTCACCAATCACATCCTCTGCTCAATCTTGGCAAGAACGATTGCCGCACATTGTCGTGATTGGGATGATCGACTTACAGAGGCTCTCTGGGCGTACAGAACCTCCCATAAAGCAGCTACAGGATAGACACCCTTCCAGCTGGTGTATGGTACAGAAGCCATTTTCCTTGTTGAATTGGAGTTGCCCTTTGTTCGAGTGGCTATCACAGAGCATTTGGGGGATGACGAGTCTCTGCAACACCATCTCCTGCACTTGGAATGTTTGGACGAAACTTGCAGGATGGCTCTACAGTGCATGGAAGCCATGCAAGCTCGACGTAAGGCTTACCATGACAGCCTCATCAAGCACAAGGAGTTCAAAGAAGGTGATTTGGTCCTAGCCTATGATTCACGATTTGGCAATCTTCAACAGCGGTGGATGGGCCCATATAAGGTACTTGTTGTCAATCCTAATGGCTCTGTCCAAGTGCAGACCGTTGATGCCTCTGATGATCCCTTCCTGATCAATGGATTATCGCCTGAAGAAGTACTTCCCTCCTTGGGGATCTTGACAATCACGGTCACCTAATCCTTTCCCCCGTTGGTGTGGCACTATAATTCTTATGATGCTACTTTTGATAGCCGTTCTTCAGCCATTCCTGATGAGGTGGACGTAACCCTCTGTCCCCTCAGCCCCCCTTCCAACCCTGATCTCTTATCCTCTATTTTCCACCAGCGACAGTGGCGAGGATGGTTCTGACACATGGTATTTCTACACTCTCCTTGTTACTTGAAAAAAAATATATATATCGGTCATTGGAGAAAAGGACTTAGGTCCCTGTCATGCCGTCAGAAATAGGAGAGAAAAAAAACAACAACAAAACAAGAAAAAAGAAAAAAAAAGAAAAGAAAAAAGGAGAAAGAAAAAAAAAACTGTTATGGGAGAAAAGGAAGAAATTCCCTGTCATAGCAGGCCTCGTTCCAAGAAAAGGTGTTTAACACCCTTGGGCGAGAAGGTGGCTGTGGAAAAGGTGGCAACACCCAGCACTCCAAGAAGTGGATTCATTAGTTGACATCCCCAGGATCTAGTTCTGAAGCTGCCTCCCTTGGTACACTGTGTCCTGTGCCTTTTTGCAGAGCATTTGACAGTCCTCTAGCAGACGCCATGTCCTATGTAACACAATGTTCGATCTGATGGCTACCTCCCTGGGTACACCTCTTCAACAACTGACAACGCGATCTTCATCGATAAACAATCGAGTGATGCGAGCTTTCATCCTAACCGGATGGGGAAGTGAGTATGGTTGCCCTCTGTAACTATCAACAGAGAGTGAGACAGAGGGTGGGGAGAGTGACTAGTCTTTTCCCTTCAAATCAAATGAGAGGTGAGAAGTGTGAATGAAGTGTTGCACGCACAGGATGGGCCTCTCAATGCACAAAGCACGATCTGTTTCTGTGCACTGCACCATAAGGCTCCCTGGCCTTCCTTCTCGCACCGTATGCCAGCACAGGGTGGGATGCACAGTTGCACCATCAAATGCGCACAAGGCATACAACCTTTGCACAAGTGACCATGAGGATTACATCAATGGGTTTCAGGCAAGGGCTGCCCTCTGTATCTATCAATAGAGCGTGAGACACAGGGTGGGCTGAGTGTGACTGGAGTTTCTTCAATCAATTACCGAGAGGTGAGATTGAGGGACATTACGATCTTTGATATAAGGTATGTTCTCTTTTTCCTATGCACCCACGGGGTGGGTATCTGCCATCAACACAGGACACGTCACCCTGTTCTATACATTGCACTGTAAAGATCCCTTGCCTTCCTGCTTGCACTTATGCCAGATGGGTTGGATGCACTGATGCACCATCAACTATGCACCCTGGCATACTCCCTCTGCATTATCCCCCTTGTCAATTCCTAAACCGGGTGTGAGATATGGGTTTCAATCATTATTCATCGAGTGATATTAGTAATGGGGCGAGTGACTATTCTCTCATCCTATCTGAGTACTGTAAGCTGAGTGACTATCCTTCGTCAGCGACACCGACTCGACGAGATTCATCCACCAGCTACCTCCCTGGGTGCTGTTGCGTGGTCCCTATCATGAAGGACGTGTGCTGTGAAGATACCTTGGTACCTCCTGCCGACAACAATAGTGGACGTGCCATCGATAGAGTCAACCTTGATTCTCGACAACATGGGCCAAGTTTTTCTAATCCTACACCTTGTTTTGTCAGTGACGGTCATGTTTTAAGTGTGGGGACGTTAGTGGTTGGTCTGTTGTGTGGTATTAGGTCCATGTTGCTCGGTCAACCCTATCCGTTAAGGTTTTAAGTGTGGGGACGCATCCTTGCGCGTCTACGTTGCATATCGCCCTGCATATGCCTCACTTGGATCATGCATGTATGCCATGACTTTCTGTTACACTCTTGGGTCCCTTCCCCACCCACCCATCCATTGTCACCCCTCCCTTGGGGATGTTCCTCCTCCATTTTTCTTTCTCCCTTATTTTGCTGTGTTTCCTTGTGAACGCACCCTACGTTCCCCCAAATTCCAATCTAAACTTACAGCCCTGTTCGTCCCTTTGAACTGTCCAATTCTCATTTTTACCCAACCCTGTTCTGATGCACGGTTCTCGAGTTATTAATTTTTGCCACATTTTGCGCAAATTAGACGGTTTTCCATGTGAACGTGCTTTTCTTGCTTCGAAACAGTGATCTGATATCATAGCCCTGACAACCACTTTCCCCTTGACATTTTTTCTATTTACTCCATGTCATTTCGATGCACGGTTTGTCCATTATTAATTTTGCAGTTTTTCAGGACCTTTTCGTGCGTCTTTTTGACATTTTTCCATGTGAACTTGCCTTGTTTGCATCCGAATTCCCGTTTGACTTGACAGTCCTGTCCAGTCTGCCTTTTCCCTACATTTTTCCTTTTTCCTCCACCCTATTTCGACTTTCGGATTTTTAATTATTAATTTTTACACGTGTTTTTGAGTGTCTTTTTTGTGTTTTTTGCATGTGAATGCCTCCTCACCCTATTGGAACTGCATTGTAACGTGACAAGCTTGTGACACTCTGTCCCCCGCACATTTTGCGTTTTTACTGCACTTCGTTGCGGTGCACGGATCGTTCTGTATTAATTTTCGAATCCCTTTTCGGGTCTGTTTTTGAGTTTTTTCCATGTGAGCACGTCTTATATCAGTCAGAACGGTGTTTTGACGTGATAGGTTGTCGGGCACGTTCTTCTACACATGTTTCCTTTTTCCCGCACTTCGTTCCGATGCACGGATTTTCCGATATTAATTTTTGTTTGCGTTTTTGGACCCGTTTTTTGCATTTTTTGCATGTGAATGCCCTGTCTTCCCCCCGGAACCCCCGTTGCACTTTTTCCCTGTCTTCCCCCTGCCGTCCTGCACAATTTTTGTTTTTACGCCATTTCATTTCGATGATTGGATTGTAAGATATTAATCTTTCCTTGTTTTTACGTGTTTTGCACGACTCATCTCGCGTGTGAACGCGCCCGTTTTCGATATTACGCGTCTCCCCACGCCTCGGTCGCGTACGCGTGCCCCGTGCCGACATCCCGGCGCCATTCCGATCCCACCACGGCAAATTTTTTTACCCCGCACGGCGCACGCACGCGGGACAGGGGCATGCCTTTTGTTTCTTTTTTCTCTTTTTTAATTAATTTAAAAAATATTATTTCCCCCCCTCCCGCGGCTGTTATCTCTCCTCTCTCCTTCCCCCTCTCTCTCTCTTATTCTTGCTTCTTTCTTTTTCTCTCTCCCCGTCAACCCCTCTCTCTCTCTCCCCTCCTTCTCCTTTCCTCTTGCTTCTCCTCCCTCCTCTCCTCCTCCTCCTTCCCCCATCTCCTCCCTTTCTCCTCCCTCTTCTTTCCCTCCTCCCTTCTCTCCTCCCTCCACCCTCCTTCCTCCCTGGCCTCTTGCCCGGTCGTTCGCGCCACCTGCTGGTGGTCGCCACCCCTCTTGTTGCTGCCCCTGCCACCTGGTCGCCTGCGGCCCCGCCACCTGACGCCTGACGATCGTTTGCGCCGCCACCCGCTGCTGGTGGTCGCCACCCCTCCTGCTACCCCTGCCACTTGGCCGCCTGGGGCCCCGCCACCTGACGCCTGCTGATGTCGCCGCCCACCCGCCTGGCTCAGCCGCCCGTTCCGCCCACTTGCGGCTGCCACACCCCCCTCCCATTCTCCCCCATTTCCACCCCCCCCTTCACACCCATTCACACACCCTTCCCCTTTCCCCCATTCACACCCCCTTAGCCCCCAGTCACACCCCATTGGCACACAACCCCCCTCCCAACCCCATTCCCACACCCACATACAAACCTCCCCCTCTTAAGCCCCCATTCCCCCACACACACAAACCCCCCTCCTATGCCCCCCCCCGACGCGCAGTCAACAAACGACTTCATTTACAAACCAACAAAGTTACACGTACCCTCTTCTAGGCCCCATGTCACACGCAGGGTGCGCGTGCGCGCGCCTGTGCTTGTGTGTGTTCGTGGTCACGAGTTCGTGCGCGTTTCGCGATCGTTCATGCGCGGGGACGTGCTTCCACCTTGTCCGTGCGGTGGTGTGCTGACGCCCACCATTCACACGAAGTCCTTATCAGCTGTTCACACGCAGTCGGGTACTGCCCTTTTAATTTAAAATCCCGAAAAACCCTAAAAACACATTTAAAAATTCAAAAAGTTCTTACAAATTAATTAAAAATAAAAAAAATTACAGAAAAAATTCCTTAAAAAATTCCCAATATTTTTGCAAACAATTGGCATATTTTTCCAAACTAAAATATATAAAAAATTACCAGAAAAATCGAAAATTGAAATTTCTTTTCAAAACCATGAAAAAAATCCTTTAAAATTCATAAAAATATCGAAATAATGTTAGAAAAATATCTAAAAATTCTAAAAATTCTTTTGTATATTTTGCCAACATTTTCTCATTGAAAATGCTTTCCTTAATTGGCAAAAGTATTAATTGGAGCCAAAACCCTAATTTACAAGAAAAAAAGTTCAATGAAAAAAATCATTTTTCATCCCAAAAATGAGTTGAAAAAAATATATTAAATTCGATAACCTTCTTTACACTTGATGCTCATGATTGGTTGCTGAAATTTCATGTCCACATCACTTTTAAAAGAAAAAAAAAACAACAAACAAACAAACAAAAAAAATCCAACCAAACCAAACTTTAAAAAAAACAAAACAAAAACAACCCACAAAACCAAACAATCATAATCTTAAATCCCAATCAATCTAAACCCCAAACATCTCCATTTTTTTTCTTTGGTCACACGTTGCATTTGTTTTATTATTTCTTTTTGGTCAATGTGTTAGTGGTTTTTCCGTTTTCCTGTATGACAGGGTGACTAGTCTTAGTCGGCCTTTTGTCAGTTTTGTGGATTTTTGGTGGATTGCATCTCTCTCTTTTCGAGGCCGTCATCTCAGACTTTTTCTCTTTTTCTCTCTCTCACGTTGCACCATAACACACATTTAAATTGTAATTAAAATCAATTGACCGTTGCACATACACAAAATTAACAGACTGCACTTTATAAAATTGTAATAAAGCGAACCCGAACGTTAATTGTAAAAGGAACCCCGCCGTTGTACGAGCACCTTTGCACCATAACCCACTTAATTTTTGTAAATTAAAACCCATTCACCAATGCACACGCACACGCGTTACAAACACCTTTAACTTGTAATAAAATGAACCCCCCCAAAGTCACGCATGCATTCACTCAAGTGCCACAGATCATGTAATTATAACAATGAACTGAATTAGTAGAGACCCAGTCAAGTAAAGTCGTGTCAAGTCTGAGAGGGGCTGGGTTACGTTTCCGACTCACCATGCATTAACGAATTAAACATTAATAATGAACTATGCTTAATTGATTATTTAAACAAAATGAATCGTTAGTTTCACCCATCCACTTCACCGCACTGTAGGACCCTGAACGTTTACAGGGATTGGGTTTTCTTGGTCAAAGATGTTGGTCATATCTGTTCATGTCTATTTTACTAGTCTGAGTCTGTGATTCTGTTTGGAGTCTGGTCAGTGTCTGGATTACGGTATGTGTTGTCAAGAATCGCGTGGTGGAGGAGGTTGCTCAAGATGCTGCGCCGAACACACACAGAATGCACAAAGAGAAGCTCACTCAAGAGACAAGAAGAGAGATGGAGGCCAAAAACGTTTTCTTGCTGATTTCTTCTTCTTCTTCCATACTCTTTTACAATGTACACAAAGTATAGATAAGATACAACATAAAAGGAAAGTGGCCTACTAAGTCAAACAATGCATAACCGACTACACTAGTCGACTGGCGCTATAACTATGCCAGCTATAAATAGGTGTAACAACCTGAATATAATAAGTAATGAGTCAGTGGCCATGTGAGAGTCATAATGACCACTGACGTGCTAAGTGTAGACGTGTGGACCCATCTAACCAGGCGGTCCATCATCCATGTCTGCATGTGTTGAGCTTGTCATCTCAACACTCCCCCTCAAGCTCAACTGCATCTCTGCAACTCCAAGTAAGCTTCGAAACTTTTGAAGCTTCTCTGTACCCAATGCCTTCGTGAAGATGTTAGCTATCTGATCCTGTGTGCTGACATACACCAAGTCAATCTCACCTGCTAGTACCTTCTCTCTCACAAAGTGGTAGTGTACCTCAATATGTTTTGTCCTGGCATGGAACACAGGGTTCCTAGCCAACTGTATACTACTCATGTTGTCACAATAAATGACAACTGGACCTTCCACCTGCACATCCAAATCAGCCAATAGCTTTTGCAGCCATACTACCTCACATGTTGCAACAGCAGCACCTCTATACTCAGCCTCTGTACTCGACAAAGCAACTGTAGATTGCTTTTTGATGCTCCATGCAACTGCTGCACTACCAAGAGAGAACATGTATCTATTGGTAGATCTTCTATCAGACATACTACTAGCCCAATCTGCATCTGTGTATCCAAATACCTGTACATCTGTACCTGCCTCATAGAAAAGTCCATAATGTAATGTGGACTTCACATATCTCAATATGCGTCTGACTGCATCCAAATGTGGCTTTCTAGGTACTTGCATAAACTGACTCACAAGACCAACATCGTAGCTCAAGTCTGGCCTTGTAATGGTCATGTAGATCAAACTCCCCACTATCCTCCTGAACATAGTAGGGTCTTCTATCTCATCCCCAACATCAGCACTCAGCTTTACATTCTGCTCCAACGGGACTGAAAGTGGTTTGCATGTAGTCATACCATACTTGGACAACATATCCAAGCCATACTGTCTTTGGGACAGCCATATACCATCATCACATCTGATCACCTCAATGCCAAGGAAGTACCTTAGCTCACCTAAATCCTCCATCTCAAACTTCATCTTCAAACATTCCTTGACTTCAGCAATTCCACTATCACTATCACCTGTAATAATCAAGTCATCCACATAGATGACTATGATGACCAAACCTGCATCTCCCTTTCTCACATAAAGTGAGTGATCAGCATCAGAAACATAAAAGCCAATATTGACAAGATACTCTCTAATCTTGTCAGACCATGCTCTAGGTGCTTGCTTGAGCCCATAGAGTGCCTTCTTCAACCTGCACACATACGTGGGATGCTCTAAATCTTCATAACCTGCTGGCTGATCCATATACACTTCTTCCTGCAAATCACCATGCAAGAAGGCATTCTTTACATCCATTTGCTGCAACCTCCAACCTTTGGCTGCTGCCAAAGCAATCACACATCTGACAGTTGCCATCCTAGCAACTGGACTGAAGGTTTCATCATAATCTATGCCATATGTCTGGGCATAGCCTTTTGCAACTAGCCTAGCTTTGTACCTGCTAATAGAACCATCTGCATTGTGCTTAATCTTATAAACCCACTTACATCCAATAGCTTTCTTTCCCTTCGGCAATGATACTAGATCCCAAGTCTTATTGGCCTCTAATGCAGCCATCTCCTCATCCATTGCTGCATCCCAATGAGCATGACCAACAGCCTCCTCAAAACATGTGGGCTCAACATCCTCAACTAGTTTCACCATATAAGCATAATGGTGAGCTGCATAACCCTCAAAACCAAATCTTTTAACAGGGTATCTCACCTTGCTAGACCTGCGTACCACTGGATCACTCAATGGAGTCTTTGCATTAACACGTGCTCTCTGCACACCTGGAGTCCTCACTGAAGGAATGCCAAGCTCATCATCCAAGCTCTCTGAGCCACTGGAGTCTCCATCAAGAACTGCATCAATGCTTTCTGACACCTTATTCTTTCCTTTGTCTTTACCTGTAGTGCTACTAGATGCACCCGAAGATGTAGAGGTACTCCTTAGTCTCCCAGACCAAGGACTACCAGATGATGTCTCTGGTCCACTAAGAGTTCGTGATTCTTGCTTTTCAGCCTGCACATGAGTGTCATGATCATCATCATCATCCAATGCATCACCACTAGATGCATACCAACTGCTCATTTCATCAAATATGACATCCCTGCTCACTCTGAACTTACATGTGACAGGGTTGTAACAACGATACCCTTTCTGCTCTAAAGAGTATCCAATAAAGACACACTTTTCAGCCTTTGGATCCAGTTTCTTCCGCAACTCATCTGGCACATGAACATACGCAATGCAGCCAAATACTTTCAAGTGTGAAACATCAGGCTTCTTACCTGTAAAACATTATTCGGGGGTCATACCATGAACTACAGCTGTGGGAGTTCTATTCATAATATAAACAGCAGTATGAACAGCCTCAGACCAAAAATGCTTAGGCATATTCTTTTCAGCCATCAAGGCGTGTGCAACTTCTGCAATATGCCTGTTTTTCCTTTCTGCAACCCCATTTTGCTGTGGGGTATACCTGCATGTGAACTGTCTCTTTATCCCATGAGACCTCAGAAAATCACTGAACTCATTGGAGAGGTACTCTCCCCCTCCATCTGACCTCAAGCACTTTACTTTCAAGCCTGTTTCTCTTTCAACTGCAGCCTTGAAAGTTCTAAAGTGCTCAAAAGCTTCACTCTTTTCCTTCATAAAATATACCCACAGCTTTCTAGAACAATCATCAATGAATGTGACGAAGTGTGAACACCTCCAAGAGATACATTTTGTGTAGGCCCCCAAATGTCTGTATGCACAACATCAAGGACATTTCTGCTTACATCTCTGTCATGTGAAAAGGGTTGTCTTGCCTGCTTACCAAACTGACATGCTTCACATACCTTTTGAAATTCTGCAACTTTAAATGTAGGCAAACCTGTAACCAACCCTTTGGACTGCATTAATTTCAGCCTTTGTATATTTGCATGTCCAATGCGTTTGTGCCAAATTTCAATGTCTGCAACAACACCTTTTCCTTTGGCATACATAGCAGCATTCATAGTAGGAATTCCAGCATCTAGAGTGAACATACGTCCAACTCTACTTCCCTTTGCTACCAATCTGCACTTGTCATTGAAGTCTTCTACAAAGCAGCCCTTTGCATTAAATCTGACTTGCAGCCCTTGCTCTACCATTTGACCGACTGACACCAAGTTCTTTGTAATAGATGGCATATGCAATACATCTGAAAGACTCTTTGTCTTACCATCATACAAGGACAAGGGAACTTTTCCAATGTGTGAAATTGGGTGGCATGAGTCATCACCCGTCTGCACATAACCTGCATTCTGCAAATCCTGCATCTCTCCAAACCATTCTGCATGGCTGGTCATATGATTGGATGCACCTGAATCAACATACCAAACATCTTCATGTGTTCCCTTTCCTGTAACAGCATTCAACATATGCTGCATAACGAACAAACGTTCATTTTTGTCTTCATTCTGTCGTGAAGACGATGCATAGTTTCCTTGCTGCAACTTACCACTGCGGATATCATCTTTCTTAGCATAACATTGGGCTGCAATATGACCTGTTTTGCCACAATAGTGGCACACAATACCAGAGTTATTAGAACCTCTGTTCTGCCATCCACCTCTTCCTCTAAAGCTCCCCTTGCCTCTAAAGTTACCACGACCTCCTGAAACCTGCATATCGCCAAATTGCTGATTCAATCTGTTTTGCTGGTTGTCACTACCACATCCTGTACCACGGCCTCTTGAAGAGAATCTACCACGTCCCCTTCCAGAACTGGAGTAGAAAGCTTGGACCTGTTCACCACTTCTTTCAGATGTCTCACTCTGCATGTTGATCTCTTCAGTGATCATAAGGGAGACCAATTCATCGAAATCTGGAAATGGCTTTCTGACATATATGGAAGTTACAAAAGACTTCCAAGCCTTTTCATTGTTAAGTCCACCCAAGGTAGACGACACCAAATCATCATCATCGGGCATTGCATCAATTGCTGCCAATGCATCTGCAATGCTTCTTACTTTCAGTGCATACTCATTGATAGACATCTTCCCTTTCTTCAATGTATTCAACTCTTGCTTGAGTTGAATCTTTCGTGCCTTTGTATTTACAGAAAACATACTTTCAAGTATGGTCCAAGCTGCATATGCATTCTCTGCATTTCTAATGTGTCCCAGCATATTATTGTCAATTACTGCAGACAACCAATACATGACCTTTTTGTCTTTTGCATTCCATTCCTTTCGTGCCTTTGTCTCTTCTGCAGTTGGAGGATCACTCACCTCCGGCTCATTTTCTTCACCTGAAACGAACTCGTAGAGGCCTTTTCCAATAAGGAAGTTCGTGACACGAAACTTCCATGATGGGTAGTTGTTCTTGTCGAGCTTCTCAATGATGGGGCTTCCACTATTCTCTGCCAGTATCACAAAACTAATACCAAACAGTAAGCAAATCTTCTGCAACCCTTGACCTGTAGTGCATAGTAGTACACTAGACAGCCTTTTTCACTGTCTGCTCAACAATACATGCAATCTGCAACCAGTTTGCAGATAAACCTTGTGTTTACTGATTGATAAACACCTTTGAACTTATAGATCTGAAATCTGTAACCTGCGCACCCACGTTCGGTCAATACAGTTGAAGTCACAGTGTGCCCTGAAACTGTTATCCGCAACCTTGCGGCTCTAAAACGGGCCCTGAAACAGCCTCAAATGCCCAAAATAACTGCGGGCAAGCCCTAAAGGGCCTATCTGCAGAATATACAGCGCTCTTCGCGCACACCAAATCTCACTGCAATCTTAGATTTTTGCTCTGCCCTGCTTCTAGTGCCTCCACAGGCATATCGAAGAGAAAGAGTTGAAGGATGGGAGAGCTTCTTACCCGTGGCTTGTTTGCTCGAACCTTGCTTCTTCTCCTTTGCTTCAACCTTCGAAATCAGCCTCTCTCAATGGCGCGGCTCTGATACCATGTCAAGAATCGCATGGTGGAGGAGGTTGCTCAAGATGCTGCGCCGAACACACACAGAATGCACAAAGAGAAGCTCACTCAAGAGACAAGAAGAGAGATGGAGGCCAAAAACGTTTTCTTGCTGATTTCTTCTTCTTCTTTCACACTCTTTTACAATGTACACAAAGTATAGATAAGATACAACATAAAAGAAAAGTGGCCTACTAAGTCAAACAATGCATAACCGACTACACTAGTCGACTGGCGCTATAACTATGCCAGCTATAAATAGGTGTAACAACCTGAATATAATAAGTAATGAGTCAGTGGCCATGTGAGAGTCATAATGACCACCGACGTGCTAGGTGTAGATGTGTGGACCCATCTAACCAGGCAGTCCATCATCCATGTCTGCATGTGTTGAGCTTGTCATCTCAACATGTGTGACACTTTTGTTTTATTTTGTGTGCTTGATTATGGGGTTTTGGGTGCCTATTTGTACTGCATATTCACCAAGCTTTCGGTCGCATATGTGCGTAGGTCATGTCAAGTTTTCAGTAGGATGTGGTTTGCTTGGGGTGGTTTAGTCCAGTCAGTCTTGTCCTAAATCTTTCTCCTGCCGATGGTCTCAGTGGTGGTTTTGTTTGTGGGTTTTGCAGGTTTTCTCTTTGATTCCTGGTTTGTGAGTGTGGTTTTTATTATAGTTTGAATGGCATCTTCTTCTTCTTCTTTCCCTCCGATTGTGGTACAGCATGTTCCCCTCGCAGTCCATGATTATTCTCTCCTTCTAGAGGCAGATTGCATCCAACGTGTAGGCCTCAGACCATTTGTTGCCCTTACATTGCCGTCAGTAGATGAGAAGCTTTGTTACTCCTTCTTGGCTTCTTATAAAAACTAGTCTGGCCTGGTTTATAACCATACCTTCTGCTTATCTACAGCTAATATCCATGAAGCGTTGTGCTTGCCCCTTTCTGCTTCCATTGTGCCTAGCGGTAACCAGTTACTTACTGCTGAAGAGACAGTTATGCTCTTGAAGAAGGAAACTTCTACCCTCTTGCTTCTCAATCAACTTATTAACAGTTCAGGGGTCTCTATTGCTCCTATCTCTTCTCCAGTATGGAAGCAGTTATGTCAGTTTCTCCAGGACCGATTTATGACGAGTAAATCAGCTTCTAAGTATCTTTCCAAGGAACTGTTCACAGCTTCTGTGAAGATCCTAGAGGGTGCTAGGTTCAATTGGGAAAGCTTCTTACTCTCCAAGATGGATCAGCATTTCCAGCGTGTACGGAAGGGTCAGATCATTAATGTTTCCTATGGTGCTTTCTTACAGCGCATTATCACTTTTGCACCTCCTCCTGGTGGTGTGCCAGTGCCTGATTCTGTTCCTTTACCACTGCAGCCTCCACCATCAGTCCCTTCCCCTCCACCTATGCAACCAAATTCAGAAGATGAGGAGTTCCCTGTTATATTTTATCGCAAGAAACTCCTTCGTACAAAGGGTCCTTCCAGCCCTCTTGTACTTCCTTCCCCTGTACCCGCACCTGTTCCTACTGTGTCTGGTAGTGCCCTTCCTTCTTTCCTCTCCTGTCCTAATTTATTTTCAGCCCAAAAGGAATGACAAATTGATCAGCAGATGCCTTTATCCTTACATACTATATTATTTGGACCTATGCTTTCACAGCTAGTTTCAAATGTCCAGTCCACTCTGGAAACCTCCCTTACCTCTTGTCTTCAGACAATGTATACCGGTGTTTATACTTCCTTGCAAGACAAGGTGGATTCTTTGACTAGTCAGTTGACTAAGGCACTGGAGGATTTGTCTGCAGAAAGGGCTACACTTGGTGATATTAATACTCAAATGATTGCTGCCACATCCTTAATGGATTCCCAGAAGGCAACTATCCAAGAGTTAGAATCTAAGGTTGCTAAGTTGGAAGAGGAGAATGCATCCTTGCAGCTTGAGAAAAATTCCGCCCTTGAGGAAATGGTTATTTTGGCTAGTAAACTTGGCACTAGTGAAGGTCAGTTGTAGCACTTTCAGGCAATTGTAGAGTCCCAACAGAAAGTTATTGAAGAACTTAACCAAAAAGTGGTTGTTCTTTCTGTTCCTCCTCCAACTCCTATTTTCTCTTCAGTCATATCTTCCAAAGGAAAACTTGATCAGTTGCACCATAAAGCAAAATCATGTGATGGGTTCTCCGCTAAAGTGGAACGCCTTTAGCAGAGGATGAACTCTGTGCAGGAAGATTTTACCCGCTATACTGAATTGGTGTCACCTCCTCCATCCTTTTGGATCAAATATAATCAGCAGAGGTTTGCCCTGTACATCTCCTTAAGCAATGTGGATTTGGAACCTCCAGAGGATGGGTGGTCAAATCTTTGGTCTGCGGGTCTCTTGAGAGCAGTTTTTGATAGATTTGTGGATGAGTTGGTTTCCCATGAGGTTCAGTTATTATCTTTCATGTATCTTGTCGGACATCTGCAAATTCCTGATGAAGAGGACTTGAATGTCTATGTGGGGGTTGTGATCTTACAGGCAGTCATGTATGTGCACTCAGTTGAGCTCCTGCTAGCAGATAGTTTGAAGTATTATCATGAGCAGACATCTTGGTGTAAGGGACATGCTTGGCATCCACCTTTGGAGGCTGTTGCTTTGGAACCTCATCGTCTTCGGAGTGTTTTCCATAAATCTGATATCCAGCCATTACAATCTCAATTGTTGAGCTTTATTGCTGATCATCCGTTATTTACTGATTCCTTTTTCCAGGAACTTAATTTCCGTTGTTCTATCTATCCTTTGGATCCTGGTGATCTCCTTTCTTATTCTCTTATGGCGTATCGTTTCCCTTTTTATATTTCCCTTCTTTCCTCAAGTCCTGATACCATTCTGCTTTTATCTTTTACCCCTTCTGGATTTCCTCATATCCCTGTTTTTACTACATGTCCTTTTATTCCTGATCCTACATCATCACCTACCCCTTTTGACCCTCCACCTTCCGTTCCTCCTATTCCTTCTGTTTTCTCCGTGGATTCCCTTCGTACCTTTTTGTTGAATTCTCCATCTTTGCCATCTTCCTTATCCCTTCATTTGCCTTCCTTTTATGATTTATCTTATCCTCCTTTACAATGTTCTCCTCTTATTCCATTGCCCCCTTCATCTGATTATATCAATCTTCCTCCCCAGTCAGTACTGGATACTCCAGGATATGACAGTGACATACTCCGTCGAAGACAATGGACGCTACATGATTGTGTGACAGGACCGGCCTTTCATTCCAGGGTCTTGGGATACATCTGCAGCATGTTCGAACTCTTACCTTCATTTTGCCAAAGTGCATGTTACTTCTGAGGATACCACTGTTCGCCTTGCAGCTCACTTTTGTTGGTATCTTGCTTTCATGCATCAGCAGTCAAAGCTGAATACTCGAAAGAGTATCCCTCAGTTGCTCATCAATCCAAATGTAGACGTGAGTGTTGCTCAGATGGATGTTCTGTACTACTTTGCACAGGCCTTCCCTACCAGGTTCCTCATCTTACTAGAAAGGATGTGTTGCTTACAGTTCCTCCAGAATGTGCCTCAGTATTTTGTTGATGAGAGTAAAGCTTTGGAGCGTTTAAAGCTTAGTATGCAGTTTAAGAAGAAATACCTTCATCCTACTTAGCAATGGAGTTTTTTTCATCATTGTATCATTCCTCCTTTATTAATGGAAAATTTCTTTCTGCTCTCCAATTTTTGGGGATCCATGTCATTCAGACTATATTTGTATATGGGTATTTTTTGTATTGGGTGATGTTTTTTTTCAATTGTGTGGACCTGATGAAGATGAAGCTGTGAAGATTGATGCAATTGGTTATCACATGGTTGTAGTTGCAGATTTGGATGCAGAACTCTTATATCCTTTAATCGTTTGAGTTATTTTGGTTTTTATAATATTGGAATGGTTTTTTTTTGTGTTATTGGTTTTCCTTTCATATGTGTTTCAAATCCAGGTTATGAAGCTGATATGTTGGGGTTGTGATCAAAGTGGATGATTTATGCTGAATTGAAGATTCTTTTTAGCAAATCATAGAGCTTATATTCTTCTTTTCCTTAGGTCGCGAGGACGCTTCCTTATTAAGTGTGGGGATATGTTGAGTGTGGAAATGATTGGTTTTTGGGCTGATTTTTTGTTGTTTTTGTTACTGAATGGTTGTTTTTAGTGGTTGATTTTTGAGTTTGAAGATGTTTTGAAGTGTTTGAAGTGGTTTGAGTATGTTTGAAAGGGTTTATGTTGGTTTTTGATGAAATATGTTGTTCTGAGGAGTTCTGTAATTCTCTCTGTATGGTTCTGTAAGGCCTGATTTTCTTCTGTTTTGGTTCTGTTTTGGTAGTTGAGATGGTTGAATGGATGTTTTGAGAGATGATTGAAGTGCTGTTAAAAGGTTTATGAGAGATTGAATTGGTTTTATTTTGGTTTTTATGGGTTTTATCTTATGTAAAGTTCTGTAGCTCTGTAGTCCTGTTGCTCTGTTGTTTTGTGGTCTGTTCTGTTTGTTTCTGTTGAGTGTTATGATGGATGTATGGATGTTTTGGGAAGTGTTTTTGTCTTAGGAAAAGGATGAATGGAAGCTCTATTCAAGCTAATTGAAGTGAAGAAATAACTGCTAAAGATTTCCAGAAGATTTACAGAAGGTTACAGAAGACAGTGTGACAGAAGACAGATCTCATAGGACACTATGAAGTCTTTGATGCCCCTTCACATCTGACATACCTTTTGGGAGGTGTATCCATGACCTAATGATGATTATTGTGAGTGATTATGGAGTGATTGTAGTGAGGATATGATGTAGTATTGAGAGCATACTATTGTGAGAGAGATCATATGCAAGAGATAAGTTGATTCTATGTGAAACATTGTATCTTTTTATGAGGGAGAAGACTATGAAGACAATGAAGATGAATACTATGTGATTTCTTTCCATCAAAAGTTGTGTTCTCTTTGTCTATTAATGAAGAATATGAAGAATATGAAGAACATGATCAATTTTGTTAGAGATAAATCCGTGGGAGATATCTACTATGATGCTGCGTGAAGAATTGCTATTTTCTTTGTTTTGATGATCAAAAGAATGAAATAAAAGCTTGTTGATGTTACAAGATAGATTTTCTTGCAAGAGAGTCTTAATTTCTATACAAAAATTAATACAACAAGCTATTTAATTGAGGGAAGTATCCTCTTGAAGAAGCTATGGAAATTGTTCAAAATACAATGCATGTTTTCACGAAGGCTCTTCCATAGGCAATCCCTTTCACTTAGTGAGATATTCTATAAGAATTTGGTTCCTTAGAACCTTGTCCCACGTATCAACAATCTTTTCAGGTTTGTAAATGATCAAAACATCTTTATCAAGGGGAGATAATTTATTCAAGAACTTGAATTTTAGGGCCAACATACTTCTTAAGTTGAGATACATAAAAGATATTGTGGCTGTGACTAGTTGAAGGCAAATCAAGTTGATATGCAAGATCCCCAACTTGATTGTTTATTTTATACGGACCATAAAAACGATGGGCAAGTTTATTATGCCCTCCCTTAAGAGAAGCATAATGGAATGGAACCTTAAAGAAAATCCATTCAGCTTTGTCAAATTCCACATGCCTTCGTTTCTCATTCACATAGGATTGCATTTTCTCTTGAGATTTTTGAATATTATCCTTGCATTGCTTCATAAGAGCCTCCATATTCTCTAACTCTTCATGAGCATGAGGATTCACATCATCATGAAATAATGCAAAAGGCACGTGAACTTTATAACCGTACAATGCTTCAAAAGGAGACATTCCAATACTCATGTGATGAGTATTATTATAGCAAAACTCCACCAGGTGAATCCAATAATCCTATGCAATTTATGTTTGACAAGGCCAATTGGATTAGATTAGGAGTATGGTGCATGTAGGTGTTACTACTGTTGCCCAAAATGTTCATGGAAGGTCTATTCTATTTGTAGCATGGGACTTTTGTTATTCACCATGAGTGGTTCATGGAAAGGGTATCCAAGTGGATAATACTTCTTTATTATTTGCCATTAAAATAGCCATTAGGAATTTAGGATTTCTGGCTTAACATTCCCTATCTTGTTGATGATTACACATGCAAAAGCATCCAAGGCCTCAGAGTTTCAACTTTTGCTTGTGGCCTTTAATCAAATAGAGCAATATAAGATCCACCTTTTCATAAGATCATTGCCTAACATGTTTGTCAAACTAGGCCCTTCGTCTCACGGGCTTTCTCAACAAGCAAGGCATGAGTGTTTAGTAGGCATACTTTAGTCAAGAACTCAAGCTCTTTGAGGTGATGTTGCTAAGCTCTAGTGCCTTGCTAGCATTCCTAGTTAGCAATCGCATGCTAGGAACTAAAAATCTATAGGTATGATGGTGTGTGTGCAATATGTAGGAATGGGGTAGTCTTATAAGCTCTCCAATAGGCCCACAATGATACTATGAGATTATAATCCAAATTTGAACATGTTGCTGAAATAGTTTGGTTCAATACACTAATGATAATTTTGTTGATGGCTTCTTCTGGCCATTTTCTTGGGGATAATAAGGACTAGACTTCCTATGGATGATTTGGAATGCAGATAGCGAGTGCTCAATCACTTCATTTAGGAAGTGTATCCCTTAATCATTTATGATTTCAATAGGGAAACCAAACCATGAGATAACTTGCTCTCAAGGAATCGTGTAGTGGTTCATGCATCATTCTTATAAGTTGCCCTAGCCTCAACCCATTTAGTCATGTAATCCATGGCTACAATGATGTATCAAGCCTGTGAGTATTGTGTAGTTGGGCTAATGGGTCCTATGAAGTCTATATCCCATTTCTCAAAACATTTGTGAGAATTTACTAGGATGAGTTCCATTTTATCATTTTGAGTGGGTAACTTCATAAATTGGCACTCCTCACAGTTGTAATATTTTCATGCAATTAAAAGCTAGTTGGTTAGTTCAAAAGTTGGTTAGTCTATTAATAAGTTAGTGAGGTTACTAACTAAATACTAACTAAGGTAAAAACTAACTAGCATTAATAACTAAAAATTTTATTTAATTAAAAGTATTTTATTTTAAAAAATCGAGAGTTGTAAATCTGATATTTTCCTCGGATTAACAAGGACCATAGCCACCCTTCACAAAAGCTACATTGTGAACGAGAGTTATGAGCCATATTAATCGCTAGTGTTAAAATGTATAGTATGGATGGTCCAAAAAAATATTAGATTTTTGGGCAAAACTAGGATATTTTAGATATTTTAGATATTATCCTAAAAAGATATGGAAATTCTAGAACTGGATGTCATCTAAAAGAAAAGACAAGTGATGTTTTAATTAGTTTTGGAGATTTTATAAAAAGAAAAAAAATAAATAGAGAGATTGGCAAAATTGTGTGCGCCACGATTGCAGTCTACAGGTAGTAGACAACACTTTGAATAGGAAGAGAAAGAATGAGTGATCTGAAAGATTTCTAATAAAGTGTTTTGGGGTTTTACCTCCCTTTTGGAGCCAATGGAACCATCATATTTATGAGTTGAGCATCAGATCACTGATTTCTCCAAGATCCCCTCCACCAAGAACTCTTCTCCTTGACCACATCCCCTCTTCTCTAATTCATCATAAATATGAGGCATGGGGAGGCACAAGGAAGCACGAGGAGACCCCGAGAGGCTGTTAGAGAGGCTGAGAGAGAGAGAGAGAGAGAGAGAGAGAGAGAGAGAGAGAGAGAAGGTCCTTCCTCCCTTTCCCTCTCCTTAGAGGATGGCCACATGCATTCTCTTTTTTCCTTTTCCTTGAGCTCATCCCCTAACCTGCATGTCGATTTTCCCTAATTTTCCTCCTCTCTAGCAAGGGGCCTACTAAAGTCTTGTGCGAGTTGTGTTTAAAAGAGAAGAAGATCATGGCCCCCAAACAAAAAATGTTACACAGAGATGGCAATCCCTCAACAAGCAACAGAGCCTCAGGTGAGGGCATCACTACTAATTCAACCGCGGTTCCAGTCGTAAGTAATGTATTTCTAAATTGATAGATGCTTGCTTTGATTCTCACATGAGATACATTAGGATCCATACTATGATGTACGAGAATAGGTCATGGGAAGGGATAGGCCTCTTCTCACATATTCGAAAGATGGAGTTTGCAAAGTGCATGTATCAAGGGAAGTTAATTGCACTTAGTTGCGTATGGATTATTCATTGATAGAGTAATTGGTCAGGGTTTATGAATAGCATAATTGTAAAAAGAATAACATTAGGAATTGTGCATACAAGTATTAAGTAAACTTTTCATAGAATCACTCTTTGATCCCAAGGGGGAAAGTGAATATGTGATGGAATTATTATCGCGTCTATTCTTGTATTGTTTGGGAAAAATACAATTAGTTTTGTTGGTTGATTGAACAACACCCTAAATGCTTTTTACAATCAATTGATTATTGCATTGTGATTTGGATAAATATTCCAAGTGCTTGTGTTTGATGGTAAAAGCATGGCAAAGGTCAGTAATGACAAGTAGCCATGGGAAATAAAGGAATGTTTCATTGGAAGATGATATTAGACTGATTGCCTTGATTATGCTTGATTCTTAATTGGAATAATTAAGGAATGATATTTTGCACAGGTGGATCATCTCCAAGATCGCATCATAGATTACCCTGAGAGGGCACTGCTCGATTCATGGGCCGAAGGTTGAGTGGTGAAAAGGCCAACCACGGAAAGTTGTGTCTTACTCCCAGGTCGCTTGGGGTCAGTGGAGCTCTGGACACCCCTTGCCAAGTCCGGAACGGAGTTGTAGACTACCGTGAGCCCAACGCGGGCATTGGAAGATCCTATTTTAGATAAGGGATATATAATTTCTCATGTATGGGTAGGAGACAAAGATTAACTTGAAGATAAGTTAAGGAACTTATTTACCAAAAGGTCTACTTACTCCATTTTTGTGTCTATGCTGTAAATTATGCGAATGAACCCTGTTCCCTAAAGGTTTAATTAAGGAAGCTGATTTTAAATGTCACACACGAATGTGATAGGACCTAATTAGATAAATAAAAAATGCCTATTGAGGGAAGCGGGTGGGCGAAACCCTCGACAGGTGTGTCCTTGTCAAGATTGTGAGAGAGAAGGAAGGAGTCTCACTTGTAGCTTTCTTGCTTGCACAATGGGGGAATACACACAAGGGTGGAGGCTGAAAACGTTTTCCTCTTCTTAGTTGTGTAAGCCAAAAGAACTCTAGTACAAGGAAATAGAAGAACCCTATATATGGGTCTCAAACCAAACTCAACTAACTAAGGTGGCATACTAACTGAGCCACGAACTAGAGTAGATAAGGATAGCTATCATGTAGCTATTATTCATGGGCGGTGTACCAACCGCATTTGCAACTGACACGTCGGTGACATAAATGCACAACGGTCACCCTGGCATATCACGAGTGGAGCTCGATATCTCAACACTCCCCCTCGAGCTCAATCCCAATTCCTACACACCAAGCAGGTCTCTGAACTTGCGTAACTTCTCTGCGTCCAATGCCTTTGTGAATATGTCAGCTACCTGATCCTCTGTGCTGACATAAACTAGATCAATAAGACCTAGTAAAACCCTCTCCCGCACATAGTGATAATGCACCTCAATGTGCTTTGTTCTAGCATGATAGACTGGGTTATTTACCAAGTGTATACTACTCATGTTGTCACAATAAATGACAAGTGGCCCATCTGTAGGCTGATGCATATCATAAAGTAGCTTATGCAACCAAGCTACCTCACATGCAGCCATTGCTGCACCCCTGTACTCAGCCTCTGTGCTCGACAAGGCAACTGTAGGCTGTTTCTTGCTGCTCCAAGTGACTGCAGCACTCCCAAAAGAGAACACATATCCACTGGTAGATCGTCTATCAGAAATGCTACCAGCCCAATCAGCATCAGTGTATCCATGCAACTGTATCTGAACCCCAGTCTCATAAAATAGTCCATACTGCAATGTGGACTTCACATACCTGAGTATACGTCTAGCCGCATCCAAATGCGGTTTCCTTGGAGCCTGCATAAACTGACTTACCAATCCAACAGCATAGCTCAAATCTGGCCTGGTAATAGTCATATAAATCAAGCTTCCTACTATGCGTCTGTACATAGTAGGGTCTTCCAGAAGCTCACCTGCATCTGTGCTCAGCTTCACATTCTGCTCCAAAGGAACTGAAATAGGCTTACAGCCTGTCATCCCATATTTGGACAGCATGTCCAATCCATACTGCCTCTGCAAGAGCTGTATCCCACTTGGTGATCTAATCACCTCAATGCCCAAGAAATAACGCAGCTCTCCCAAATCCTTCATCTCAAACTTCTGCTTCAATAGCATTTTCACAGGAGGATATCTTCATCACTGTCACCTGTCATAATCAAATCATCAACATAAATGACAAGTAGCATAATACCTTTCTCTGTTTTTCTTACATAAAGTGAGAAGTCTGCCTTGGAAATCTGAAAGCCAATAGTGACAAGATATTGACCTATCTTGTCAGACCATGCTCTAGGTGCTTGCTTCAAGCCATACAATGCTTTCTTCAACCTGCAAACAAACTCAGAATGAACAGCATGCACATAACCTGGTGGCTGCTCCATATAGACCTCTTCTTGCAAATCACCATGCAAGAAGGCATTCTTTACATCCATCTAATGTAAAGACCATTCCTTTGATGCAGCCATAGCAATGACTGCTCTTACGGTTGCCATCCTTACAACCGGACTGAATGTTTCTTCATAGTCAATGCCATATGTTTGTGCATACCCCTTGACTACTAATCTTGCCTTGTATATGTTCACAGAACCATCTGCATTGTGATTCACCTTATAAATCCACTTACAGCCAATTGCATTCTTACCTTTAGGCAAAGGTACCAATCCCCATGTAGCATTTACTTTCAAGGCATCCATTTCTTCATCCATGGCTTTCTCCCATTTTTCTTTTCCCATGGCTTGCTCAAAAGAAGTGGGTTCTGGTTCCTGTATCACTTTGACCATATATGCATAGTGAATGGCTGTAAATCCATCATATTTCAGCCTATCCACAGGATACCTAGCTCTGGTAGACCTGTGCAAAGTAGGTCCACTCCCAGGTGCCCTCAAAACATCCCTGGTCTTCCTTACTCCAGGTGTAACAATAGAAGGAATACACAACTCATCATCAATGCTCTGTTCTGAGCCACTCGATTCACCATCCACATAAGAGTGACCTGCATTCACATCAAACATGGGCTGATCAACCTTCTCTTTTCCTTTTCGTGATACCTGCATACCACTATCTGCATTGCTTTGAGAAGATTCTCCTGATCTCAATCTGCCTGTCCATGGCGAAGAATGTGAACCATTGCTAGAGGACGCTCCAGGTCCACTAATATTTTGTGACTACTGCTGTGAATTCTGTGCAGCATTACCATTTTGTGCATCTACATCATCAATCACATTTACTGGTTTATACCAGCTACTCATCTCATAAAAAACATCTCTACTCACTGTAAACTTACGAGTAGAAGGGTTATAGCACCTATACCCTTTTTGCTGTAGAGAGTAACCAATAAAGATGCACTTCTCAGCTTTTGGATCCAACTTGGATCTCAACTCATCTGGCACATGTACATAGGCAATGCAACCAAAAATTTTCAAATGAGAAATATTTTGCCCTTCTTCTTTCCTTTTGCTATCAAGTAACCTTTATTTTTCATATCCTCAACAAAGCATCCATGAGGATTAAATCTGACCTGCAAGCCCTGCTCAACCATTTGACCAACAGAAACCAGATTCTTGGTGATATTCGAGACATGAAATACATCGGACATGTATTTCTTTTTCCCGTCCTGCATAGACAAAGGAAATTTTCCAATCTGCACAATAGGATGTGCAGTATCATCACCAGTCTCCACAAATCCTGGGTTTTCCATTTTTCTTGCATCCTCCATCCATTCTGCATGACCTGTCATGTGGTTTGATGCACCTGAGTCAACATACCATACATCGTTGCTTTCTTCTGCACTTGTCACAGAATTTTTCATGTGCTGCACCATAAACAAATGCTTATTTCTGTCATCACCATGTCTACTAGAAGATGCATAATTCCCTTGTTGCAATTTCCCATTCATGATGTCATTCTGCTTTTTATAGCAGTCTTTAGCCATATGACCCATTTTACCACAATAGTAGCATTCAACATTGCTATTTGCATTTTGGCCTCTTTGCCATCCACCACGACCTCTTTGGCTCCCCCTGCCTCTAGAGTTACCACGTCCTCCTCCATAGGACTTGTTTTCTTGAGTTTGCTGCATATTCTGATTTCTACCACGGCCTCCAAATCGGCCTCCTCTATCTCTGCCTCTACCTCTTCCAGCATTTGAGTAGAAGACAGTTTCTTTTGAAGTTCCTCCTGAAGAAGATGCACCACCATTTCTCTGCTCCTCAGAAATTAGAAGAGCAATCAACTCCTCAAAATCAGGAAATCTTTCATGGACAGAAATGGATGTTCGGAACTGTGCATAATCCTTTCCTAGATCATTCAAGGTCACAGAAACTAAATCATCATCTTCCACTGGCGACCCAATGGAAGCAAGTGCATCTACAATCTTCTTCACCTTCATGTGGTAGTCATTGATGCTCATATTTTCTCTTTGCATATTATGCAACTCTTGCTTGAGCTGCATTTTCCTGGCTTGTGTATTTGTGCTATACATTTTTGACAAAGTATCCCATGCCTCCTTTGGCGTACTAGCATCTTGAATATGCACAATCATAGAGTCTGAAATACTGATAGGCAGCCAATACATAACTTTCCTGGCTCTCTCATGCCATGCTTTAAATGCCTGCATTTGCTGTTGATTGGGAACATCAGGAAGAACTGGTTCTTCTTCATTTCCTGCAACAAATTCCCAATATCCTTTTCCCATAAGGAAATTCGTCATTCTAAACTTCCATGCTTGGAAGTTGTTCTTGTCAAGCTTTTCAGTGACAATCTGTGAGAGAGAATCAGACGCCATTACAGAACACTGCAAAAAATTCTGTCACTGCAAAAAACACAGCTTCAGCCTCACAAGGGCAAATCTGCAAAACTAACGAAAGTGGTATTTGACCACACAGTCACTTCCTAGTGACGATTTTGCATCAACAGGCAACAAGGATGATTCTGTAACTTCCAATGTCTCTGCGCACAGGCATACGATGTAATTTCTACAGTAACTTTTCACCGACCTGTAGAACAGTGGTCGCACAGCATAAAACTGGGTCTTTTCCTGAGTGCGTGCAGAAAACTTCCGCCTCCAAAACAGGCCCCAAAATGGCCTCAAATAAAAAAAACAGGGTTAAAGCCCCTCCCACAGCATATACTGCCCTCTTGCTTCACCACGAAGGGCGTCTCAACCTGAGACAATGCACTCTTGCAATTTTCGGCTGTGCTACCTGCAGAGATCTGCTTCCAAAACAGAAAATGAAAGCAACACTGCTCCTCTTACCAAATCACCGCGCGCTTGGCTTGCTTTCTTGAGCTCCTTACCACGAACAAGGCTCTGATACCATGTCAAGATCATGGGAGAGAAGGAAGGAGTCTCACTTGTAGCTTTCTTGCTTGCACAATGGGGGAATACACACAAGGGTGGAGGCTGAAAACAATTTTCCTCTTCTTAGTTGTGTAAGCCAAAAGAACTCTAGTACAAGGAAATAGAAGAACCCTATATATGGGTCTCAAACCAAACTCAACTAACTAAGGTGGCATACTAACTGAGCCACAAACTAGAGTAGATAAGGATAGCTATCATGTAGCTATTATTCATGGGCGGTGTACCAACCGCATCTACAACTGGCACGTCGATGACATAAATGCACAACGGTCACCCTGGCATATCACGAGTGGGAGGCTTATCACAAGGATTTATCACCATTTGACTTTAGGTATTGTAAAGTTAGAACCTGATTCATGCCATTTTAGGGGACCGGAATGGGACTATGCCCTATGGGGAGAGAGGTTGAGAAGCGCATCCCTCTCGTTTCCAATTCTCTTTGAACCAAGTGTGGTATGGGTCAGCTTCAACTTGGGTATCTCTACATAAATTAGGATGTCTAGAATCGGATGCTAGAATGCGGTCAGGAGACGTTGTCTATTAGGAACCAAAATTTTAGGTCGATCCTAGTGGGTTCGACTGTGGATGTTCTGTTGCGAGGCGGAATCCGGAAACCCTAGGAAAAAAACCCGTGACATTCCATGGGAGTGCTGGGCAGCGTCGCTTAGACTCGTCTACTGTTAAAAACGTGCCTGGACAATCGATATGTGGGCACGTTACAATAGTGTTTAACGGATTTGATTGCATCCTTAAAGAGAGTGAGCCACTATAATTGGGCTTAAAGTACTTTTTGGCATGTGGTATTTGCATTTGTCCTCTAACTATGCCATTGTGAGCCTCTCATACTACATTCTCAATTTCATGCCCACAAATATACTTTGTAATGAAGGAGACCTAGGAGAGGGAATGAGAGAAGGGAGAGACTGCAGAGAGGAGAGATAAAGAGAGAGAAAGAGGGTGATGAGGAGAGAGAAAAACTAGGAGTAGAGAGAGAAAGACAAGAAGAGGAGAGAGAAATGGCTGGCAGCCATGGAAGGATAGGGAAGAAGGTGAAAAGACAAATGTATATTTATCAAAAATGGTCCCTATGCAGTGTCCCTTACACCTTTTATACTTAGGTCAACTTGACCTAAGTATTTCCCCTCCATTACAATCCATCCCCACTCAAAATGAAGTTTTTGTCCTAAAAAACAAAGATCGGACTTATTGGTATAGCCATGTAGTGGGCTGCAGAGTACTACTTTGTACAACATTACAAGTGGCAAAAGATACTGGGGAGGGGGGGTTCTTGGCATAGACCCAGTAAAAGATTGCCTACTATTCAAGAGTAGTACTAGTCTATGTAGAGGGTCAAGGTCAGCCTGTAGCCACCCGGATCAAAAGGGAAAGTGGTATCGATGCCATGCATTGGATCAGCTTCCATAAGGTCAAAGTCAAGTACAGCTGGAAGCACGATCAGCATGGTGGTATTCTCTAGCTCTTCCATAAGCCTCTCAGGCATCACCATGGTCTGTATGACTGAAGCATATGAGGCTGAAGTCACCATTGCATGGACTGCATCAGCCCCTAAGTGCTGCATATTCATGGATCCTGCATTCTTAGTGATGTCCAAGTATTTAAACTACAGGTCTGTGGACTGAAGGGGCTCCCGCATGGGGTCATGATCATCCAAATCCACATGCTGGCCATGATCTTCTTTCTTGAACTAAAGTTTTTGTTGTGGACCCATACCAAAATGGTCTTCAACAAGATCTTCTCCATCCTTTGCATCATAATACTCTAATACCAAGAGTATTTTGGCAGTCTTTGCCCTGCATGTGGCTTGATGATTACAAGATATTGGCTTAGCACATCGATAGCATAAGCCCACAGCATGCAATTCCCGTATCGTATCACTAGTAAGGTGTCTAATGTGTTTAGCCTTAGATAGCAATTTACACACATGCTCATCACCATTGGTTAGCTCAGTAATAGTTCTGACATGCTGCTCATGACCATAATGCTCATGCTATCCATATGGATGGTCATACCAATGTGGCTGCTACTCATAATGATATTCATGCTGTCCATACTGCATATGGTGACAATAGCCCTGCTGCACATCACACGCATAATCGTCATAAGCATGCTGCCTTTGATCATTGATCCCATAGCATTGGTCATGCTGTCCATAATCTCTATGAGAATGCATGTCACAAAAATGTTCATGCTGCTGCCCAAATACATCTATTTGCTATTGCCTACTACCAAAACCTTGGCCATATTGTTGCCCATAAACATGATGCCCAAGATTGCATGATGACTGTCCAACATGACTACAATAGTGTCCTTGCATCCTAGGATGACCATAAGTATGATGATTGGCAAGTCCATGAGCATAGGTATCGGCATGATGTCGGTCATAATCACTTGCTTGCCACTCCTGCATTGCATCAAGGTCTCCATGAGGCAGCTGCCCATATGGTTGCGTGGCGTAAGAATCTCCATATGCATGATGCTGACCAATGCTGTATGAGCTACCATATACATGTCCATGATCATGACTTGCATAAGAACTGTGTTGCTGCATAAAGGAGTGCTTGTAAGCGTAATCATGCTGTCCATAATGGCCATAATCATGCTGCCCATGATAGCCATACTACTGATCAAATCCATTGGAGTATGATCCACCGTGGATCATAGCAGCACCATCAATCATCCTTGAAGTGAGATCCCTTTTAGGGTGCAATATACCATGGCCTTCCATTCTCTATAAAACATGATTGCCCTGTGGGCATGGAAGAACTGGACCATCCATCTTGAAACCACCAAGGTTGATCAATTTCCTGCAATTTGCCACAGCATGGAAATACTCTCTCCCAGACTAATCACCCAATTGTGATTATAGTGCATATTCTATCACGCCAACTTCACTAGAAGAAACTATTGCTACTCCCTTCCAAGCCAACAAAATTTTGTTTGCACTCAAATCATATGCCAAAATCTGACAGAAGATGCCCAACTCCAAGAAGATTGAGTACTTCGCATTCTGGCAGCAAGGTTTTCATCTGTGTTTTTTAAGTCTCCAAAGCTAGTTGATGATGCCCAAAGAAGGACATCTGAAATGGCCAAGTCAATCCTTTCAGCAAGAAAGTCTCTTCAGCTGTTACAACATGTGCATCGTGATGCAGCAGATGAGTTTAGTAGCAATGATCAAACACTTGCCGCCTCATCTTTGTTGCCATTAGTGGTCTAATTACAATGCCAAAGCTCAGACCCTAACAATCCTTGCAAAGAACAATCGTGAACCAGTCAACAACTCATCCTTCAGCATTTATGAAGTATTCCAACCCAAACATTTCTAGGAATGTGTTCTTATACAAACTAGTGCAATTGCACCAACCCTGTTTTAAGTCCTTGTACTAGAGTTTACATGTGCCACACATTTGAGGATCTCAGCATTGCCTTGTACTGAGAATGCACTCATTGATTTAATGTAGGGTTTTGCAGCATGTCAAGTGGTTTGTGTATGATCCATCCCAATACATTACATGGGTAATGCCCAAAAGTAATGTATGAAACTAACCTTGAAAGGATCCTTGTATTAAGCACCCCATTGTACAATAAGGGAAATTGAAGTCTTGCTAGCTTGATCCTAATCCTTATCTTTTCATATGAAAAGACCAACGAAGAAGTCCTCAATCCCTGTGTAAAACCTTGAAGACTAGGAGGTTTGTATAGTCCCCAATCTACCATGTGAATAACTACTCAAAACCTCCTTCTATGAACTTCCCACATGCATCATGACAATAAAAGGAGTTCCTTGTGCCACATCCCAGATTGTAAACGCGGAATCAAACCATGATGGCGATGCTAACAATGTAACTTTCTTAAGGATTCCAAGATCCTAGATTTTCAATACTATAATGACATTATATGCATCTTTGATTACAATCAATCAAAAGCATATGCTATTGATATCCAGCCATGTGTACTGCTTCTCATAGGGATTTCAGGAATCAACCTTCAGTAATATAAAAGGCACTTGTAGCACATTACATTGCCATCAAGGCCAACCATATTTACACAGTAATATAAGACTGATGTCCAACCAAATGCATTTCAAACTCGTTATCCTTGCTCAAGCAATCTTCATGACTTTTTGTAAGGATGTTTTCCAGAAGGGTTCCATGTCAAGGAAGTCACTTGTTGATCAGGACACTGAAGCACATCTACCAATGTGCCCAGCGTGCACCAGTGCTCCCACTGGGATATCCAAGGAATGAAGCAATGCCTGACCTTATAGGAGCTATGTTTTCTAGGATATGATGTTGTCCATAAGCACACTTCTAATAATCCATCTCTCCTTAGCACTCTGGGAGCAAGTATGATGTCGATCTTGATGATCTTCTCTAATAGGAGCTCTGATGTAATGCACAATCCTGAGACCTGCCTCCTCACGTGCAGGAGTTATTGAGATTCCCAGAATTCACCAGGGTTCTGCCCCTTTTATGAGCCCATGATTGAGATCGCATGATAAAATGAAGGCCTGCTCTCTGCAACACTCTTCTCAGGTCAAAGACATAGAGGCCATGGGTCGAGGCCTGCAAGCTTGTCCAATCCTGTTGCTTTTGGGTCTTTTGCCTCTTCTTCCATCAGCTTTGGCAGACGCTCCTCATGTCAGCTCTGTGAGACTGATTACACTTGCTCATCAATGCACGATGACTCGACCAGACTTTTGATAAAGGGAGGCATTGTTGTCAATGCTGATAGACAACAAATAGCTGATGTCTATATTGAAGATGGGATTATAAAAAAAAGTCGAATCAAACATAAAGGCTTTTGATGAAGTACGGGTTATTGATGCTACTGGCCATTATGTAATGCCAGGTGGAATACCTCAGTGATGATGATGATTCTGAAGAGCAATTGATTTTTTCTACTAGTACAGTGAACATCATTGCTAAAAGTGATTCTTCTGATCGTAAACCGATAAAATACCAATTGAAGAGTGCACAGGCTATCTGTGTTTCCCCCGTACAAACTGCTCCTCAGATTGTTTGCATAAGTGATGATGATGTCCTTGAAAAGTCAACTGTGGATGATGATCATGACAGCAATAATGGAATTTCATATAAGGAGAATTCAATAATATCCTCATCTAGGGAGCTTCAAACAGGGAATGGCAGTCCAAAAGAAAGTCTCAATTGCCATCGTAGCATTATGATGGAGAAGAGTGGTCTTGAGGATGAAGTCACATTAAGGCTCGTTGAGAAATTCAGAGGGCTTGATTGCCAAGAAGAGCTTGACCATCATCAGCAAACAATAGAGCACGGATCAAGGGCCTAATGATGGCATCACTACAATATAGGCAACAATGGGGAGATATGCCTTGACATCCTCAGAGACAACTGGAGCCCAACCTTCATTATTTCAAAAGTTTTATTGTCCATATGCTCATTGTTGACGGATGCCAATCCTTATGATCCTCTTGTGGGCAGTATTGCACGGTTGTACTTGACTGATAAAGAAACCCATGATAAAACTGTTGCTTGCCTGCTTCTCTTCTAGTAGGCTGCTTCTGTGAGCCTTTTGTATCTTCCATCCTTTCGTTCAAGAATGGCACATGCAAATACTTGACTGATAAAGAAACCCATGATAAAATTGTTGTCTGCCTGCTTCTCTTCTAGTAGGCCGCTTCTGTGAGCCTTTTGTATCTTCTATCCTTTCGTTCAAGAACGGCACATGCAGATCCTTTCCCGATCTATGCACAAACAAAAAGAATGCCCTCTATCCATGAAATGGCTGAAGGAAGAAGGGCTTGCTTTGTCTGATCCTGCTAATAGAGACACACTGCTAGCTCTCCTTCAAGCCTCATTTCCTGAGTTTGCTGCTACCTCTACAGAGAATAGGAGTATTGATTATCTTGATGAGCTTGGATATGATGGATATGGTGGCTTGGAACTAAGGCTGGAGTCTGGAACTACCGTGGTTGCGCCGAACAAGCCCTTTGACAGGGGACTCTTTATCTGAACCTGAAAGAGCTCCCACCGCTCACCTAAAGGAAGTTGGCATCAACAACTCAGCTGAAGTTGATTGCAAAATGGAACAACCTGAACGAGAATTGCTTAAGAGTTGTCCATGCTGGCCAACAATAGACCAAGAAGAAGGAAAATATCTACCCAAGGCTAGCAGTGTAACATGGGAACAAGGCAAGGATACCATAGAAAGCTCTTTTGTGATATGCAAAGTAGGAACTGACACAGAGAAGCTTCCAGAAGATTCTGGTAATGTCCAGGGAAATAATAAAGGAGAGGTTAAGAAAGAACCCCCCGAGGATCAAGCCGATGGGCTCGCCTCGTGTGCGAGAGGCTGACAAGAGCCGCCGCCCCCACCTCTCTCTAAGCTTCAAGCAGAAGAAGATGAAGGAAAAGACGAAGCTGGAGATTTCTCCTGAAGGCCTGCTCTGCTCTGTGATGAAACCGAGGAGATTGGACCCCATGTAAAGTCTCCCGCATCCCTCAAGGGGACCAGCATCATTTTGCACATATTGACAGGTGATGCAGGTGCAGCATATGCTAAGGCTGCAGAGGCAAGCACAAAGCCTCTTGAAGAGGTGGCTGAACAGCCCTGGGGCTTCAGCAGGGTACTTCAGATGCTCAGGATGAAGTGGAGAAAGCCATGATAGCACCCATTTGCAAGGGAGGAGCAAGGTCTAAGAGACATGAATTGATCTTGGCTTGGTACTCCATGCAAGCTCCAAAAGGGAGCTTACAAGGAAGAAAGAGACGACCTCTTTTCAAACTCCCAAGAAGGATGCCATCTCTATAGTACTCCCTGATTGTTGTTGCCTTCAATGTTATACTTGTCCTGGTGTACCTGAGAAAATTAGGGTTTCTTGAGACTGAAAAGAGAACTAAATCTAAAAGGAGAGAGAAAGGAAGGATCTAAAAACTAAGCTGTGATACCAACTGTAATGAAGGAGACCTAGGAGAGAGAATGAGAGAAGGGAGAGACTGTAGAGACGAGAGAGAAAGAGGGTGATGAGGAGAGGGAAAGACTAGGAGTAGAGAGAGAAAGATAAGAAGAGGAGAGAGAAATGGCTGGCAGCCATGGAAGGACAGGGAAGAAGGTGAAAAGACAGATGTATATTTATCAAAAATGGTCCCTATGCAATGTCCCTTACACCTTTTATACTTAGGTCAACTTGACCTAAGTATTTCCCTCCATTACATACTTTCTTAGGAGACCATCCTACCATGGGTGATAAAAATAATTTGTAATTAATTTGTAAGGTTAAGTCTTAATTAAGAGGCATGTCAATCAAGCTTTTTTGCTTGGTCATCTAATAGGCCTTACTCAAGGATACATACAATGTCATCAACCTAATGAGACCAATCTTAAAGAGCTGAACATCCTCATTAATTTGGAATAGATAAGCATTAGGGAGTTGAATGTCAACTCCTATGGCCTTCTTGCCACTGTCACTTGTGATAAGTAACTCACAATAAAGTATTGTTTTCCTTTGTGCACCATAATAGAGAAATAAAACTCCAATAATAAGAAAATCCATTTGGTGATGCATCCCTTGGCACATGGTTTATTTAGAAGGTATATTAATACTTGATGGTCAACAATGAAGGTGAAAACTGTAGTGAGGTGATAATGACAAAACTTTTTCATAGCATAAACCATCATTAATCCTTCTCTTATGGTAGTAAAGTAGTTTGTTTAAGCCTCAATGAGTTGTCAACTAGCAAATCTCACAAGGAAATCCATATTCTACTCACTAGGTTGACATAACACCACTCCACACTAAATACTCCTGAAAGGAACAAACCACTAACCCTATAGCTTAGGGTACCTCACCTCTTCAACTTAGGTCATTGTATTACAATTTTGGGGGCATTGATGTGTACATGAAATGTTAACACCCAATCTAGGACTCTTAAGATAGAAGTACACATGAGAGCCTTTTTTAACACTTTGTAGGAAGCTTGGTATTCCTCTACCTAGGCCTAGGTAATCAACAACTTGTAGAGTGATTGTGCAATAGTAGTGCAGTCTAGTACAAAGTGCTGATAATACCCAATGTATTGCCAAGGCAATACTCCACCCCTTTTTATGTTGGTGGGTGGGGAGAGATTCATGAGAACTTTAATTTTAGTCAATATCCCCATTTGGTAGCAAATGTTATTAGATATGCTCAATCCCCCACCCTCATAAGGTGCCACCAATGATCCATGGTGACCTAAGTTGTAAGGCCCCCATTATGAGGAGAAGCTATATGTGAGCACAGATATTTTTGGGTCCTAACTTAAATGGCAAATGAGGTCTAATTGACTGGATGGAAAAAAAGAGACCTTTGTGGATCTAGCCTTTAGGTTGGATAGAGTAGTTATACCAGTAGCAACTTGAGGCATAATGCATTGAGTTATCAAGGACCTCTATTTTGGGGTCTAGGGCTGCAAAAGAAACCCTTGGCTGGAGGGGTCACAAGGGGGCCAACAACCCCCTTGATAGGGATTTGAGGACAGCGTCCCTAGCCCGACAGTAAATAAAATATTCATTGGAATATTCTTTAGCTGACTAGGAAAGTTTCACGTACAAGCCAATTAGAATACCTTCCTAAGCTATAAAATAAAGACCCCTCCAAAGCCATCATCAATCTATCTTTCAACTAGTTAGAGTTCTTCCAATTACCCCCATAAGCTCTTCACCTCATCATTTGTCTAGATTGCCATTTAAGCTTCACAGTAAAAGCACACAAGTGAATAGAACCATCTTTGAATTAATTTGTTTGAGATTAAAGAAATTTCTATTCTTCTTATATTTGATATGTGTTTTCTACTCCTTGCTCAGATTCTATCTATTGTGTCATGAAATTTCTACATGGTATCAAAGCCTAAGGAGCTTTGAGGAGCGAAGAGTACATGAGAGGCAAGGGCTTTAACATTGAAGAGGAGAAATGTCATCTGATACATTAAATAGCGATGTTGGCACATCAAGTGGTGGTGTTGCTATATTAACATTTCAAACATTGATCTGCTCACCAACCTTCAATGAAGGCAAGTAAGATAGTACAAACTAAATTTTGTGAAAGTTTAAAATTACAGCTATCCTTGATTCTTATGAGCTTTTTGAGACGGTGCAAGGGATTGACCCAAAACCACAACCCACCCTCGACCCATCAAATTCAAGTGTTATGATTCCTCCAAATATAGATCTTTCGTGAGCTTGCAAATGAAGGAATGTAGATGCATTTTGTGCCTTAGTTACAATATATTTTAATAGTATTTTGAGCTTGATTTAGCGTACAACCAAGGCATTAGAGGTTTGGAATATACTGAGGAGTCTATAGAAACATGAAATCAAATAATGATTCAAACATTGAAGAATAAATTAGTAGTAGAGAAGTTTGTTCAAGGAGAGACAACTAAAGCATGCATCACTCAAATTAAGAATCTATGCAACCAGATGGCTAATAGTGTGATACAAAAGACTAGTGAGGAGCTAGCTCGCAGGTGTCTTTAGATTTGTCTACCAAATTTCGATGGATTGGTAACCACCCTAAATACTTAGGTAAGACCCTAAGCTTTGATGTTTGAGGAATTTTGTGCACTACTAATGGAGAAGGAGTTGCGGTTTAAAGCTTGACAAGGTATCAGCGGTGGAGATGCTACATTCTTTGCCAATGTGAAAGGCAAAGGTGGTTCCTCTACCAATAGTGAAAAAAATAAGAAGAGTGGTAAGAAAAATTTTCAAGGAGAGTGCTTCTACTTTTAGAAGAAAGGACATGCAATTATAGATTTTCGTGTCAAGAAGGTAGTGTTGAGATATCGAGCTCCACTCGTGATATGCCAGGGTGACCCTTGTGCATTTATGTCACCGACTTGTCAGTTGTAGATGCGGTTGGTACACCACCCATGAATAATAGCTAGACGACACCTATCCTTATCTACTCTAGTTCGTGGCTCAGTTAGTATGCCACCTTAGTTAGTTGTCTTTGGTTTGAGACCCATATATAGGGTTGTTCTATTTCTTTGTATTAGAGTTCTTTTGGCTTTTACAACTAAGAAGAGGAAAACTGTTTTCAGCCTCCACCCTTGTGTGTATTCCCCCATTGTGCAAGCAAGAAAGCTACAAGTGAGACTCCTTCCTTCTCTCCCACAATCTTGACATGGTATCAGAGCCTTGTTCGTGGTAAGGAGCTCAAGAAAGCAAGCCAAGCTCGCGGTGTTCTGGTAAGAGGAGCAGTGTTGCTTTCATTTTCTGTTTTGGGAGCAGATCTCTGCAGGTAGCACAGCCGGAAATTGCAGGAGTGCGTTGTCTCAGGTTGAGATGCCCTTCGCGGTGTAGCAAGAGGGCAGTATATGCTGCGGGTAAGGGCTTTAGCCCTTGGCGACTCTGTTTTTTTGATTTGAGGCCATTTCGGGGCCTGTTTTGGAGGCGGAAGTTTTCTGCACGCACTCAAGAAAAGGCCCAATTTTATGCTGTGCGACCACTGTTCTATAGGTCGGTGAAAAGTTGCTGTAGAAATTGCATCGTATGCTTGTGTGCAGAGACATTGGGAGTTACAGAATCATCCTTGTTGCCTGTTGATGCAAAATCGTCACTAGGAAGTGACTGTGTGGTCAAATACCACTTTCGTCAGTTTTGCAGATTAGCCCTTGTGAGGCTGAAGCTGTGTTCTGTGTAGTGACAGAACTTTTTGCAGTATTCTATAATGGCGTCTGATTCTCTCTCACAGATGGTCATTGAAAAGCTTGACAAGAACAACTTCCAAGCATGGAAGTTTAGAATGACGAATTTCCTTATGGGAAAAGGATATTGGGAATTTGTTGCAAGAAATAAAGAAGAACCAGTTCTTCCTGATGTTCCCAATCAACAGCAAATGCAGGCATTCAAAGCATGGCATGAGAGAGCCAGGAAAGTTATGTACTGGCTGTCTATCAGCATTTCAGACTCTATGATTGTGCATATTCAGGATGCAAGTATGCCAAAGGAGGCATGGGATACTCTGTCAAAGATGTATAGCACAAATACGCAAGCCAGGAAAATGCAGCTCAAGCAAGAGTTGCACAATGTGCAAAGAGAAAATATGAGCATCAATGACTACCACATGAAGGTGAAGAAGATTGCAGATGCACTTGCTTCCATTGGGTCGCCAGTAGAAGATGATGATTTAGTTTCTGTGACCTTGAATGGTCTAGGAAAGGATTATGCGCAGTTTCGGACATCCATTTCCGTCCGTGAAAGATTTCCTGATTTTGAGGAGTTGATTGCTCTTCTAATTTCTGAGGAGCAGAGAAATGGTGGTGCATCTTCTTCAGGAGGAACTTCAAAAGAAGCTGTCTTCTACTCAAATGCTGGAAGAGGTAGAGGCAGAGGTAGAGGAGGCCGATCTGGAGGCCGTGGTAGAAATCAGAATATGCAGCAAACTCAAGAAAACCAGTCCTATGGAGGAGGACGTGGTAACTCTAGAGGCAGGGGGAGCCAAAGAGGTCGTGGTGGATGGCAAAGAGGTCAAAATGCAAACAGTAATGTTGAATGCTACTACTGTGGTAAAATGGGTCATATGGCTAAAGACTGCTATAAAAAGCAGAATGACATCATGAATGGAAAACTGCAACAAGGGAATTATGCATCTTCTAGTAGATAGGGTGATGACAGAAATGAGCATTTGTTCATGGTGCAGCACATGAACAATTCTGTGACAAGTGCAGAAGAAAGCAATGATGTATGGTATGTTGACTCAGGTGCATCAAACCACATGACAGGTCATGCAGAATGGATGGAGGATGCAAGGAAAATGGAAAAACCAGGATTTGTGGAGACTGGTGATGATACTGCACATCCTATTGTGCAGATTGGAAAAATTCCCTTGTCTATGCAGGATGGGAAAAAGAAATACATGTCCGATGTATTTCATGTCCCAAATATCACCAAGAATCTGGTTTCTGTTGGTCAAATGGTTGAGCAGGGCTTGCAGGTCAGATTTAATCCTCATGGATGCTTTGTTGAGGATATGAAAAATAAAGGTCGCTTGATAGCAAAAGGAAAGAAGAAGGGCAGAATGTTTACATTGGATGCAGACATGTCTGAATTGAGTGCAGCAATGTTTGCACATGGGACCGGTGTAGTTGCAGATATTGATATCTGGCATAAACGCATTGGTCATGTTAATGCACAACGACTTAAATCAATGCAGGCCCAAAATATTGTTGCAGGATTGCCTAAATTCAAGGTTGCAGAAATGCATAAGGTATGTGAAGCAAGGAAACCATTTCCTAGACATGTTCAAGAGAGTGAGAAGCCATTGGAATTAATCCATTCTGATGTGTGGACTACTAAAGCTGCATCTCTTGGAGGCTGTCATTATTTTGTCACTTTTATTGATGACTATAGCAGAAAAGTTTGGGTGTATTTTATGAAGAAGAAAAGTGAAGTGTTTGGGCATTTCAAAACTCTTAAAGCTATGGTTGAAAAAGAAACAGATCTGCAAATAAAATGCCTAAGGTCAGATGGAGGGGGAGAGTACCTCTCAAATGAGTTTGCAAGGTTCTTGCAGGAGCATGGCATAAAGCAGCAATATTCATGTAGTCATACCCCACAACAAAATGGAATTGCAGAAAGGAAAAATAGGCATATTGGAGAGGTATCTCATACCATGCTCAATGAAAAAGACCTGCCAGATTTTTATTGGGCTGAAGCGGTTGCTACAGCAGTCTACATAATGAACAGGACTCCCACTGCAGCAATACATGGAATGACTCCAGAGGAGAGGTATACTGGTAGGAAACCAGATATTTCTCATTTGAAAATTTTTGGCTGCATTGCCTATGTACATGTGCCAGATGAGTTGAGATCCAAGTTGGATCCAAAAGCTGAGAAGTGCATCTTTATTGGTTACTCTCTGCAGCAAAAAGGGTATAGATGCTATAACCCTTCTACTCGTAAGTTTACAGTGAGCAGAGATGTTGTTTTTGATGAGATGAGTAGCTGGTATAAACCAGTAAATGTGATTAATGATGTAGATGCACAAAATGGTAATGCTGCACAGAATTCACTGCAGCAGTCACAAAATATTAGTGGACCTGGAGCGTCCTCTAGCAGTGGTTCACATTCTTCGCCATGGACAGGCAGATTGAGATTAGGAGAATCTTCTCAAAGCAATGCAGATAGTGGTATGCAGGTGTCACAAAAAGGAAAAGAGAAGGTAGATCAGCCCATGTTTGATGTGAATGCAGGTCACTCTTATGTGGATGGTGAATCTAGTGGCTCATAACAGAGCATTGATGATGAGTTGGGTATTCCTTCTATTGTTACACCTGGAGTAAGGAAGACCAGGGATGTTTTGAGAGCATCTGGGAGTGAACCTACTTTGCGCAGGTCAACCAGAGTTAGGTATCCTGTGGATAGGCTGAAATATGATGGATTTACAGCCATTCACTATGCATATATGGTCAAAGTGATACAGGAACCAGAACCCACTTCTTTTGAGCAAGCCATGGGAAAAGAAAAATGGGAGAAAGCCATGGATGAAGAAATGGATGCCTTGGAAGCAAATGCTACATGCGAATTGGTACCTTTGCCTAAAGGTAAGAATGCAATTGGCTGTAAGTGGGTTTATAAGGTGAAGCACAATGCAGATGGTTCTGTGAACAGATACAAGGCAAGATTAGTAGTCAAGGGGTATGCACAAACATATGGCATTGACTATGAAGAAACATTCAGTCCGGTTGCAAGGATGGAAACCGTAAGAGCAGTCATTGCTATGGCTGCATCAAAGGGATGGTCTTTACATCAGATGGATGTAAAGAATGCCTTCTTGCATGGTGATTTGCAAGAAGAGGTCTATATGGAGCAGCCACTAGGTTATGTGCATGCTGTTCATCCTGAGTTTGTTTGCAGGTTGAAGAAAGCCTTGTATGGCTTGAAGCAAGCACCTAGAGCATGGTCTGACAAGATAGGGCAGTATCTTGTCACTATTGGCTTTCAGATTTCCAAGGCATATTTCTCACTTTATGTGAGAAAGACAGAGAAAGGTATTATGCTGCTTGTCATTTATGTTGATGATTTGATTATGACAGGTGATAGTGATGAAGATATCCTTCATGTGAAAATGCTATTGAAGCAAAAGTTTGAGATGAAGGATTTGGGAGAGCTGCGTTATTTCTTGGGCATTGAGGTGATTAGATCACCAAGTGGGATACAGCTCTTGCAGAGGCAGTATGGATTGGACATGCTGTCCAAATATGGGATGACAGGCTGTAAGCCTATTTCAGTTCCTTTGGAGCAGAATGTGAAGCTAAGCGCAGATGCAGGTGAGCTTTTGGAAGACCCTACTATGTACAGACGCATAGTAGGAAGCTTGATTTATATGACTATTACCAGGCCAGATTTGAGCTATGCCGTTGGATTGGTAAGTCAGTTTATGCAGGCTCCAAGGAAACCGCATTTGGATGCAGCTAGACGCATACTCAGGTATGTGAAGTCCACATTGTAGTATGGACTATTTTATGAGACTGGGGTTCAGATACAGTTGCATGGATACACTGATGCTGATTGGGCTAGTAGTATTTCTGATAGACGATCTACCAGTGGATATGTGTTCTCTTTTGGGAGTGCTGCAGTCACTTGGAGCAGCAAGAAACAGCCTACAGTTGCCTTGTCGAGCACAGAGGCTGAGTACAGGGGTGCAGCAATGGCTGCATGTGAGGTAGCTTGGTTGCATAAGCTACTTTATGATATGCATCAGTCTACAGATGGGCCAGTTGTCATTTATTGTGACAACATGAGTAGTATATACTTGGCAAATAACCCAGTCTATCATGCTAGAACAAAGCACATTGAGGTGCATTATCACTATGTGCGAGAGAGGGTTTTACTAGGTCTTATTGATCTAGTTTATGTCAGCACAGAGGATTAGGTAGCTGACATATTTACGAAGGCATTGGGCGCAGAGAAGCTGCGCAAGTTCAGAGACCTGCTTGGTGTGCAGGAATTGGGATTGAGCTTGAGGGGGAGTGTTGAGATATCGAGCTCCACTCGTGATATGCTAGGGTGACCATTGTGCATTTATGTCACCGACTTGTCAGTTGTAGATGCGGTTGGTACACCGCCCATAAATAATAGCTAGACGACACCTATCCTTATCTACTCTAGTTCGTGGCTCAGTTAGTATGCCACCTTAGTTAGTTGTCTTTGGTTTGAGACCCATATATAGGGTTCTTCTATTTCTTTGTATTAGAGTTCTTTTGGCTTTTACAACTAAGAAGAGGAAAACTGTTTTCAGCCTCCACCCTTGTGTGTATTCCCCCATTGTGCAAGCAAGAAAGCTACAAGTGAGACTCCTTCCTTCTCTCCCACAATCTTGACAGGTAGATGAAAAGAATGGCACCATGAAGGCTAAAGAGAAGGAGACGACCAATACAAAGAAGCGAAGTTGGAGTTATTCATGTGGCGACCATTGACAAAAGTAAAGTGTGCTCTTTGATGCAAGATATATCTACCACTAAATCATGGGTATTGGATAGTGGTGCCTCTCATCACATGACCAATAAGAAAGCTCTATATGGTTCTATGAAGCCTCTACAAGAATCCATTACTGTGATGGTTGCAAATAATGCAAAATTCCTTGTTGAGGGCACATGTACTATTTCCTTTGTTGCTACAAATGATGAACTCAAAAATCTTTCAAATGTATTGTATGTTTGATAGATTAAGATAAATATAGCATATTTCTCCACTGCCTTGGTAATGCTCAGTATAGCATTGCACAATCCCTCTTTCCCAGAGCCACTTGATGAGAAAGAAGAGACCATCAATAAGATACTAAAATAGATTACAATATGCTCCTAGACTCTAATGGATGATAGCAAACACATATCTTTTTCCTTTTGTATAATTTCTATGATGGAAAGAGAAAAGAGATTTGATTTTGCTTTCCAAGTTGTAGATAGAAATGAAAGAGCACCAAAGTTGAAAAACCTTCTGAGATGATACATGATATGAATATTTTGATTGCTCATGTACATGTGAAGCCATAAGGTTGGTTGTGGAAGTTCTATCCCATTGATAAGAACACCATTAGATACTAGCACATTATGCCATGTTTTGGAAGCTTTTTGTAGCTTCTAAGATAGCTAGATTGAAGCCAAAGGTAAGGAGAGAAGTGTACATACACATGCAAGTTCTTGGAATTGGATTAGTGAGTTGAGAAATGACAATGGTCTTGTTGGGAGCCTTGTCTTGACATAAGTGAGTTTTAGTCCTTTATAGACCACATACTCCTCTTTCACAGCCTTTTCAAGTGGAAAGCCATCCTTGAGATAATGTTAAGTAAGGTTACTGCATGCTTTAATAAGAGGACCATAGGACTACATAAAGATTGATCATGATTGTTTAATGGCTTATGGATGTAGAATTTGTAACTACACATCTTTGAAGATTCAAAGCATGTAAGGCTATAGAATTAGCCAAAGATGGGTGGGGTCATTAGCAATCAGGCCATGATTGCAAGATAGAAATTCTTGGAAAAGAAGGTTGATTAAGGAATGTGTTGAATATGAGCACCAAAAAAGCAAGGAGCTCCATGAGTGGCTCAATTTTGTGAGGTACCATACTGTCAAGGTCTAAGCTACTCAATGCTTTCATTCTAGATGGCTTGAAGATCCAATTGATAAAATATAGAGATCTAAGGATAATGGTTTACCAAAATTCTTGTGGTTCCAGATGGTGACTCAATTGGCACTCAGGTTGTACAGGGCATGCCTATTTTGAGTGAATGGCGTATTGAGATCATTAAGGAAGAGTTGTCTAGCTGTCAAACAAGATTCACATCTTCTAGTAAATCTAGATACAATTTGCTTCTTCAAGTCAAGTTGGATACATTCTACTCAATCTGATATTTAGCATTGAAGCATAGTCTATTGGATATCATACTATGGAGGGGTTTTAAAAAAACCCCAAAGATCAAGTGAAATTATACATGATGTAACCTTGAGGAAGTAAACATACTTAGTCAAAGAAGTAGTTCTAGTAGCTAAGAGGACTTGAATCCATTAGGAGCTTATAGTGACCTTGTTAAGCAAGATTAGCAACTTGAACATTGATTGCTTATCTATGAGATACTCTTTTCAAAGTCTATAATCTACTTCCTCAAGACCTTCTGTGAGCAACAAGTTGTGGCAATGATATGGAAGTTGCTCCACTATTGTGCCTTGAACTTGAAAGTCCAACAAATGAATATTGGTTTGGTTATCGGTGGTGGCAGCCAAGATCAACATGAGCAGTAGCCTATAACTTCAAACAACAACATGTTTTTCTTTAAAATATGCTCAAACTCATGAGATTTGGTCAAAAATATATTCATTCCTCCTCGTAATTTTAGAGCGACCTCTAAAAGTTGACCTGTATGTAGCCGAGAAAACAAAACACCCGTAAAGGAGTGAGCCAAAAAGAGAGAAAGAAGAGATAGATGATTGTAGAAGAGAGAGAAGAGGAGTCTAAAGGAGGAAAGAACAGTCAAGGAGAGAGAAATACTAAAAGTAGAGAGAGAAAGATAGGAAGTGAGATAAGGAAGCCATGGAAGCTGAGAGAGAGGAGATGTAGATGAAGTGACTTTCGTATTGTTTTGAATGGTGAAAAATAAAGTCTCTTACACCATATACACTAGCCAGTGTACCCAATACTTTCCCACATTATTATTCCCATTTTCTTATATTCTATCCCCACCCAAATATTTTATCCTCTTGGTGCTAGAACCATCTTTGAGAGTATCATAACAAGACTTGGGCACTTTCAAAAGCGCTAAATCCCCTTATTGAAACTCTAGATTCTACCTTCTCTCATTGGCATAAAGTTTCATTTGATCCTGGGTCTTCTTTAAATTCACATCGTTGAAGGAGAGCTTGCAAGCGATCCAAATCTTCCTTGCTCTCAGGGTTTATCTTGTAAAGAAGTGAGCTAGGAGAGAGAAAGAAGAGAGAGATGACTTCAAAAGAGAGAGAAGAGGAGTGCAAAGGAGAGAGAAAGAATAGTTGAGGAGAGAGAAATACTAAAAGTAGAGAGAGAATAATAGGACATGAGAGAAGGAAGCCATAGAAGCTTAGAGAGAGAAGAGGCAAATGAAGAGACTTACATATTATTCTGAATGGTGAAAAATAAAAATGTCTTACACCTTATATATTAGCTAGTGTAGCTAGTATTTTCCCACATTATTATTCCCAGTTTCACACAACACCATAGCTACTGGTACATTCTTTGTACAAAGAAACATTGAGTGTAGTAGCTTGAAGCTATAAAGGAAGACTTGCAACAACTAAAGAGTACAAAAGACAACATTGATGTTAGGAATGTACCTACTATAAATGAAGACCTGCAACTGAAGAGTACAAAGAAACATTGAGTATGGTAGCCTAAAGCTATAGGATAGATCTAAGAACTTTTGTGTGGGCCTTGTTCTTTGCAACTCTACACCAACAAGATCATGGTTTATTCTTGGGAAATGTTTTAAAGTTTCTACCAAGCAAACATAATTGGAGGATAGTCATCTTTTTGTTTGTACATTGGAATTCTTGCATTGCTTAAGCAAGGTTAGTTTACTCATTTCAGTAGTGAAATATCTAGAGAGATGTATTGGGATCCTAGATATGAGCTACCACGAGCAACAAAAGTTGCTCCTAAAAGGCATGGACATTATGGATAGCATCACTATGATCATGGGTACAATGTGCATTGGTATGAGCAACAATGTGCACACTATAGTGATGTAAATTCTACTGAATAGTAGCATGGACATGATCATCATGTGCACTCTTATGGGAATCATCATGCATACTATGGTCACAACATGCATATGATCATGATCATGGACATGGTCAACATTATGCTAGTGGGTATGGACATGGTCATGTATATGGGTAGCATTATGCTAGTAGGTATAGATAGGCATCATTTGATTTTGGGCAACAACATGTAAATGTACATGGTCAACAAGCAAATGCATATAAGTTGTATGCAAATGCATATGGATAGTAGCATGCTAATGGTTATACACACAAGTTTCCTCTTGAATCATTTTCCTATGGGAAACAAAGTTATGAATATTATTTCCATTGTAATGATGATTGCCACCAACCAATAATTGGGGACTTAGAGTGCTATTATAGCCAACACAACTATGGGTTGGTACAAGTGGAAATGCAATATGAAAGAGTTCCTACTTGTAGAAGATACCTATCTAATGACACATTGAGGGACATGCATTCAAAAGGGTTATGATGTAAGTGTAGTGAGTAGTGGTCACCTCATCATAAATATAAATGTCAAGAAAGGGATGCTAAGGAAGAGGACAATGAAGAGAAAGACGACCAAGGGGGCAACAAAATAATTGAAGAACCACATGAGTCATCTATGACCAAAGAAGGTTATGCTAAAGGCTATGCTGAAGATGAGTGTATTGGAGACTTTGTGCACCCTCATGATGAGCATGTAGATGGTATGCATCAGCACCAAGGCATGCAATAACCTAGAGAAGAGTTACAAACTTCTTTGGATGTTTCATTCCAATTGGTTAATCATGGGAATTCTAATTTGGATGCATATGCTATGGATGAGTATTGTGAAGAGAATGTACTTTCAACCAAAATAATTACCACTCAAGAAGATATATGTCGACATATGGAAGATTTTTATGCAAATAATGAATTTGGTGATGTAGATAATGAGAGAATTGAAGTTGAAACTTGGATAACTAATGATGATACAAACCATCTATGGGGAAATATGATGCTTTTACATTTCTGTTTGATCTAGGGGATTATGAGGCTAATTCTTTGTTTCCAACTAATGATGATACACAACCATCTATGGGGAAATATGATGCTTTTACATTTCTATTTGATCTAGGGGATCATGAGGATAATTCTTTGTTTCCATTTGACGCGGCAAAGTGATGATGGAAAGTATTTCTCTACAGTGGGTACCTTTAGATGTGATGAATATTTTCATGGTTATCCATTTGATCTAGACAGGGGGTATTTGGCTTTGTGACATTCCATTTTGGCACGCTTTAAACAATGATTTCATACCTATCCTAAGTGCATTCAACCATCCTTTAAAAGGCATCAAGAATCCTTCAAAACAATGAGATTATTTCAATCTCAAGAGAGTGGATAGGTTGATGTATTAAATTTCTATTGCCACTCAACTTGCCTTAACTTGGTGAGCGCGCATGCTATTTTTATAGATGGACAAGCTTTAATCTGAAGTCTACTTTCTAATGATATCTCATTTGTTGAATCTGGACATGGTTATCTCAAGTTATGGCCTTTTCCCTTCAATAGCCTTAGTCAAGATAGCTTGCAAGCTTTTCACGGTTTAAAGCTTTTGATTCAGTCCATTTTTTAAGCTAGATTCTTCATGGCTTCATGAAGCATATTCAACAATAAACTTCATGATGGAGTTCTTTTCCACAAGATTCATTCTTGTGCTCTTCCACCTCTTAAGCTTTGAGGATAAAGCTTCTTTAGGAGGGGATGGCTTTTGGTGTAGATATAATTAGGCTTAGTTTTAAAATTAGGGTTTGCTATAAAAGGGGCAAGTGTGCCGAATGCAAATAGATTTTATCATTTACAAGATTCAAGGAACTTTCATGGTTGCTTTCACCATGGAATTGGTGTGTTCATGTCCCACCTAGGTTGGAGGTGAGTGTCTAACCCCACCATTGCAAGAGATATATATCTTGCTGACACTCCTATCTTCCTTTATAATGCTTCCAACGTATTAATATTATCTTTGGCTATAATGATCTTGATCATGGTTTGTTAAATTTTCTTGAATATTGCAAGCATTTATTTATTGTGAGAAATTGGCTTTAGTATATTTCTTGAGCTTCCTAGCTTTACAAGAAGAGTCTATTGACCCAATAAGGCTTTAGGAGACCGCTTTGTCTTACAAGAGAATTGCAAACATCAAAGAAGATGACATGGATATGGAAGAGGTTCTGCCTATTGAATAGGAGGAAAAAATATCAAATAAGCTTGACATAGTTAATTTGAAGTTTGGTAATCTTGTGGAAGAGGACCAAGAAGACATTACAATGTCCGTTATATCCCTCACTCTTTCAAATCTCCCCTCCATTCCCATACTTGGGAAGGAGTTCCTAATGCTTAATTCTATTCAAGAATTCATAGGGCTCAAGGAAGACTTTTGCATTGGATTAATTAAGGCTTGTGAGGTGAATAGGACCTAATTAATGATTCCAAAGAAGAATTGCATATCTTAGATACTAAAACTTCAAATTTTGTTACTACAAATGATGCTATTAAAATTTGCCTACAAACGGCTCTTGAGCACTCAATGACACTTCCAACTAAAGAGGAGTTTCTAGAGACTCAAAGGCAAGTTGGTAGTGAGTGTATGGGTAGGGAGGTAGAGAAGAACGTCATTGTGGAGGAACCTTAGCAAGGTTCTATCAATTTGTGGATAGATGAAAGGGTTGTAGAGTAAGAAAATACTCAACATGTAAGAACTTTTTAAAATTCATCTTTCCTTTTTCTTTAAATGCTTGAAAATTTAATAATTAAAATAACATATTCTAATATTTTCCACAAGTGTCAATTTATGATGGCGATAGTTTCTTTGCTTGTTTTGGTACCACAAGGACCAATTTTGGGCAAGATTTTTCCCTCACACACTATTTTCCTAGGCTCGATCCAAACATTGTGAAGGTCTACCATTCAAAGTATAGTGGCAAGCCATCTATTCCAATGATTACTCTGAAGACTTTCTACAAATCTTTAGATTGTTCTCATATACTTGCAAAACATAATTATTCAGAAATATGCCACAATAAGGTCTTAGGCTATTCTCCTAGGTGAAAGGGCTCAAGGAGTGGATACTTCTTATGCTACAACACTTGTGATGCCTTGGCTGCCAATCCCTTAAGGAATCCCCCTTATCAGTGTATGAGGTAAAATTACCTCCTACATAATAAAAGTAGTGCATTTTTGCTAGAAAAAGAAAGACAAAGAATATGGGAAAGCCAAAAGTAGCAAAAGAAGATGGCTCTTTAATTGAATTATGAGAAATATGCATATAATGTCCTCAAATTTATACATGGAATGTTATAAATAGTGAAGTCTCTCCAAAAATGTGATGAAAATCACATTATATACAAACTCTCATTGAGCTAATGAGAATCTTGTTTCTAAGTTTCATATCGAACCTCTCTAGGTCCTCATTTTCTTGTGTAGTGTTAATTGATTTTACACATCGAAGTTGTTTTCTATAAAAAGGTATTGAACATTTCACACAATGATTTTAATTTTCCTAGTCCACCACCATGTCTTCTAATTTTGAAGTAGAATGTTCTTGCTTGATATTGAGACTTCTCCATGGCTTGCATGTGCCATATCGACAATGGTCCATAGTTGTCAACAAAGTAGGTTCCATGCTTTAGTAAGATATACTACACAAAAAAGGAACATATCATGTTCATGAGAAAATGAAGTTGAGATAATGTTTCTAAGCAGTATACTTACCAAGTAAAATGTGATGTCTTTCTTTTCCCAAGCTTCGACTATTGCTTCGACCAAACTTTTTATAGCCTTCTTATAGTCTAAACAATAGCTTCATTGTTGATGGTTTGTTGCAAAAGTCTTAAGAAGCTTTATCCAAATTTTCATACCATCATTTACTACTTAAGGGTCCCTCTCCACATTGGTAGGACATTCAAACAATTCTATCCATCATTTCGATATTGCATTTTTTGGATATTATCAAATTGTAGAGAAATCTTCTAGCATTTGCACCTCCCATTGATATAGGGGCTAAGACATCACTTGATTTCTTAGGTTGTTGTATATCCTTTTGAAGTTGCACATGGCCCCCATGAAAGCCCATTCTTGAAAGGAGTTCTTCACATTTCTTTGAAAGTGATGTAGGCCTGATAGAGTAAGCATAATCTAAGTGCAACCTTAGAATATAATCAAGAATATGGACCTCTGCATAAAATGTACAAATATGCACTCTTTCTAATGGAACTTGAAGGATAGCCGCCCAATTACTATCTTGCACTTCTTGGGGAGAGCACTACTTTGTAAATGCTTTCCTACACTATTCAAAGTCCTAGCTCAACTATTTGTCATCCCTTGATGGGGCAACCCCTATGCTTCTTATGTCACACCAATCCAAGGAGATCATTCCATCTATACAATAAAATCATGGATGTGGTGTTGCTGCTCCACCAAAAATCCCAAACATGCATTTTAAGTTTTTCATGTCAGTGCTTAAATGCCATTCTACTTCAAATGACTCAATATCTCAGGGCTTTTGTTAGGCATCTGAGTTGCACCTATCCACCATCATAGAGCATTCTCAGATTGAATGCTTTTAATTTTTCTATGTGATGACAAATCCCTTGCATGTTGCAGAGCCCTCTTCATGAGTGAAATACTTATACTTTTATTTTTTGGTGTTTTAATATTTGTGACTTATCTAGTTTCAATAAAAATATGAGTCTACCCTCTATATTCTCTAGAGTCACATTGCAACTTGCACACTCTTTAGATCCATCCATACATTCTTGAACTAATTATAATAAAACCAACATATTTTTTTTCTTTCCTTTTGTAAAATATATTGAATCTTTAATATGCTTATAAATACCTAAGAGTTTTGTGATTGTACCATGTTTTTCCTTTATATCTCTTCTATAGGAAAGAAAGGAAACATTAATAAAGAACATTTAGAATCTAGAGAGAACCTATAAAAATAAATGAGTAATAAAAAACTTAGTCCAAAAATAAGATGTAGTTAGAACTTGAAAAACGGGTATCTAAAGATTGTAATCAAATTGTTGATATGGCAAGCTCAACAAGTGCGGACATTGATGATGGACCACCTACATAGATGGGTCCACATGTCTACACTTAGCATGGTAGGGGTTATTGTGATCCTCACATAGCCACCAACTGATTACTTATTATATTTGGTTTATTACTCCTACCTACAGTAGCTGGCATAGTTATAACGCTAGTTGATTAGTATAGTCAATTATGCTATACTATTGAACTTAGTAATTCACTTTCTTTTATATTACATCTTATCTATAGTTTGTGTACATTGTATTGCATGAGGAAAAAAGAAAAAAAATCAACAAGAAAATGTTTTGGACTTCATCCCTCTTCTTGTGTCCTTGAGTGAGCTTTCTCTTGTGTGTACTAAGTATGTTCAATGTAGTAGCTCAAGTAAGTCCCACTACCATGAAATTCATGACATGGTATTAGAGTGCTATACTTGAGAGAGGCTAGTTTTGAAGGTTGAAGTGAAGAAAAAGAGCAAGGATTCAAGGAAGCAAGAAATCGGTAAGAAGCTCTCCCATTCTCTCTCTCTTTTCCTTGGATAGTATTAGTCTATGGAGGCATTGAAATTGGATAGAGAAAAAATATCAAATTTCTTTGAGATTTGGTATGCAAGTAAAATAGTGTATATTATTTGAATAAGCCCTTTAGGGCTTAGCCATTGCTATGATTCTATCCATTTGAGACCATTTCAAGCCCCATTTTAGCTCCACAAGGTTGCAGACATCAATTTTAGGGCATACTATGATTTTGACCGTGTCAATTGTTATTTAGTGCATAGATTACAATTTTCAAATTATCACAGCAACAATGCAGGGAATGGCAACCCCAAAACTCCTACTTACCCCACTTTTAATGCTGAAAGAAAATATGGCAGTTTTGGGACAGCACCACCCTCCAAAAGTGACCCAAAGTATGCTGAAAATAAGACAAGGAATGGCTTTAGCCCTAACGGTCAAAAATTCATTCCTCCTAAAGTGGTCAATGATAGAAAAGCCAAAGGCTTGTGCTTTAAATGCGGAGATAAGTACACGACTGATCATGCATCCAAATGCCCCTTTAAGAACACCATTGTCAAGTTTAATAGCATGTATGTGCTAGAAGATAGTGACAAGTTAGAAGAGGACTTGCATGACAACTCTCCAATGATGACACTTGCTAAAAATGTTGAATATGAAGAGGATATTGATACCGATCTGTTTTATGAATCATCAGACGCGTTCCCTTTTGACCCCGGCGGCTGTCCCATTGATGACATGCTTGGGAATGACCCTTGGCACCCCTCATTCACCACTATATTAGCTTGCTCGATCTCCATGGATGCATGGACCGGCTCTAGGAGCCCAAACACCCTACAAGTGCATGGTAACATTGATGGCAAGAGTGTATACATCCTCATAGATAGTGGCAGCATGCACAGTTTTGTGAATAAGTTGACTCTTGGCCGTTTGACATGTGTTCCCACTGAATTACAGCAACCTCTTCGGGTTCAAGTGGCCAATGGAAATGAGGAAGTGAGGTCCCATGTATGCACACAAGTGTCTCTTATGCTGGCTAAAAATTACATAGCAAAGGTGGACTTAATTACCCTTGACATAGGCCCCGTGGATGTTGTTTTGGGATATGATTGGCTTCAGCAGCGGTTGGGAAAAATCTCTATGGACTTCTCTCAACTGTATATGGAGTTTGTAATGCATGTGCAGCTTGTACACTTGGAGGGAATCAAAGAAAATGTAGATTTTCAGGTTATAATAGCAAGATAACTCAAAAAAGAATTCAAGAAACGATCCCAATCTTTGTCTTGCATTTGCATAAGGATAATGATGACCAACACACCTTGGGGAAGCAAAATGCAGCACTAAAAGAGCTTTTGGCTAAATATGAGGACCTATTTCAGCCCCCACTACCCTTCTCCCTCAGAGATCGGTGGATCACCCGATTGACTTGGAGCCCCATGCCAAGCCCATCAATAAACCCCCATATCGACTCTCTAAATGTGAAAGAGAGGAAGTAGCAAAGCAAGTCAAGGAGCTCACTGAGATGGGATTCATAGAGCCTAGCTCTTCCCCTTATGCATCCCCAGTTCTATTAGTTAAGAAAAAGGACGGATCTTTCCGGTTGTGCATTGACTACCGTGATCTCAATAAGATCACCGTAAAAAATAGATACCCCATCCCTCGAATTGATGACTTTCTTGATGAACTCAAGGGAGCATGCTACTTCACCAAGATTGATTTGCGATCCAGTTACCACCAAATCCAAATGAGGGTGGGTGATGAAGTCAAAACAACCTTTCGGACTGACCGTGGCTTGTACCATTTCCTTGTCATGCCATTTGGGCTCACTAATGCACCCGCCACATTTCAGAGCTTAATGAACAAAATATTACAGCCATGGCTTTTCCAATTTGTGTTGGTATTCTTTGATGATATATTCATTTACAGCAAGTCACTGCATGAGCATCTGAAGCATGTCATGTAAATTTTTGATGTACTGAGAGAGCACCAGCTATTTTCTGAAGAAAGCAAGTGTGTCTTCATGCAAATAGAGGTTGAGTACTTAGGACACATTGTTAGTGAAAAAGGCATCCAAGCTGATCTTAAGAAAGTGCAATGTGTCCGGGAGTGGCCCACCCCCACTACCACTACCTCATTGCGTGGTTTTCTTGACCTCTCCTCTTTTTATCAGAGATGTATTTGCCATTATGCCACAATTGCAGCCCCGTTAACAGACAAGCTGAAAAAAGAGGCTTTCCTTTGGGATGAATTGGTTGACTGCAGTTTTCAACAGCTAAAAGACTTGCTCACTTCAACCCCCATCCTCATATGCCCCGACTTTGTCCTTGACTTTGCCAATCAAGAACATTTGATACACTAGACACAGAGCCATGATCATCTACTTAGTTGGCGTAACTACCTAATTAGAGGTCAACCACCACTGATTAGTTGGCATGACATTAGATTTTATCATTTAGCTTTTATTTTTTTTGTGGAACCATTTGGCTAGCCATCCGTATAGCAACATTAGGAGAAGCTGATAGCATGAGCACATTTTGCATTATGCTTCCTCTTCCATTCGAATCGGTCATATGTATACTAGTCGAACCTTGACTTCCACTAATCAATGCCAAATTATTTTCAGGACCTAGACTCAAATTGGTCATAGGTATACTAGTCGCAGCTTGACTTCTACTAATCAATGCCAAATTATTTTCAAGACTTACTCAAATTTAGGTGTACCCTAGATCCGTAGGCCACTTGTAAGTGTGACTCTACCTCCTCTCCTCATGTAATAGCAATGTCTATATCAGTAAGATCAACACTACTCAACTACACACTACAAGATATAGGCCTTAAACTGACGTTAAAGCGACGAAATTGTAAATAATAAAAATTTTCCCCATCGTCGCAAAAAGCGTCGTTATTGGCGACGCCATAGAACAGTCGATATCAGCGTCAGTATTGGCGTCGGTATTTGCAACTCTGATACCGACACTAATACTGATGCTAATAGCGATAGTTTGTGACAAAAATAACGACGCCAATAACGACGCGAGCAGTAAATTTGCGACGCTAATAGCGACGGTAACAGGAAAAAAAATTGTGGCTGCCCTGCCACATATAGCACTATGTGCTTTATTTGAGCCATACAAAATAGTTTCTACACTGTGTATAATGCTCGTGCAAATAAAAACAAAGTATACTGAAATCATAACACTGATACATGAAATAAATACATGATCGCATAATAAGCGATTGGTACAATCATGATAAGACATCAATAATACATAGAAAATGTCTACACAGATCAAGTGACCAAAAAATAAATGTGTGTGAGCTCCAGGGATCCAAGGGCGAGCTACATATCCTCACCCTCCGAAAGCTCGTCCCATCGCAAAGGAGTATTGAACGGACCCTACAAAAAAAGAAACAACAACACATCAGTCCACCATACAATAATGCATTCTAATTAAACATGGTAACTACGGACAAGAAAGATGAGTGACTTACAGGGCCACCGTGTCTATACAATCTGCCGATCAATGAAGTGAGACCGTGCCTCTCTGCATATCGAGTCTCAAGGCCGGTCGGATCGCGATTTGTAATGGAGTGCTACAAAGAAAACAAAATGCTAACTATTAGAAACATGATTGTCATTACAAAGGATATTGCAAAAAAATAAACAAGCAAAACAAAAGAAAAACTTACAAAGTCCTCCAAATATGTCATGTGGCCGCCAATCCCAAGATGATGGACCACTCTGGCCTCGAGTCGTGCCCTCGCTGCCTTGCACTGTTGACTCCAACGTCCTGGAGAATCTATAGCCTCCTCCCTCAGTTGGTGTCAGTCATCCGCGTCTAACCACTCGAGCTTTGCAGCCCCACTCTTGATTGCCTTGCATGCATCAGATCGTCTGTGTGACATATATGCACGCATGCAATCCATCATCCAGCCTATGGAAAATCTATCTACTGAGGCTGGAACCGAAAACTCCTCATGCAAGGATGCTACTATGTAGTCCTTGCTCCCCTCCGGTATGTTCTTCCAATGATCTAAGATATTGTGCCAAAAAACTTGTTGGCACAACTCTCTCATGCGAGCCATCACCCTTCTCTCCTAATCATTCATGATGATGGCTCCTGACCTATCATCGGCTAGATATGCATATCCCCTTGGGGTATGCCTAAGATGGGTCCTCTCCCATCTGCGTCCATGCTCCCGAGCATATCCAGGAGACCCCTGTGCATCCAGTGTACCGACCGAGGTAATATCTATCGAAGTGGCACCCATAGGGGTACCACCTGTGACGACTAAGCAAAATCCAGAGTAACTAGAGTAGACGTCCCCGTAGGTGTGACAAATCCTACAGGTGACACAACTCCATCTGAACGACGAGACAGAGACACTGCATCCGTGCCTCCACAACATTCACCTGAGCTTGAGCCACGCTCCCTGGAACCGCCACAAGAGTGAGGAGTCGCACCTATATCCCGTGTCGACCACAAGCTCACTGCCTCCGTATCTCTGTAGTATCCCCTTGACCCTGAAGCACTCCCTCTCTCTAGCCCAAGTCTGGAGCGTCGAGCTCATCTGCTCGAAGCTGAAGCATCCGATCACGCTGAAGTAGATCTAGTAGAGCGCCGTGACGAAGATCGAGACAGCTCCTTGTCTTCCATGTCTCTGAATCTCGTGATCTAGTCTGGAGACATGCGCGTGAAGATATCATGTAACTCCTCATCGCTCATTCCTCGACTCATCCTGAAAATGTCACCTACACAGACAAAAAATGATGTTAGAATAATCAATTTAAATCATACAAAGCACAGTAATATAAATCCTTAAAAAACGATCTCACTTAAAATGCATATCTTATGTACCCTTATAAGCGATTGGTCAACGAATTGAGTAAGTGGATGCTCCAAGTATGAAGTATCCTATGGTCCCTTGTCAATCTCCTGACACAACTCCGCATACATTGCAAGGTCGATAGACATGTCACCACAAAAGAATGAGTCCACCTTGTTCTCAAAGAATTCTTGGACTCGTGTATTTCTATCATTGTTAATTGATGCTGGCTCCAAGCTTTCGGTGGCCTCCACCCCTTGCAATATCGACCCCTCTATTTGCATATTGTCTTCATCTATGCTCGGAACATCGCTTTGATCATATACTCTCGCACTTCGGGGAGTTGAAGGTATAGCATACCACCATCGAGGTTGTCAGGGGTTTGGATAAAAGATTACTTGTTCACAAACATGTACAAGAGAGTTTAAACAATTGTGACATGTACCATGTCGTAATACAATTAACAAACAAATGAGTCCATGCACTTGTTCACAATGGGCCGGCAACACAAAGGTGTCGCACAAATCCGTCCATTTTTTTTCAGAATCTATTTCGAGAAATCCAGATGGACCTCATCGAAATGTTGCTCCAGCGCCTCCAAGTACCACTTTGAACCACTACACATCAAATAGTATCATGGAGAAGCTACGGTAATCCACCATAACAATACTTTTCAAGTTCCCAAAATACTCCATCTCATCTACAACCGTGTATGGATATGTTGCTCGTCGCCAGCTCTCTTACTCAAACCTTGCCATGATACCACAATCCATTGTGGAGCGCATTTTGTCAATACCCTCCACGCGAAAATGTCGTCCGCTTGACCACGCTGCACTATATATTTTGTATTGTACATTGAAACACTCAAATTAGATGTTGCATATAAAATATAGATACAACAAATTCTAAACACCTCATCACCTTTGGACTACATCCCCTTGAGAATTCCCACTCCTCCATTGAGACCTCTGTCCCTTCACGAGACACTGCGGTCAAAGCTCCATGCAATCATCACGTTGACATGAACTGCGACATCTCCTCCATGCCTTGGGGATATCAAATCAGTCGATGACGCGTACTACGTCGGAATTCTGATCACTAGCGCCTCAGACACCAACCAACCTTCAGCCATGCTACCTTTTGGCCGAGCTCATTGTCACACAAAGCCTTTCAAGGTTTTCATAAAGCACTCCAAGAAGAACATCCATCGCGTATGGACAAGTCTAGCAATCTCCACTTCATCTACAAGATGCACAAGAAGGTGGATTTGTATCGTGAGCATGCTGATGGGCAGGTATTTCTCAAAGAGACAGACCGTCTCCACTACTCCCCACCTCGTAGATTCAATAGAGGACGTCTTAATCTCCTTCTGTGAGATCCATTGCACCAAAGTCAACAACCTGTAAATGGCCCCGCGTATTTCTGGAGTAAGACATCCTGTGATCGCGATCGATAGTACAAACTGCCACAAATGAGAAAGCATTATGAATAATGGCTACACTCCAAATAGCAAAATGCGCACACCAATTACAATCCATTCGTAGTACAACCCTGACATATCTTATGCCAGTCATGGGATTTTAGCCCTGATAATTGGTCATCTTTAGAAAATGCAGACCTGAGAGAACCCATCATACCCGTCGGAGTGCGGATAGACTTAACTACTTGCTTCACAATGCGCTCTTCTTTAGTGGACAAAACCCAAGGAGCGCAAGGTAGCTGCACGCAACTATCAACACTCGACTGCGGCCAAAGCACCTCCATCTTACCTACCTCCTTCAAATCCATTCGTGCCCCTATAGTATCTCTCTTTTCTGTAATGTGGTCCCATAGCAAGCTGCCCACATTCTTAAAAATATGCATGGGATCCAACAAAGTGGTTGACCTATAAGTGGGTCCAATATGGCAACTCGTAAAAAACTGAGAACCACCGCATTTCGTTTGGATGTAACTCCACATGGACCATTTTCAGTTCGTACCAGCTTGCAGCGTTCATATGTGTTGGATGTCATCCAAGAAAACCTTCCCTAAGTTCATGATCCTCTGGCAAGAAAGCGGCGTGTCCTTGATATACCATCTTCTTCATGGTTCATGACCTTTGGGAGTCTAACTGTGGCCCGCACCAAACTAGTTCCAACACCACGACCCAGTGAATACAAGCTTGAACGAGATAAAATATAGATATTACCAACGAGAACGGAGGCTTGTTCACCTGAGCACTCTTCGAATCTCGAAAATTCATGCATCGTCCACATGAGAATGGCTCGAATATTGGCAGACCGCTGACCATCACGCTTGCTCATATCTTGCACAATGACCCCCTCCTCCCACAAAATCTTAAGCTCATTGACTAATCAAAGATACACTTCCATATTTTTGACTTTGTAGTGGCCGGGGACGAGTAAGCTAAGGATGAGATGTCCTTTCTTCATAGAAAGCCATGGAGGGATATTGTAGTTGACAAGGACTATAGGCCACACACTGTAAGAAGTTGAGCACAGACCGAATGGGTTCACGCCATACATTGCAAGACCGAGCCGAAGATTCCTTGGCTCTCGGGAAAAGCCTGGGAAGGTAGAGTCAATGTGGCTCCATGCACGTGGATCCGCTGATATTCATTGAACTCCATACGTGGACCTATTCTGCGCATGCCACGTTATCAAGTTTGCCATGCCGGATGGTTTATGTGGGGGATAAGCAAAAAGTGTCTGAGAACTTTTTGAGGGATGGTTTGCCCTTGCAAGTCCTGTCGATGCCTGTGAGCAACACACTTTGGACATGTCTCCATAGTCTCGTATTCTCCTCGAAATAGTATGCAATCATTGATACATGCATGGATGTTGTTGTAGTCCATGCCAAGCTTTCGTAAAACATGTTGTGCATCATCATGAGACTCAGGCATGGTATTTGCAAGTGGTAATATATGATATTTCAATAACTTGAAAAAAATCATAAACACCTTGAAAAAGCAAAAATGTTTTTAATAATAGTGCCGAAAAAAAAATCAACGAAGCGTATGTACAAGGTACCTGAACAACTTGGTCACACTCGCATCGCTCCACCCGTATTTTGCTTGCACACTTAAGAGTGCAAGCAGTGTCTTCAGGCGAGATACTCGACACCCATCATATAATGGTATGGATGCTTCCTCTCTAAGCGGATCAGAAGTCTCGATATCCATGGGAATCAATGCATCGATCATTGCCTCCATCTCAGGCTCCAAGATTGTAGGTAGATCTAGAAGGTTGCCTGTCTCCTCTGGCATTGACGGTATAGATTGGCCTTGCAAGTGGTGGATTGGCTCATGCACTCCATCCATCGCATGCCCACGAACTCTTCTAATTGGCCGCAAAGGGTACACTCCTCCTTGGGAAGAGACATCACCTCCCTGGATAGAAAATTTGCCAGCCAGACCCAATCTTATTATATATGGTATTCAATTAGCTTGCGAGTACAATGCATGATTGACATTAACTTTTCTTACCATTTGCTGAAAATCTGCAATCGCCTGATCAATGATCTCCGATTGAAACTCGCCAAATCGTCGTATGTAAACTATAGACAATCGACGTTTTCGTCTAATTGCCAGCTTGCATTGAGAGCAAGGACATGGGACACGCTGATTAAGATACGCCTCGTAATCTTGAACAATAGGACCTTCATCGTTTTCCATTTTGTCTACGTTACAACAAACAATTTATTTTTGTTATCATTCTTTTTTTTCTTAAATTGTTATCCTCTCCTTCCAGCTCTCTTTTTTTTTTCTTTCTTAAATTGTTATCCTCTCCTTCTATCTCTCTCTCTTTTTCTACGTTACGACTACGACCACGACCATGACCACGATAACCACGATGATGACTACGACCATGACTATGACTACGACCACGACCATGGCTACGACTACGACCACCACCACCACCACCACGACTACGACTACGACTATGACTACGAATACGACCATGGCCACGACCATGACTACTACGACTACGACGACCACAACCACGACCCACAACCATGACCACGACTACGACGACCACGACCACGACTACGACCATGACCATGATCACCACCACCACCACCACCACGACTATGAATACGACTACGACCACCACCACCACCACCACCACGACTATGACTACGACTACGACTACGACTACGACGACCATGACCATGACCACGACCACCATGACTATGGGTAGGTTGCACTCACTAAGAATAGGATTGGCGATTCACCTCATCTTCTCTCCATCATCAATTGAATTCTCCTTTATTTACAACTCACCAATCTTCTCTCCACACTATTGCACACTACAATCTCTATGAGGGCATGAGATTGGGATCTCCATAGATACCAAAGCATGATCTCTAGCTTGATGGTTGCATATGTACTACTACTACTCATGGAATAAACCTTAAAATAGTTATTATGCTCAAATATATGCTTGTTAGAGCATAAAATTGTTCCTAATACTATTCTAAGGAAGAAAGAGGGTTAATGATAAAAGAGTGTCCTTCTTTGCAAGTGATTTTATATTATATTTATTAATTAAAATTGATAGTTGAAGATGAGTTTCCTAAGAGATCTTGTGGTGATGCTGTTTTAGTTTTGCGAAGCATGTGAATGATGCTGTTTTAGTTTTCTGTATTTGTCTTTTTACGAAGAGATTGATTTTTATGGAATGTCCAAAGTTATTTTTGGAATTATGTTATGAAAAATGAATGTTTTTCATACTGATAGGCTGATTGCCTTCGTTGTATATTTGCGTGGTGGAGGCTAGGACAAGCCCCATGTATGGGAGGTCTCTTTGCAAGAAGAACATTATGCTAGGAGACACAAGTATGCTAGAGCTCTCTAGCCATATATCCCTTAGGTTCGGCCTAATCCCTATGAGCCTAGGATGAGCTTATTGTAAGGTCCTATTTACTTTTCTCTCTTTCTCTCCCTCTCTCATTTCCTCTCCCTCCCTTACCATCTCTCATTTCCATTTCTCTCTTTCTCTCCCTCTCTCATTTCCCCTCCCTCTCTCACGCTCACCCTCTCTTTCTCTATTAGGTTTAATGATTTTTTTCTCTTTTTCTCTCTCCTCTCCCTCTCTCTTTTTTTCTCTCTCCTCTCCCTCTCTCATTTCCTTTTCTCTCTTTCTTTCCCTCTCTCATTTCCTCTTCCTCCCTCACCCTTACCCTCTCTTTCTCTCTTTCCCTATTAGGTTTAATGATTTTTCTCTCTTTTTCTCTCTCTTCTCTCTCTTTCATTTCTTTTTCTCTCTCCTCTCCCTCTCTCATTTTCCTTTCTCTCTTTCTCTCCCTCTCTCATTTCCTCTCCTTCTCTCACCCTCACCCTCTCTTTCTCTCTTTCTCTATTAGGTTTAATGATTTTTTTCTCTTTTTCTCTCTCCTCTCCCTCTCTCCCTCTCTCATTTCCTTTTCTCTCTTTCTCTCCCTCTCTCATTTCCTCTCCCTCCCTCACCCTAACCCTCTCTTTCTCTATTTTCCCATTAGGTTTAATGATTTTTCTCTTTTTTCTCTCTCCTCTCTCTCTCTCATTTCTTTTTCTCTCTCCTCTCCCTCTCTCATTTCCTCTCCCTCCCTCACCCTCACCCTCACCCACACCCTCTCTTTCTCTCTTTTCTTATTATGTTTAACATCTTCTCTCTTTTTCTCTCTCCTCTCATTCTCTCATTTTTTCTCTCTCCTCTCCCTCTCTCATTTCCTTTTGCTCTCTTCGCCTCCTTCTCTCATTCTTGTCCCTCCCTCTCCCTCTCTCATTTCCCTATTATGTTTTCGTCTCCCCCCCTCTCCCTGTCCCTGTCCCTCTCCCTCTCTCATTTCCTCTCCCTCCCTCTCTCTTTCTCTCTCCCTCCCTCTCCCTCTCCCATTTCCTCCCCCTCTCCCTCTCCCTCTCCCTCTCCCTCTCTTTCTCTCCCTCTCCCTCTCTCTCCCTATCTCATTTCCTCTCCCTCCCTCTCCCTCCCCCTCTCTTTCTCTCTCCCTCCCTCTTCCTTTCCCATTTCCTCCCCCTCTCCCTCTCCCATTTCCTCCCTCTCCCTCTCTTTCTCTCTCTCTCCCTCCCTCTCCCTCTCTCATTTCCTCTCCCTCTCTCAATATACACAAATTATACAAAAATCAATAAAAAAGAGAGAGAATACACTCTTCCTCCCTCTCGTTCTCTCATTTCACCCCCTCCCTCTTCCATTTCCTCCCTCTGCCTCTCACTCTCTTTCTCTCTCCTTCCCTCTCCCTCCCTCTCTCATTTTCTCCCTCTCCCTCTCTCTCTCTCTCTCCCTCCCCCTCCCCCTCCCTCTCCCTCTCCCTCTCTTTCTCTCTCATTTCCTCTCCCTCTCTCAATATACACAAATTATATAGAAAAAGTAAAAGAGAGAGAGAATGCACTCTCCCTCCCTCTCCCTCTCTCATTTCCTTCCCCTCCCTCTCCCTCTCTTTCTCTTTCTCTCCCTCCTTCTCCCTCTCCCTCTCCCTCTCTTTCCCTCTCATTTCCTCTCCCTCTCTCAATATACACAAATTAAACCCTAAACAAGTAAAAGAGAGAGAGAATGGACTCATCGTAAAGATTTGCAGGAGGGTTTGGTGGCTCCTCTTCACGACGGCGGCTCCTCCTCTCCTTCGCGAATGACGGCGGTGGATGCGGTGACAAGCCTCCTTCCTCTCCCTCTCTCTCTCTATGCAAAACGCTCTCTCTCTCTCTCTCTCTCTCTCTCTCTCTCTCTCTCTCTCTCTCTCTCTCTCTCTCTCTCTCTCTCTCTCTCTCTCTCTCTCTCTCTCTCTCTCTCTCAAAAAGTTTCACGAATGCATGAAATGAAACACACTCAGGTTTCGGCCCGCTTTTTTTTCTTTGTGGGGCATCACTATTTGCGTTGCTAATAGTGACGCCGCTATTCTATGTCGCTAATCGGCATCGCTATTGCTTTGTTTCCTTGTAGTGACACTTGGATATTGAATTCTAATCCATGTAAAAAATATTGTAGTTGGGCAACAGGTGGAATAGGAATAGAGGTTTGTAATTTGCAAAACACCTCTTTCAATTTCTTGGTGTATGCTCAAGCATTCTCATGGGGCTCTTGATGTGTCACACTCAGAACATGTAGCCAATATTAACTACCTCTCTCAAGGGTAAACTCTCTTCAAAGGTTATAAATAATAAGTCAATGGTGGTTATGGTCTTAGGATCCAAGCCATGATGCCACATCGCTGTTTCCCCCCCAGCTGATGATTGTTGCTTCTCTTGCTCTCCTACACCTCACGAATTGGTCCTAGAATGCATAGTCTCAAACCAAGTATTAAAATGCAAATGCAAGGTGTAATACTATATAGTACCCAAAAAAATTAACCACAAATTAGCCAATGCATCGTGTGAAAAATATTCTTTCCATAAATTTCTTTCTAACATATTGCTTCATTGCTTAGAAACAACATCGAACTAATCCGTGTTATTGTTCATTTAAACTTAAATGAAATGACTTCTATATGTCATAATATGTATGAAAATTAAAATTTAAATAATAATAAAATTTCCACAACCCTTTCCCCCTACCCTTCAAGTTTTGACATGCCAACATTTGCAAAATCCAAATTTTTAATCAAATTGAGGGGCATCGAAAAAATGGCACCCCCTCCCCCTCTCTCTTTTCCCCAACATTGACTACCTCTCTCTAAGGGGTAAACTCTCTTTGAAGGCCATAAATAATAACTCAATGATGATTATAGTCCCAAGTTCCAAGCCATGATACCACATTGCTACTCCCCCCAACCGATCAAAGTGGCTCCTATTGCCCTCCTACACACCTCAGGTGAATTGGTCCTAGGATGCACAGTCTCAAATATAAAACATAATCATAACATTGTCTACTATTTTGATAAAGCATTCCAAGAGATAATTTTTTTTCCTCACATAAAAGTTTGCAAAGAAAATCGTTCTATCCTTCTACACCTTAAGGATTCTCACACTCTCATCATTGGTCAATAGGTTTTAGCAACCAATTCCAATGCATCTAGGAGACTTCCTCTTTCTTGATACTATGTAAGAATGCAAATACAAGGTGTAATGCCATATAGTGTCTAAACAAATCAAATCAGCCCCACCAATGTGTCTTGTGAAAAATATTTTTTCAGTGATTTTCTTTCCAATATATTGCTTCATTGCTTAGAAACAACATTGGACTAATCCGTGTTATTGTTCCTTTAAACTTAAATGAAATGACTCCTATATCTCATAATATGTATAAAAATTAGAATTTAATTGATACTTAACTTTTCACAACCCTTTTCCCTTACCGTTTAGGTTTTGCAATTGTACTTCGGTTTAAGAGGGTGTTTCATGTTTTTTTTTCCATGTAGAAAAGCGCTAAACACACACTTCTGTATAAAGATAGAGGTAGGCCACGTTAAATTTCCATCCCTACCTTCATCACACATAAACATATATATATCTAATTTATTGTGATTTTTAATGCATGAAAAGTGATTTTTTAATTTGAAAGTTTAATTTTTATGATTTTTTATCATTTAATTTAATATTAATTACTGCTTTTTTCTAATTTTGGATTTATGAAGCTTATGTGGATTGTGTTTCAACATTATATTCAATATAACTCTATAGGAGCATCATTTTGATCATCAAAACCCATGAAATGATCATTTTTCTACTTAATCTCGCATTGTGAGTTTTACGATTTTGATTTTCCTATTACGTGAATTGCTGAAAATTACTAGTTCAAGTATATTCAATTATTTTATATGACAAGATCAAGTGATACAACATAAAATTCAATAAAAGACTACTTACAATCGCATCCCATCTCATATTTTGAAAATGAGTAGCCGCTCTGATGCTCTTTTGCAGCTATTAATGCCTCCTTTGCACTTCCTTATACTATCCCTTGCATCTCTCCATGAATCGACAACCATTCCCCCTCATCCTCTTAGCCCATATGAACCGTATTTATGGTGAGAGAGAAAGATTGAAGTTCTATCTTTTTATTCAATGTATCAAATCACACACAGTTTTCTTATTATCTGAAGTGAAGAATTCAGGGATTCCATGTCCAAGAGGAGAATACCTATGCCAACAATTGCAAAATCCAAAATTTTAATCAAATTGAGGGGCACAAAAAAATGGCCCCCCTTGCCCCAATAACTGCCCCTGTCAGGGGCAAACTCTCTTTGAAGGCCATAACTAATAAGTCAATGGTGATCATGGTCATGGATTCCAAGCCATGATATCACATTCCGCTCTCCCCAACTGATCATTGGGGCTCCTATTGCTCTCCTACACCTTAGGGGGATTGGTCCTAGGATGCACAATCTCAGATATAAAACACAATCATAACATTGTCTACTATTTTGATAAACCATTCCAAGAGATAATTTTGTTTCCTCACATAAGAGTCCCCAAATAAAATCATTCTATCTTCCTAGAGCTCAAGGATTGTCACACTCTCTTTGTTGGTCAATAGGTTTAGCAACCAATTGCAATGCATCTAGGAGATCTCTTTCTTGATACCATGTATAAGAATGCAAATGAAAGGTGTAATGCCATATAGTACCCAAATAAATTAATCACAAATCAGCCAATGCATCATGTGAAAAACATTCTTTCAATTATTTTCTTTCTAACATATTGCTTCATCGCTTAGAAACAACATCGAACTACTCCATGTTATTGTTCCTTTAAACTTAAATGAGATAACTCCGATATAACATAATATGTATGAAAATTAAAATTTAATTGATACTTAACTTTCCACAAACCGTTTCTCTCTACTGTTTAGGTTTTGCAATTGTGCTTCGGTTTAAGGTGTTTTATGTCATTTTTTCCATGTGAAAAAGCGGTAAACACACACTTTTACATAAAGATGGAGTTGGGCAGAGTTAAATTTCCATCCCTACCTTCATCACACATCCACATACATATATCTAATTTATTATAATTTTTTATGTATGAAAATTAATTTATATAAAATTTTATCCTTTATTTTAATATAAATTACTAGTTTTTTAAATTTTTAGATTTATAAAGCTTATGTGGATTGTGTTTCAACATTATATTCAATGTAACTCTATAGGAGCACCATTTGGATCATAGAAACCCATGAAATTATCATTTTTCTAAATCTCGCATTGCGAGTTTTACGGTTTTGATTTTTCATTACATGAATTGCTGAAAATTACTGATTATTTTATAACTTTAGACATATTCAAGTATATTCTATCAGTTTCTATGACAATAGCAAGTGATACAACATAAAATTCAATAAATGACTACTTATGATATGATCTACAGTTGCATCCCATCGTATTTTGAAAATGAGAAGCCAATGATGCTCTTTTGCAGCAGCTACTAACACCTCCTTTGCACTTCCTTGTACCATCCCTTGCATCTATCCACAAATTGACAACCATTCCCCCTCATCCTCTTAGCACATATGAACCATATTTATGGCGAGAGAGAAAGATTAAAGTTCTATCTTTTCATTCAATGTATCAAATCACACACCGTTTCCTTATTATCTGAAGTGAAGAATTGAAGGATTCCATAACCAAGAGGAGAATACATATGTCAACAATTGCAAAATCCAAATTTTTAATCAAATTGAGGGGCATCGAAAAAATCCCCCCCAATAACTAACTCTCTAAGGGGTAAACTCTCTTTGAAGGCCATAAATAATAAGTCAATGGTGATTATGGTCGCATGTTCTAAGCCGTGATATCACATTGCCGCTCCCCCCAAGCGATCAGTGTGCCTCCTATTGCTCTCCCATACCTCAAGGGGATTGGTCCTAGGATGCACAGTCTCAAACATAAAACACAATTGTAACATTGTCTACTATTTTAATAAAGCATTCAAAGAGATAATTTTGTTTCCTCATATAAGAGTCCCCAAAGAAAATTATTCTATCCTCCTACAGCTCAAGGATTCTCGCACTCTCATTGTTGTTGGTCAATAGTTTTAGCAACCAATTGCAATGGATCTAGGAGACTTCCTCTTTCTTGATACCATGTATAAGAATGCAAATGCAAGGTGTAATGCTATATAGTGTCCAAACAAATTAATCACAAATCAGTCGATGCATCATGTGAAAAACATTCTTTCAATGATTTTCTTTCTAAGATATTGATTCATTGCTTAGAAACATCAAACTACTCTGTGTTATTATTCCTTTAAACTTAAATGAGATGACTCGGATATGTCATATTATGTATGAAAATTAGAATTTTATTGATACTTAATTTTCCACAACCCTTTTCCCCTATCATTTAGGTTTTGCAATCGTGCTGCAATTTAAGAGGGTGTTTCATGTCATTTTTTTCGTGTAGAAAAGGGGTAAACACACACTTTGACATAAAGATAGAGGTAGGCTAAATCAAATTTCCATCCCTACTATCATCAAACATCCACATACATATATCTAATTTATTGTAATTTTCATGTATAAAAATTAATGTTTTTTATTAAAAATTTAATTTTTATGATTTTGTATGATTTATATTAATATTACTAGTTCTTCTAATCTTTAGATTTATAAGGCTTATGTGGAGTGAGTTTCAGCATTATATCCCCCAATATAGTTCTATATACAAGCACCATTTGGATCATAAAAATCCATGAAAATATCATTTTCGACTAATTTTTGCATTGCGAGTATTATGATTTTGATTTTTTAGTACATAAATTGCTGATTTTTTTTAATTATTCTATAATTTTAGACATGTTCATGTATATTTAATCATTTTCTATGATAAGAGCAAGAAATACAACTTAAAATTCAATAAAAGATTGCTTATGCTATCATCTACATACGCATCCCATCGTATTTCGAAAATGAGAAGCTGCTGATGCTCTTTTGCAGGTGCTAACCCCTCCTTTGCACTTCCTTATACCATCTCTTGCATCTCATCTCATGAATTGACACCATTCCCCCTCATCCTCTTAACCTGTATGAATCGTGTTTATGGCGAGAGGGAAAGATTAAATTTCCATCTTTTCACTCAACATATCAAATCACACACTGTTTCTTATGATCTAAAGTGAAGAATTCAGGGATTCCATGATCACAAGAGGAGAATACCTATGCCAACAATTGCAAAATCCAAATTTTTAATCAAATTGAGGGGCTTCAAAAAAATGGTGCCCCCCTCCCTCCCCCCCCCCCCAAAAAAATTTTTTTTTGACTACCTCTCTCAGGGGGGCAAACTCTCTTCGAAGGCCATAAACAATAAGTCAATGGTAATTATGGTCTCGAGTTCCAAGCCATTATACCACATTGCCGCTCTCCCCAACATATCATTGTGGCTCCTATTGCTCTCCTACACCTCAAGGGGATTGGTCCTAAGATGCATAGTCTCAAACATAAAACACAATCGTCACATTGTCTACTGTTTTGATAAAGCATTCGAAGAGAATTTTGTTTCCTCACATAAGAGTTTCTATCCTATAGCTCAAGGATTCTCACACTCTCATCATTGATCAATAATTTTAGCAACCAATTGCAATGCATCTAGGAGACTTCCTCTTTCTTCATACCATATATAAAAATGCAAATGCAAGGTGTAATGCCATATAGTGCCCAAACAAATTAATCATAAATTAGCCAATATGTCATGTGAAAAATATTTTTTCAATGATTTTCTTTCTAGCATATTGCTTTATTGCTTAGAAACAACATCGAACTAATCTGTGTTATTGTTCCTTTAAACTTAAATGAAATGTTTCTTATATCTCATAATATGTATGAAAATTAGAATTTAATTGATACTTAACTTTCCACAACCCTTTCCCCTTACCGTTTAGGTTTTGCAATCATGCTTCAGTTTAAGAGGGTGTTTCATATAGAAAAGGGGTAAACACACACTTCTACATAAAGATGGAGGTAGGTCGAATTAAATTTCCATCCCTACCTTCATCACACATCGAGATACATATATCTAATTTATTGTAAATTTTTATGCATAAAAATTGATTTTTAAATTAAAATTCTAGTTTTTATTATTTTTTAATTATTTATTTTAATATTAATTTACTAGTTTTTTTAATATTTAGTTTTAAGAAGCTTATGTGGATTGTGTTCAAATTATATTCAATATAACTCTATAGGAGCACCATTTGGATCATAAAAACCTATCAAATTATAAATTTTCTACTTAATCTCACATTGCGAGTTTTACGTTTTTGATTTTCATATTACATGAATTGCTGAAAATTACTAATTATTCTATAATTTTAGACATATTCAAGTATATTCAATTATTTTCTATGACAAGAGCAAGCAATACAACATAAAATTCAATAAAAGACTACTTCCCCCTCATCCTCTTAGCCCACATGAACCATATATCTGGCGAGAGAGAAAGAGGAGAGAGAAACATTGAATTTTTATCTTTTCATTCAATTTATCAAATCGCACGCCATTTTCTTATGATCAAAAGCAAAGAATTTAGGGAATCCATGGCCAAGAGGAGAATACCTATGCCAACAATTGCAAAATCCAAAATTTTAACCAAATTGAGGGGCATCGAAAAAATGCCCCCCCCCCCCCCCCCCCCCCTCCCCGTCCCAATAACTACCCCTCTCAGGGGTAAACTCTCTTCGAAGGCCATAAATAATAAGTCAATGGTGATTATGGTCGCGGGTTCCAAGCCATGATACCACATTTCCGCCCCCCCAACTGATCTATGGCTCCTATTGCTCTCTTACACCTCAGGGGGATTGGTCCTAGGATGCACAATATCAGACATAAAACACAATCATAACATTGTCTACTATTTTGATAAAGCATTCTGAGTGATAATTTTATTTCCTCACATAAGAGTCCCCAAAGAAAATCATTGTATCCTCCTATAGCTCAAGGATTGTCACACTCTCTTTGTTGGTCAATAGTTTTAGCAACCAATTGCAATGCATCTAGGAGACTTCCTCTTTCTTGATACCATGTATAAGAATGCAAATGCAAGGTGTAATGCCATATTGTGCCCAAATAAATTAATCACAAATTAGTCAATATGTCATGTGAAAAACATTTTTTCAATGATTTTTTTTCTAACATATTTCTTCATTGCTTAGAAACAACATCGGACTTATCCATGTTATTGTTCCTTTAAACTTAAATTAAATGACTCCTATATCTCATAACATGTATGAAAATTAGAATTTAATTGATACTTAACTTTCCACAACCCTTTCCCCTCACTGTTTAGGTTTTGCAATCATGCTTCGGTTTAAGAGGGTGTTTCATGTAGAAAAGGGGTAAACACACACTTCTACATAAAAAAGGAGGTAGACCGAGTTAAATTTCCATCCCTGCCTTCATCACACATCGCGATACATATATCTAATTTATTGTAATTTTTAAAACATAAAAATTAATTTTTAAATTAAAATTCTAGCTTTTTTTATCATTTATTTTAATATTAATTACTAGTTTTTTTAATTTCTAGTTTTATGAAGCTACGTGGATTGTGTGCAGCATTATATTCAATATAACTCTATAGAAGCACCATTTGGATCGTAAAAACCCATGAAATTATCATTTTTCTACTTAATCTCACATTGCAAGTTTTACGGTTTTGATTTTTCTATTACATGAATTGCTGAAAATGACTAATTATTCTATAATTTTAGACATATTCAAGTATCTTCTACGACAAACGCAAGTGATACAACATAAATTTCAATAAAAGACTACTTTCCCCTCATCCTCTTTGCGCATATGAACTGTATATATGGCTAGAGAGAAAGAGGAGAGAGAAATAGTGTAGTGAAAACCAGGAACTTGAAGATAAGAGGATAATGTGCACAATAAGAGAAAGAGATAGAGATAATATAGAGAAAGGAGTGAACTGCAATTGAACATCTCATTGCTAGTAGTTGTATATATACATGGTACATTAAATGAGGTAGGTGAGCTCCATCTCTAAATATTTGAGATATTTACAAAGTGGATATCTATGAGATCCTTTTGTCCACATACTAACTTGTCCTTATCTTATCCAAGCTTTTATCCTTATCCACAACTTTATGTTAACATCCCCCCTCAAAAGGATTCCATAGGTATCTGTTGAGAATTAAAAGATTACATTCAATTCATCAATTCAACTTTATGTTTTCCCCTCCCGATTAGATCATGCAAAGGATTTGCATGGCAATTTTGTGCTTCAAGTGAGGAACTGATTTGGTGAGGAAATCAGCAGCAATTATCACATGATGGTACATATTGAAGGATGATATGGGAATTCTCAACTAATTCACGTACAAAATGATATCTCATATTAATATGGTGGAGTTTAATACTTAATTTTGGGCCTTGAATGACAAAGATTGATGCTTTATTGTTGATGAAGATTGGAATTTGTTGAGGCTGATACCCAAAATTGATGTCTTCCAAGAGTTTCTTCAGATAATTTATTTCTTGGGCGGCCATCCTGCATGCCACATATTCGGCATCAGTAGTAGAGAGTGCTATGGAGTGTTGTTGTTTGGTGCTCCAAGAGATGGGACCTCCTACTAGAGTAATGATAAAACTAGTGAGAGATCTTCGGGTAGCAAGGTCACCACCCCAATGTGCATCAGAATAGGAGCTGCTTCCAATGTTCATAAGTGGGTTGATGCATGGCTTTGGAGAGAATTTGTTCTGCATAAGATAAATCTGGATGGGTACAAGTAATTAGATATCGAAGATATCCAAGTGCTTCCATATAAGGAATAGTCTCCATTTCACAAGCTTGGTAAGTTGAAAGAGACTGGGATGAGTATGGATTCAATTGGAGATTTTGGGCAAGTGGAGTGACCATGGGATTACATTTTAGCATGGAATAATGGGAGAGAATAGACATAATGTAGGTATGTTGATGCATTTTGATGGATGTGGGTGACTGTTCAATTTCAATGACAAGATAGTAATGCATAGGACCATAGTCTGTTATAGCAAACTATGAAGATATGATAGATTTGGCTTTGGACATTACATGAGGAGTGTTGGCAAGAATAGGAATGTCATCAACATAGAGACCTAAGATAATGACTATGTTTCCCTGAAGAAGAGTATAAATGTTGTGATCTATTTCTAGCTGTCGAAAGCCATGATGTAGTAAGTGAGAATGAATACGAGTGTACCACTACCTTGGTGCTTGTTTGAGGCCATAAAGAGCTTTATACAATAGACAAACATGTGTAGGAAATTTTGGATCAAGAAAGTTTGGTGCTTGAGACATATAGATTTTTTCTTCTAAGTGACCATGTAAGAAGGCAGTTTTAACATCAATATGGTGAAGAATCAATTTAAAATGAGCTGCCCTGAAGAGTAATACCCAAAATGAGGATACAGTAAGTATAGGAGAGAATGTACTTCCATAATGGAGGCCTTCAATTTCTTCGAAACCATGAGCTACAAGTCAAGCTTTGTACTTGTTGATAGAGCCATCTGGTTTGAGCTTTTTGTGAAGTACCCATTTGCAACTTATGGCAGATTCTCCAGGAGGAAGAGGTACCAATTTCAAGGTGTTATTGTGAAGAAGAGCTTTGTATTCATCAAGCATTGTAGCTTGCCATTGAGAGGCTTTGGGACTTTGAAGTGCTTGAGTGACAGAAGAGCAAATTGGGGGTTCGGGAATAGTGATTGGAGGCGAATCTCGAGCTTGGCCAAGGGCAATGTTAGCTTGAAGATGAAGGTCGTGTAAGTTTTTGAAGCAAGGAGTGGATTATGATTGTACCTCTTCAGTGTCAGAAGTACTGAATAGAGTAATCGGCATTGATGGAGAAGCTAGAGATGGAGGCCGTAGAGTCATAACAATGAGAGTCGTAGGTGAAGTATTGCTTGATGTTGAAGACATTGTTGCTATGCGAGTAGACCTTCGAGGTTTTTACCCTTTAGGGGAAGAGAATGGAGCTAATTGTGGAGTAGAGATATGGAGAGGATTCGAATTCTCCTAATGAAATGGAGCTTGTGGAATTGAAGGATAGGAAACTTGATCTTTATATAGATTTTCTGTTGTATGTTGGGAACTTCCAAACTGTGGACAAGTGAGAGAATGGGGCTGAAGTGGAGTGTGAGATTTAATTTTGGCAATGATGGCATCTTGTTGGCTTGTAGAGGGATTATTGGAGCTGTCATAATGCGCCAAATGCTACCGTTTGGGATGTAATGTAGTCGCCTACTGCCTGTCATTTTGTGGAGGAGCTGGTGTGTCAGGGAGAGAACTAGGCAAAGAGAAAGAGGAGAGAGAAGACTGCAGAAGAGAGAGAAAGACTGCAGGAAGAGAGAGAAGAAGAGTGACGAGGAGAGAGAAATACTAGATTTAGAGAGAGAAAGACAGGAAAGAAGGGGAAGCCATAGAAGCTATGAGCAAGAAGGGAGAGAAAGACTGTAATTGTATTAATGTGTCAAAAAGATGTGTAAAATTGCATGTCCTCTCCTTGTATACCAATGTCAGTGTGACATGGAATAATATCAATATTATTTACACTAATTCCTTATTCTTAGCTTCTTACAATCCATCCCCACTCAAAAATGAAGTTTTTATCCTCAAAAAAAAAAATCGGACTTATTGGTATAGCCAAGTAGTGGGCTGCAGAGTACTTCTCTATACAGCATTACAAGTGGTAAAAGAAAAGATTACCTAATATTCAATAGCAGTACTAATCTATACAGAGGGTCAAAATCAGCCTGTAGCCAGCCGGATCAAAAGGGAAAGTGGTATCATTGCCATGCATTGGATCAACTTTCATAAGATCAAAGTCAAGTACAGCTGGAAGCATGATCATCATGATGATATTCACTAACTTTTCCATAAGCCTCTCAGGCATCACCATGCTCTGTATAACTGAAGCATATGAGGCTGAAGTCACCATTGCATGATGATCATCCAAATCCACATGCTATCCATGATTTGCTTTCTTGAACTGAGCTTCTTGTTGTGGACTCATACCAAAATGGTCTTCAACAAGATCTTCTCCATCATTTGCATCATAATATTCAAATACCAATAGTATTTTGGCAAACTTTGCCCTGCATGTGGCTTGGTGATTACAAGATAGTGGCTTAGCACATCGATAGCATAAGCCCGCATCATGCAGTTCCCGTATCGTATCACTAGTAAGGTGTCTAACGCGTTTAGCCTTAGATAGCAATTTACACACCTGCTCATCACCATTGGTCAGCTCAATAATAGTTCTGACATGCTGCTCATAGTCATCTTGCTGCTCATGTACAACAGATGGCTGTCCATGCTCATGACCATAATGCTCATGCTGTCCATACTACATATGGTGATAACAGCCATGCTATGCATTAGAGGAATAGTTTGGTTGAACATATGCATTTGCTTCCACTGATGTTTGCTGCTCACGTACATAAGCATGCTGCCTTTGATCATTGATCCCATAGCATTGGTCATATTGTTGCCCATAAACATGCCGTCCAAGATTGCATGATGATTGTATAACATGATTACGATGATGTGCTTGCATCCTAGGCTATCCATAAGTATGATGATTGGCAAATCCATGAGCATAGGTATTGGCATAATGTCGGGCATAATCACTTGCTTGCTGTTGATCAAAGCTAGAAGGGTACTGATAAGCATAACCATTTCTGTCACATCCATAAGAACTGGGCTGCTCAACCAAGAGAGCTTCACAAGTATAATCATAACTATTTTGCTGAAGAGATGGATGCTCATAAGCATAAGCATGTTGACCATAATAGCCATTCTGCTGCCAAGGCTCAATGGAATGATACTCATCAGCATATACATGTTGGCCATAAGCATAAGCATTTGATTCAAGTGTACCATCAGCATATACATGTTGGCCATAAGCAAAAGCATTTGATTCAGGTCTTGCTATTTTTTCCATAACTGCCTTCATAAAAGCAATACACTGATCAGTTAAAACTCCAAATTTTGTCAATTTTAGCCTGTGTTTGAAGCCAACCTTGTTCACTAGAGCTGGAGCTATTGATCTCAGCTACCATTGTAGTCAAGTTGCTTTCAAAATCTTCTTGTTTGATGAGCATCAACAAGGCTGCATTACTTGTCTATTTCTATTCTTGTCTTCCACAAGGTGAATTGCGTCAATAAACTATATTGACTGCTAAGATCAGCATTGATGCCTCTAGTAGCAGCTGGTTCATCTCTTCCTTGGAATCACTTCCAGGAGACAGCTATCTCAAGTAGCTTGGCATTTAGGTTTACCAAGGGTCTGATTATGAATTGACCAAACATAACATGGATGTGTCAATTGTGGAGATGCTTGGAAACTCTTTCACCAAGCTAGTTCATGGAAATGCGATGTACAAGCTTGGGAAGTATGCCAGGGCTTCCAAGAAATATGAGAAGGCAATGAAGTATATTGAATATGGCAGTTTTTTTTTTCTCAGATGAACAAAAGAAGCAGGCCAAAACTGTTAAAGTGAGTTGCTATCTTAACAATGCTACCTGTAAGTTAAAGCTGAAAGACTACAAGGAAGCTGCAAAAGCATGTAGTGAAGTGCTTGAGATGGACTCACAGAATGTTAAAGCTTTATACAGAAGAGCACAAGCATACATTGAAATTGCTGATCTGGATCTTGCAGAACTGGACATAAAAAAAACATTGGAGATAGACCCTCAGAACAGAGATGTGAAGCTGGTAGACCATGTCCTCCTATTTCCAACTCTGTGAAAAGCAACCAGTATTAAGTTTGTCATTTCATTTGAAGCCCAAAGAACAAGTTCTGATGCATATGCTGCTTGATCTCCAAAAAGCGACTGGAAATCCTTCACAGTTTGAGACACTGCAGAGAATACAAGCTATGAAAGGTCCACAGTGTATGCACCACCATATGATGTGCCGGAGATGAACGCGGTCCTTGACTTCCCTTATGTCACCTCTGTATGAAAGCACTTGATGTTGCTGATCATGTTGATCCCATCATTCTAATCAACTTTGACTGTAAATTCTCCATTCTTTCCTCAATTGCTACTTCAGTTTGTGGATCCCAATCGTTGGAGAGATGCTAGTGCACCTTACCTTGTGATGATACGATGACAAGCTCAGCAGTTCCCCTTCGATTATCACTCTAGGGAGAAAGACCTTCTGACAACAGCTCTTCTCATCGTACATTGTTGCACAACCATCTTCGCAGCTTCATGTCTGTACATCTTAAGCCAAGTGTGCTGCTTGAACACCCTACTCTCTGAAACAACTTGCGATTCCCTCCTTCTCAGGGAGTTGTAGCACATTTGGGATGAAGTTAAAGAAAAGGGGTTGAGAAGCCTACTACTGTTGTTGCTGATGTAGATGATGATGAAGACAATTAGGAGGATGAAGGAATGAGTGATAAGCCGATTTATGCTAGATGATTGATATTGCCACAGATTTTCACAGCTCCATTTTGTACAGGTGACATTTGCAATCGATGTTCAATAGAAAGCTCATAAGGACTAAAACATGATCTACTGGATGCCACATGTTGGTAACCATAGATGTTGACTCTGATGGAAGCTTGGCTAGAATACTATAATCATCATAAGTGACCAACAATCTGCAGTGCTGGCTTGAGTTGAAAAGAAGCTTCTTGTTCCCTACAGTCTCACTTGCATCATGGAAAGATCATCATTCTGTTGTCCCGACCGTGTCTTCTTTGCCACAAATTCCTCTTGCTATCATATCTGAAGGACAATCTTTTTTTACAGTCTTTAGCTCAGATTCGTGGTAGCATGCATTGCGACTAAGAAAACCCAAAAAGTAGCAGGGTCCATGATGAAATTATATTGTTAAGTCAGGCTCTGCGAAGGCCAAGGAGGATGTTGTAATATGTCCATCTCTACCTGGACTGGATCTGCAAGCTGGCAGACAACTGCATAAGGCCTCAGTGACATGATTCATTCTCATGAGAGAGGGCTACATGTTTCTGCTCATTCCTCTACATTAGAGGAGCTTCTTTCAACAGCTGTATCAGAGGGAGAGATAGTACTTAGAGACCTTCAAATAGCTCTTCACAACCAAGAGAGGGAGATCTTAGGCTTCACAGAGCAACTGCAAAAGGGAGCTTTACAAAGCATTGAAGCCTCAAGGGCCATATCTAATGTGACTGTGGAGTTCTTCATAAATCTCCCTGAATTCCATCAAGAGCTGCATTCCCTCCCTCTGCGTGAACTATGCTAGGAAAGATGATGACAACGTGGTGACCATGTCAGAGGTCATCAAGGGCCTTGAAGCACAATAATTGGAAGCTACCCTTTTCGAATCGTTTACCCTCCATATGGTAGCTGCATCATCCGTCGTTGCAATGAATCAAAGCAGAGAATCCTGCTTCAAGTTGGGACAAGGCAAGCAACTTCGGCCGAAACCCGCCAAGAAGCCCAAAGCCCCGAAGGCCTCCAAGCGGGAGCCTGCTCATCCTTCATACTTGCAGATGAGCTCTTAAGCCATTGCTGCATTGAAGGAGCGTACAGGGTCGAGCCAGTACGCCATAGCCAAGTACATTGAGGACAAGTACAAGGGGTTTCTTCCAGGCAACTTCAAGAAGATCCTATCGGTGCAACTTAGGAACTTGGTGAAGCAGAACAAGCTTCTAAAGGTGAAGGCCTCGTACAGGCTGTCTGAGGAGCTGAAGAAGACGGTGACCAAGTGGCCATGAACCCGATCAACACCGTTTTCGATGTGAAACGGCTTATTGGCAGGAGGCTGTCTGAGGAGCTGAAGAAGACAGTGACCAAGTGGCCATGAACCTGATTAACACCGTTTTTTATGCGAAACGGCTTATTGGCAGGAGATTCTTTGACCCCTCCGTGCAGAGCGACATCAAGCTATGGCCTTTCAAGGTGATTGCCGGGCCTGGTGACCAAGCCCCCAAAGGTGCCAAGCACAGATTGCAAAGGAAGGAGCTGCAACCATCACATCCCCTATTCTCGAGTTTCTTTTCTTTCACAAAGCCATCCAAGCAAAGCTTAGCCATCTTCCCAAGGATGCTGGTTCTTCCTTATGACTTCAAGGGCCTCTCGTTTCTAGCCATCTTCACAAGGATGCTGGTGCTTCCTTATGACTTCAAGGGCCTGTCGTTTCCTTCCCTCTCTCTGCACACGGAGAGGATTTCCTTTGCTTAAAGAGAAGGAGCGGTAATAATGCAGGTTACAATGACATCAAGTTTGAGAGCTCCATGGTTGCTCCCTTTAGCAAGATGAAGATCAATTAGCAAGGAAGATAAAGCTGTGAATACTGCTATATGTGGTGCTTGATCTGAAGCTTAGCAAGCAGGGAACTGTCCCATGCTATCCATTGTAGCAGAGAGATGAAGCTCATGACCAAAAATGAAGTAGAGATCTTGGTTGCACCATGAAAGCTTGAAGAGAAGCTTGAAAGTTGAAGAAGAAGAGGACTCACTTTTGGAGAGTAACCCCATTTAAACCTCTCTCAAGTTCTCTAGTGACCTCCTTCACCCAAAACCCCTAAAATTTTACCTCAAAGTTGAAAAACGAGCTGCCATTTTGTCTCCATGCCTTCAAATTTGATCAAACCTCCTGGCATAGCTTGTGTGGAGTCTAAGAAAGCTACCATGTCTAGTACTTCTTGACTACTGTGGTTCTTCAATGCTGTACCTATGCACAGTAAGGTTTCCTGAAACTGACAAGAAACTAAATGTAAAGAAGGAGAGAGAAAGGAAGGATCTGAAAACTAAGCTCTGATACCACTTGTCAAGGAGAGAACTAGGGAGAGAGAAAGAGGAGAGAGAAGACTGCAGAAGAGAGAGAAGAAGAGTGACGAGGAGAGAGAAAGACTAGATTTAGAGAGAGAAAGACATGAAAGAAGGGGAAGCCATAGAAGCTGTGAGCAAGAAGGGAGAGAAAGACTGTAATTGTATTAATGTGTCAAAAAGATGTGTAAAATTACATGTCCTCTCCTTGTATACCAATGTCAGGGTGACATGGCATAATATCAATATTATTTACACTAATTCCTTATTCTTAGCTTCTCACATGGTGGCCTGGGACTGTTAGAGGAGTCCATTTGCAGTGTGTCATTTAGTGAAGGCAAGAGTTGTTGTTGCGTGGCGATTGGGGATGCAAGTTGCTGCCTGGAACGATTATTCAGCACCGTTTGTATTGATATGGAGACGTCAAGCGTGATTGGCACTGTTTGAGGAGCTGGACCTTCAATTGCTTTTGAAATTTTTATTAAGGTTGGATTTTCTTCATTATGAATTGAAGATTTTGGAGGTGAGGGTTGTTCACATGACCTAACCAACTTTGAACCTCTAGAATGAGATAAGTATGATGATAATGGTGAAGAGCCTATGTGGATAGAACTAGAAGGAGTGGATTCTGGAGAAGATATGGTGGGCCTTGTATGAGGCATGTTTAATGTTGGAGATTCGTTGATGGGATAAAGTGTGAGAGATGGACATCGTGTTGTGTTGGATGGAAGAAGATTAACTTCATGAAAGATCACACTTCGGCCATAAATAAAGACCTTGTTAGTTGAATCATAGAAGTGATAGGACTTGTGACCATGTGGCTCACCATATCCTATAAAAATTAGTTGTGTGGCTCTGGAAAAAAACTTGGATTTGTGATCTTGATTGACAAGAAAGGTAGTGCATCCAAAGACTTTTAGATGTGATAAGTCAGGAGGGTGACCAAACCACAATCCGTAGGGTGTATTTTTTTGTAGAGAGTTTGAGTACAACCTATTTTGAAGATATGTGGATGTAGCAATTGCTTCCTCCCAATAGTATTTTCCTAGACGAGCTAGTGATAGCATAGCTCTTGTAGCATTGAGTAGTGTACAATTATTTCTTTCGTCAACTCCATTTTGCTATGGATGATGTGGTATGGTAAGCTCATGTTGAATGCCAAAGGCCTTGCAATAATCTTCGAATTCATTCGAAGTATATTCTCCTCCATTGTCTATACGAAGAGCTTTGAGTTGTAACTTGTGCTTATTTTCAATTGCTTTCTTATATTCTGGGAACTTGTACAAGACGTGTGACTTCCTCATGAGAAAATATACAACAGTATATCTTGAATAATCATCAATAAGCACCATAAAGTATTTTGCACCAGTGAGGGATACATGATTTATTGGACCACAAATGTTGGAGTGTACTAATTGAAGTGGTTTTGTAATGGAGTAAGATTTGGGGTAAGGAAGATTTGTGGCTTTACTGAGAGCATAAGCTTGACAAAATTGAAGTTGAGAGAGAGAGAAGGTGGACTGCCGCAGACAAGCTTCTTGTGAATAAGTTGTTGGAGAAAATTGTGAGAGGCATGACCAAGCCTAGAGTGCCATAGGAGTGTGTTCTGTGGTAGACTTGTGAGTGAAGTGGAGTTAGCTGAAGCATTTGAAGAAGGTTGTAGTAGTGAATACCCAAGTGTATAAAGCCAACCTACTTTGTGGCAGGTAAGTTTGAGAGAAGATGAGAGTAGCTATAAGATGCAGTGATAGTTGTAGAAGTGAGCAGTGAGAGAGGATTGAGAAGTGAGCTCACTGATACTTAATAGATTTTTCTTGAGATTGGGAACATAATAGACTCTATGTACCTTGATTATGTGATTGGAGGGAAGGTCCACTTGAATTGTGTCATAGCCTTGAGCTTGTTGAATGCTGTTGTCCCCCATGGCAACACTGAGTGGAGTGGAGATCTCTTTGAAGTTGACTAACCATTCCTTGTGAAAAGTAATATGATGAGTAGCTCTAGAATCTAGAAACCATATATATTCTTCTTTGGAGTTTGAGGAAGGTGTCCAAACACTTGTGGCTAGGCTGATGATAGTTTCTTGTTGCTCTTCCATGTCATAATTGCCAATGCTAACAAAGTGAGCCTGACCTTTTGATTGATATTTGTTGAATCTATTTTTTTAATGACAATCCTTTTCAATATGACCTTGTCTTTTGCAAGCATTACATATGAGATGATAATGAGGGATTCTTGTTAAGGATAGGGATTGAAAAGACTGGTAAGATTTGGGCTTATGTTGAGGATTACCAAGAATCCCGTTGAAGTTAGACCGAGAAGAAAACTTGGGCTTTTGTTGAAAGTGTTGAGCTCTTTTGTGAATATGTTTTGGGTAGTAAGCAGAAATAGCTAGAGCATTGGATCCTTGATTTGAAGAATTAGAAAGAGTATCTCTCATGACTTGCTCTTGCTTGGTTCTATTAATTAGTGGGGCTGAAGCTTGAGTTTATCAGTGGACGTTTGAGTAGTAATAAAGGCTCTCCAAGATAGAGGCAAGGAAGAGAGTAGAAACATGACTTGTAATTCTTCTGAGATGACTAAACCAGATATTATGGTTTCATCTAGCAAAGATTGCCACTTTTTGAAGAACTTAGCAGATTGATCTTCATGCATAGTGGCAGTAGATAGTTTTCTAAACATGGTCATTTGATAAACAATATCGGTGTGTTCATATGTATTGTTGAAAAATTCCCAAATACCTTTTGCAATGGGTATTGTTCTTGATAGTTGTACTTGTTGATCTCCACAATGGACAAGTATTTCCATTATCACAGCTGCATCTCTTTGCATCCAATATTCCTTGTCTGATCCTTCTTGTTCAAGGCAATCTTCCTTGCCATTGATAATATTCCATAGGTTTTCTTGAGATAGATAAAGTTCCATCCTCAGCTTCCACACTTGACAGTTGCTTCCAATGAGTTTGTCGATCTTGATGTGTCAATTTTAGGAGGTAGTGGCATTGACGAGAGCCATTGGAAGAATGAGAGTAAAGGAGGACACGTAGTTTGTGAAGTTGAGGAGAATACAATAAGCTAGAAGGATAGGACATGGGGCTTTGATACCATGTAGTGAAAACCAAGAACTTGAACATAAGAAGATAATGTCCACAATAAGAGAAAGAGATAGAGACAATATAGAGAAAGTAGTGAACTACAGTTGAACATTTCATTGCTAGTAGTTGTATAAATACATGGTACATTAAATGAGGTAGGTGAGCTCCATCTCTACATATCTAAGATATTTACAAAGTGGATATCTATGAGATCCTTTTGTCCACATATTGACTTATCATTATCTTATCCAAGCTTTTATTCTTATCCACAACTTCATCTTAACATATTGAATTTCTATCCTTTCATTCAATGTATCAAATCACACGCCGTTTTCTTATGATTTGAAGCGAAGAATTCAGGGAATCCATGGCCAAGAGGAGAATACCTATGCCAAAAATTGCAAAATCCAAATTTTTAACCAAATTGAGGGGCATTGAAAAAATGCGCCACCCCTCCCCCTCCCAATAACTACCCCTTTCAGGGGTAAACTCTCTTTGAAGGCCATAAATAATAAGTCAATGGTGATTATGGTCGTAGGTCCCAATCCATGATACCACATTTCCACTCCCCCCAACCGATCTATGGCTCCTATTGCTCTCTTACACCTCAGGGGGATTGGTCCTAGGATGCACAATCTCAAACATAAAACACAATCGTAACATTGTCTACTATTTTGATAACGCATTCCAAGCGATATTTTTCTTTCCTCACATAAGAGTCCCCAAAGAAAATCATTGTATCCTCCTACAGCTCAAGGGTTGTTACACTCTCATTGTTGGTCAATAGTTTTAGCAACCAATTGCAATGCATCTTGGAGACTTCCTCTTTCTTGATACCATGTATAAGAATGCAAATGCAAGGTGTAATGCCATATAGTGCCCAAACAAATTAATCACAAATCAACCAATGCATCATGTGAAAAACATTCTTTCAATGATTTTCTTTTTAACATATTGCTTCATTGCTTAGAAAAAACATTGAACTAATCCGTGTTATTGTTCCTTTAAACTTAAATGAGATGACTCCGATATGTCATCATATGTATCAAAAGTATAATTTAATCGATACTTAATTTTCCACAACCCCTTTCCCCTACTGTTTAGGTTTTGCAATCGTGCTTCAATTTAAGAGGGTGTTTCATGTCATTTTTCCCATGTAGAAAAGCAGTAAACACACACTTTTACATAAAGATAGAGGTAGGTCGAATCAAATTTCCATCCCTACCTTCATCAGACATCGTGATACATATATCTAATTTATTGTAATTTTTATGCATGAAAATGAATTTTTTATTAAAAATCTATTTTTATGATTTTTTATCATTTATTGTAATATTAGTTACTAGTTCTTCTGATTTTTAGATTTAGAAAGCTTATGTGGATTGTGTTTCAGCATTATATTCAATATAGCTCTATAGGAGCACCATTTGGATCATAAAATTTCATGAAATTTTCATTTTTCTACTAATTTTCGCATTGCGAATTTTACGATTTTGATTTTCCATTACGTAAATTGTTGTAAATTACTAATTATTCTATAATTTTAGACATGTTCAAGTATATTCAATCATTTTCTATGACAAGAGCAAGCGATACAATATAAAATTTAATAAAAGATTGCTTATTCTATAATCTGCAACGCATCCCATCGTATTTCAAAAACAAGAAGCCATTGATACTCTTTTGCAACTGCTAATGCCTCCTTTGCACTTCCTTATACCATCCCTTGCATTTGATCACAAATCGATAACCATTCCCCCTCATACTCTTAGCCCATATGAATTGTGTTTATGGCAAGAGAGAAAGAGGAGAGAGAAAGATTAAATTTCCATCTTTTCATTCAATGTATGAAATCACACGTCGTTTCTTATGATCTAAAGTGAAGCATTCAAGGATTCCATGGACAAGAGGAAAATACATGTGCCAACAATTGCAAAATCTAAAATTTTAATCAAATTGAGGGGCATCGAAAAAAATAGCGCCCCCCCCTCCCCCCCAATATCGACTACCTCTCTCAGGGTAAAACTCTCTTCGAAGGCCATAAATAATAAGTCAATGGTGATTATGGTCTCGAGCTCCAAGTCATGATACTAGATTGCCGCTCCCCCCAATCAATCACTATGGCTCCTATTGCTCTCCTACACCTCAAAGGGATTGGTCCTAGGATGCACAGTCTCAAACATAAAACACAATTGTAACACTGTCTACTATTTTGATAAAGCATTCCAAGAGATAATTTTGTTTCCTCACACAAGAGTCCCTAAAGAAAATCATTCTATCCTACAACTCAAGGATTCTCAAACTCTCATCATTGGTCAGTAGTTTTAGCAACCAATTGCAATGCATCTAGTAGACTTCCTCTTTCTTGATACCATGTATAAGAATGCAAATGCAAGGTGTAATGCCATATAGTACCCAAACAACTTAATCACAAATCAGCCAATACATCATGTGAAAAACATTTTTTCAATGATTTTTTTTCTAACATATTGCTTCATTGCTTAGAAACAACATTGAACTAATCCATGTTATTGTTCCTTTAAACTTAAATGAAATTACTCCTATATGTCATAATATGTATGAAAATTAAAATTTAATTGATACTTAACTTTCCACAAACCATTTCTCCCTACCGTTTAGGTTTTGCAATTGTGCTTTGGTTTAAGAAGGTGTTTCATGTCATTTTTTCCATGTAGAAAAGCGGTAAACACACACTTTTACATAAAGATGGAGGTAGGCCGAGTTAAATTTCCATCCCTACCTTTATCACACATCCACATACATATATCTAATTTATTGCAATTTTAATGTATAAAATTTAATTATTAATTAAAATTTTATTTTTCATTATTTTTTAAATATTAATTACTGGTTTTTTTAATTTTTAGATTTATGAAGCTAATGTGGATTGTGTTTCACCATTATATTCAATATAACTCTACATGAGCACCATTTGGATAATAAAAACCCATGAAATTATCATTTTTTCACTAAATCCTGCATTGTGGGTTTTATTGTTTGGATTTTTTATCAAGTAAATTGCTAAAAATGACTGATTATTCTATAATTTTAGATATGTTCAAGTATATTCAATTACTTTCTATGACAAGAGCAAGAGCGATACAACATAAATTTCAAAAAAATACCACTTATGCTATAATCTACATACGCATCCCATCGTATTTAAAAAATGAGAAGCCGTCGATGCTCTTTTGCAATTGCTAATGCTTCCTTTGCACTTCCTTGTACCATCCCTTGCATCTCGTCACGAATCAACAACCATTCCCTCTCATCCTCTTAGCCCATATGAATCGTGTTTATGGTGAGAGAGAAGAGGAGAGAGAAAGATTGAATTTGTATATTTTCATTCAATGTATCAAATCACATGTTGTTTCTTACTATCTAAAGTGAAGAATTCAGGGATTCCATGCAAAATCCAAATTTTCAATCAAATTGAGGGGCATTAAAAAAATGGTTCCCCCCCCTCCTGATGTTTCATCTTCTTTTAATCAAGCTTAAGCTTTAACTTACAAGAAAATTGGATCCACTTTAGTGCATTCACATTGTTTTGCAAGTGATTTTAGTCTAAACCGAGGGGCAAATTACCTCGATTTTGCAATCCAAGTGAATAGGCGGCTTTGTGACATTAAAAAATTTAATACTGTAGTCTCAATTACTTGCTTTTTGGCTTTCGAATCAGGTAGCTACTTCATAACACTAACCCTTGTGGCCTTTAAATGAGGGGGTCAAACGAACTCTGATCAATGAATAGATATTTATGTTGGATTTCAGACGTCAAAATGCATCTAGAGAAACTCGAGCTCCTTGAACTGCAATCAACACATTTTTTGCCAAAAATATCTCTTTTATGGATATTGGGCCACTTTTGCGCTTTAAATTCCACTCTAAAATTTAGCACTCAAGAAACAAGAATTCTTTGTCATCGATGAAGACTTCACTCATACTATCTATATAAGCAATAGTCTATATTAATGGTAGAGGATACAACCTCATGCTCACTTAAGCCACCTCCTAAGGTGCTATCCATGGCAACTATAGCTCTATCGACCATAAGGACTAGAGCTTTTATCTCTTTTGTAGCCTTTGCTTCCTCCTCTCTAGAATTCTCCATTGGTGAAGGCTTTGGATCAGTGACATCCTTTAGTAAGCCTCCTACATGCTCTTCAGCACCCACTATGACTGCAAGGGGATTCTCAACTTCATTGAGTAACAAAACAAAAGTGGTAGTTCATGAGAAGTAGTCACTACAATGCTGATCAAAGCCGTATTCCCTAGCCTACCGAGGAGTGAGGTGCTTGAAGTAGGTGGGGATAAGATTTTCAGAGAAATGATCTAGTCGTTTTCAAAATGCCTCCATGCCATTGATGTACTTTAGAAGATTGCATGGCACCCACTCCTTGTTGAAATCCTCAAACCCAATAGTATATTCTTGTAAGTATGTGTTCATATACTCAACAGGGTATTGCAGGCTGGGACTATGCTACAATATCGTATCGTAATATTTGATATTGGGACAAAAGATCTTCTAAAAGATCTAATCTCCCAATGAATTCCATGCTGTGAAGGAATTGCATGAAGCTATTGAGAGTGTGATCCATCATGGAAGAAGAGGTAAAGAAAACAAGTGCAAGGGTGCTTGGGAGAGGAGAAGTAGTTGGAGAGTTGAAAAATGAAAATGAGACTGAGTGAATGGTTTTAATAGGCCATGGACTTAAATTTTTAGTTTTTTAAAAATCCATTAAATTTTTGTAATAGAGTTTTGAAAAGTAAAATAATAACTCACAAAACAATCCAACATTTGAAATATTAAAGAATCTAAAAAATATATTAAAATTTTGAAAAATAAAACTCCATGATCTATTCATCATTAATTTTTTATACATCATTTTGTACACAAATTTTGACTTGTTGCAAAGCACTCAATATCATATAATTCTTCTCCATTTTTTGCCCATCTGAAGGGAAAAAAAGGAAATAAGATTCGAAATACTATGTCCTAACAAAAACCAAAAAATTCATATTAAGCAAGCTCACCTTTCCACCATCAATATAGAAGTTGAAGCTCTCTATGTGAATGCTTCACATCAAGATAATATGCTCCCATAGATTTAGAAGACTCCAACAATCATTCATTGTGATAGACTCGATCATTCCACTTGGCATATGAATTTGAATATCAAATGCTTGTCCCATGTCTTCAGTAGACTCCAAGGGAATCCATTGTCTTGCTTTCTTCATCCAACATCAATAATAGAAGTGTATGTACAATGATGAATGTGCAATCAAGTAACAAAAGTTAACACTAGAGACCACTATGCATGAAAACATGTCACCTTTGTGCACCCCATCCACCTCATTCCATCCTTCTGCAAAATTGGAATTAAGAAATTCCTCAATTATGTCCTTACAAATGAGTATGGGGGGACATTGATGCACATTAGTGCTTTTGAGGATATATGCAAAAACATGAATTGGTACCAACCATGAAAAGTCTAGTAATCTTGAAGCTCTCCCAAATCTCAAGATGAGCAATAAGTGTCATGCATGAACTTCATTTTTAATGTCTGAAGCATAAATAATTGAGAGGTGGACAAGGAAGTAATTCAAGAAAACCATATCAATCAACTAATGTAGGCACTATATAAATGAACTTCTAGAAGAAAATTTTGTGATATATGAAAGATATGAACTTTGTATATCCCAAACAAGCTTCCCAAAGGCTGATCCTCAACAAGATTCAAAGGGAAAATGTGTGATAAGAGAAAAGAAGTAAAAACCTAAAGAATATATGAAAAGTAAAGAACATAAAAGCAGTGACTTACAATTCGAGGGAAAATTTTGTTGAGTAGTCCCAAGAGGTAGCTTCAAGTCCTTCACACCATATAATTGTTGAACTGATGCAACAAGACCATTGTCTCGAGCCTCCAGAAACCCAAGTACTCTGCCCTTCCAATAATTTTGTATTACACCATGACGATGAGCTATGAGGCTCTATTGCTAAAGGTTGGATGTAGACCTATGAATCATTTTTTAATAACGCTCCTTCCCATATGCCATATTCATAATTTGTATTGTGTATAAAGACATTAGATATGGAATCATGGGGTCACATTTGCTGACATGTAAATTTACTTCCAGTACAAAAAGATGAAAAATTTTGTGGAATGTAAGAAAGAAAATTAACATGGAAGAAAGAGAAGAAGTTGGGTGCTAGGTGGCTATGACTAAGAGAACATCAGGGTTGTGTGGGTATGGCTATGCACAAAAGAAAGAGAGAGGCTAAATGCTATGTGGCTATGGTTGGGAGAAGGTGGGGGTTATGTGGCTATGGTTGTGTGAGAATATAAAGATAAGAATATATGTGGAATGGAGGTAAGAGAATGACCTTGGAAGAAAGAGAGAAGTTGAGTGCTATGTGGCTATGGCTGAGAGAAGCCAGGGGCTATGTGGCTATAGCTGAGAGAAGTTGGAAGCATAGAAAGCTGAGAAGAATTTTGGAATGGAGATAAGAGAATGGCCAAACTAAAAGCATGTCTTGCAAAAAGACACCAAAAAATGAATTTTTGAATTATACATATCATAAAAAGATGTTTTTTTGGGGGGGGGGCCATTTTTGGAGGGGAGGGAAATTTTCAAAATTTAGGTCACCTTTTTGGATGCCCAATGGGACCCACCTGACATGGGGTGGTAAAAGTAGGGGGATAAAAGGGGACATAGGGGGATAAGCTTATAAGTGGTAGAGACAAAGGGGAAAAGGGAGTGAATAAAATGTGCACACCACCCCCTCTCCCATTGGTCTACCTCAAATCTCTTGTGATTAGGAAATTCATTAGCTCTTAAGCTAAAGGGCCCTTTTGAGTCCATATTCCCCCTAGTGATGATTAGAGATCCTGCTCAAGAGTATAGAACAAAACATAAAGATCAAATGATGAAGATTAGATGTTCCCATTGCTAACCTATATATTTCAACATCAAGAATGAAGCTCCTTACTCAAGATGGGAAGTAATGCCCTCAATATGATCCATAGAAGCTCTAATGTCGAGAAATGTAAATAGTGGAATTAGAGGCATAAAAAATGGCAAAGAACACATGTACATGATATCAAATTTTTACACAAGAATACAACTTTGTCATTCTTCTCTCTCTAGCTTCTCATGTCATTTCATGGCTTCCAACCATCTCTCTTCTTCTTCTCTGACTTTCTCTCTCCTCATCTAGACTTTCTCTCTCCTTGGCACTCTTCTTCTCTCTTTCCTGCAGTCTTCTCTCTCCTCTCAAGTCCCTTCATGACAAGTGGTATCATGGAATTGGTCTTTGATCCATTTTCTCCTCTCTTTCTTCATATTCAATCCCAATTTTCATCATAAAAACATATTTTGGACAAGTACTGTAGGTATAAGACATGGACAGTGGTGGCTAGTAGTGAGTTGCAGGATACCTATAGTTGGAGGAAGACACGTTTGGAGATATTTAAAGTAAAAAGGGACAGATATGGCAGTGGATGGCCAAAATAGCAACTCATCATCAAATTTCATGCAATTTTTCGAGGTATTTGGTAAAAACTAGGGTTACAAGAGTTAGAGAAAACCTTTATAACTCTTACATTTTTAGAGGAACGGGTTTCTTTCTTCTTCCTTCTTCCTTCAAGGTTCCTTGAGGTTCAATGGAGGAAAGTAGGCCTATTAGTGAGAGCTTGTTCTATCATTCAAATGGCATTTCCACAAGCCTTATGTACTTCCTAAGCATCAACTCCATAACGATTTTGTTGAGTCTTATCTCAAGATTTGCCACAAGAATAGGCTACCTTATCAGCAGAGGTTGCATAGTCCAAAGATTTTTACTTTTTATCTTTACCTCCAAAACCCTTAAAATTCTCAGAGTCTCATTTCTTTAAGAATGCAACTACTAGAGTAAAGCATGCCATTACAGCAGTCTCTACTATTTTGAACGACCCTGGGTGAAGCAACTTGCTAAGAGTTTTGCAGCATATCAATAGTTGCTCATGATTCAGATCTCACAGTCCTGGCAATGGCAAAAGGCTAGGTGAAATGTGTGGAACACAATGGATTAGATGATACATTACTCATGGTATTCTATTTAAATGGTGGCAAGTTCATCATCTTCCACAAATTGTTCATGGTAGATATTGCCTTTTATATCACTTTCTTGAGAGATGGCAACACACATGTCGCATTGAAAGAAGAGTATTTGCTCTCTCTCGAGCATAGACAGATGGTTTTAGCACTCAATCCCGTACTTACATTGCCAATCCTTTCTTCTAAAGCAAGGAGCTCCTCATAGGACATGTTATCAACATCTAAGTGCAAGTCATTGTGCCTGTCATGGGCATGAAGACCTCCATGGATGAGAGCTAGGTCAAGCATCACAAGCTCCTCATAACTCATCTCTTCACTTCTCCAAGCATGCTCCAATGCAGATATTATAGTAGAAAGGAATCTCTATCAATGTTCTCCATCTTCTAGTAACATATGCATACCCAAAAAAGGAATCCCAAATATGCTCTGAACAGGGGCTGCCATTACACTTTCACCTTGTCACTTGAGGAACAAAGGTAAGTGAGGAGCTACTAAACCAACACACGTACCCACAAATGATGGTACAATTTCATGAGAAGATCCAAATGTGGCCAAATGGCCAATCAAGGCAGATGATGGCAATGTCATAATTTGCTTCCACTAGCAGAGCTATGGCTGTTAGGGATTGGAGTTAAAAGATGAGATGATGGTCCACTAGAATGGAATATAGCACTTATATTTGCAATAGCATGGCCGCTGTCATTAGGGGGATTTAGCACTCTCTCAAATGAGCCCAGAATCCCACTGACTATTGCAACATGTCTCCAAACCTGTTTTTAGCACTAGCTCCTGCCCAACTAGGATCTTTGCCTAACAGACTCCTGAAACGACTTCCATAAATCAAACTTGAGGAGCTCTCCTAGATAGGATAAGGAAAAAAAATATTGTCTCTCACAAGAACTACTGCCTCTCCAGCTAGAAAAGACTAATGGATTGGAGCCTCTCTCACCAAATGCCATGGACCAATGATCAAATTCATTGAAACTAGAAGATTCAGCTCCATTTCCATCTAGCTTATTGGAGAGTTGTTCACTAGCTCTTCTTGAGATCAAAGGTGCATGTGCCACTAGGTAGACCTTCTTAGGTTTCTCACAAAAAGTGAATGTAGTTGTGAGGAGATCTATTCTTGGAGAGCATTGTATGTCTGGCTTTAATGGGCTCTTTGGAAACTCTCATCAGCAGTATTGGTTTTGAAAGATTCCAAAAAACCACTATCATTGCCCTCAAAGCCAAACCAATCATCTCTTGCCTAGACCAAAGAACTATTACATCTATAGTTTAAGTTCATCATATCGTGCCTCTCTTGCATTGGTCATGACAAGTCATGTATCATGGCAACCTTTGCCTTTGCAAATTTGACAGTCCTTTCAGCCTCTAGAGGGGTGGCTTCTTTGGATTTAGTGAGTGATTCTATCAAGAGCCTATTATTGTCTAGTTTTGCAACCTCTTGCCATGAGATCTTCAATTCTACTTCAAGGGGAGCAAGGATGTCTTTTGTTGGGGGTTCTTGTTTTCCAAAAAAAGCTCTACCTTCTTGAGCTTGCTCTCTACGTTCTCCTACAAATAAGAGAGCTCTTCCAGTTCCTTCTCCTTGATTGCTTACTTCTTGAAACTTGAGAAGCATCTTCTAAACTTCTGGAGATTGCAAGGCTTCTATTGAGTCCTTTCTAGGCACTTCAATTTCCCTCCTCTTTGGTGTGGTACAAGTTGGCTTTCCTTCCATGTACTCCTTGTTGAGACATCTATTAGGAAGATCCTCAATGTCCAGCATGCTAGAGTTGAACCATATTTGGAAGTTCATCAAAGCAGTGGACTAGCTTGAGCAGCTCAATACCAATGTTTTACTAGCACTTTTGTCATTGTTCAGACAATCTTTAATGCATTCTAATCTTTAGAGCAACCATCCTTAGTATTTGATCCAATAGATGCATTGGACTCCCTAAACTTTGTTAATAGGAGCTCATCATTTGGCACCCCTTCATTGTGATAGTGGAGTCCACTTTAGTAATGTGAATTGGCATGCATCACCTTATCACTATCAGGCTATGACATTTGAGTCCATACATCCTTATCATTGTCAAGCTACAACATTTGAGTCCATATGTTTGTAGTTATAAGCACAAAGAATGTTTGCTTGAAAGCATTCATAGGTGGTGATGATTCATCGACTTCCTAAAATATGCAGACTACAGATTGATCTACCTGAAGTGTAGGCTAAAACATAATGTAACTAATTTCTACAATTTTGTACTCTATAACAACATGTAGCTCATCTGACATGCTAACAGTGATTGTATTAGAGAAGGGAGTAGCTTTTGTGAAGGAACTCATACATCATAGAGCAAAGGTTAGGGAGATTGGCTTTGTTGAATTTGTATGACAGTGTTGATTACTAATTTGTACTAGGATTCATATAGAAGACTGGTTGAAATCTTAGTCTCTCACAAGCAAATTTTTTATACATAAGACTAGTTTGAACCACTAAGATGCAACCTTGGGTGGTTAGGAGAAAAGGGAAAAGGATTTTGATAAACCAGTGGAGATTCCATAGAATTTTGTAGAGCCCAAGAACCTATCTATGCTCTCTAGGGAAATCTCCTAAGCCCTTGACAATTGAATAGCAAATGCACTTGGCAATGTATTGGCTAACTTGCATGTTGAATATTACAGTGAGATTTCAAGTTTGTGTTAAGGAGAGTATGATGTCAATGTGGCAAGTTAGGTAAAGTCTAGATTTGATTCCTTTATAATCCATCAATCTATTTTGCCAATTCACTCAAGCTAAGTTGTATCCTCTAGCAAGCCATCAATACTTCAAATTCAAGATAAGAGCATTTGAATGCATCAGTCCATGCACTTCCATTGAAATTGAGTCTTATTATATCACCGAGTTTAAGGGGTTCAAGAAATTTCGGTACAAGGATTTGTTAGTAGTATTATACAAGGAAATTCTAGCAGTCAGTTGCTATTATGTGTGGTTGTGTGGCAACAATAGTAGTAGAATTGCAGGTAGCACAGCAATAAAATTGAGTAGACCTGAGTCAAGTAGATAGCAAAAATAGCTAAACTAAGTCAAGCAACAACAACAATAGTAAAACTCAGTCAAGATTTAAGTCAGAGAAGTGATGTATATTCCAAGCCTCCTATGGCCATGCCTCCATATGTTGGTACTCAGCTAAGAGGGTGCAGGTTTTCTTCTTCATTTATTGTGCAAAGAGCAACTTGCATATAATATGCGACAGTTAACTGCACGACAACAACCAAAAATGGGTTTCGTAGTGAATCAAGATTTCTAGGATCTTGCATGCCCTAATGCATCGACTAATTTCCAAGGTCTTGCATACCCCGATACATTGGTTGGTGTTGCACTTGGGGGCGATGGACCAAAAAAATCAAGAAATGAGTAGTGGTAACATTATGAATATCATTCAAGAAATGGAATTCAGCAAGTTAGTTGTTCACATGGTTGAGATGATTGATGTATTAGCATATACACTTAGGGATTTTGATGCAACCATGATGGCAGCTAAAGTTGTAGATGTAGTTTGGATAGAATGAGCACTTGCCCAACATTTGACATCTCATATGGATCAGTTGGTACATCTATGCATCTTGGAAGCTCTCATCAATCTCTATGGTAATGTTGTTCTGCAAGAGAGTTTAGTGCATGTACATTGGTTGTATCAATTTCTATGGCTGATATAATAACTCAACAAGACCTATTGGAATTGTTGCTAAATATGTACAACAATGAGTATAGCCAATCACTCTCTTATGGACACCATTATCTATATGGGCATCAATATGACTATGAGTAGTATTCATTTCCTTCTCAACCATATGCTTCTTATGAGTACCATGGACAACAATATGGTTATTTGATTGCTGATCTATATAGTGATAATGTGGGTAACATTGTGTCTAAAACCTATAAAGCTCGCAATCATTAGATTAGAAAATTGCATGCTCAAGGGTTATGCTACAAATGTGTTGAGCTGATGTATTATAATCACAAAGATATGTGCAAAGCAAAGAATGCAAGGATATTTGTGGTACTTGCATATATAGATGAAAATGATCAAGACAATCATGCTGAAGAAAATTTTGATTGTAACGAAGGACTAATCTAGCAATGGAAATGAACAGGAAATCAAATTATTCTAAGCTACACACAGCAAGAAATATAACAAACTAAATTACCAACATGGCCATGACATGGAACATCTTCCATTACCATAGCACAATGTAGCCATGGGTTGTTAACCAAGTACAAGAAGATGAAAGACAAGAAGGATAAAATTGTGATAGTGCCAAAGAATGATGCTACATTATCACTTCTTGCCTTTTATACTAATTCCTAAAGTCCTCTTTTCTCTTGGCTCAAGTATTTTACAAAGTTTATACTTGGAATAGGCATCAACTCTCAGGTTGATAATTTGCTTCATTACAAATCATCCCCTCCTAGAGATGTTTTGTCCTCAAAACTAAAGATAATGAGGTAACAGGAAAGTTGTTAATGAAGCAAATTATTTTGATGAAGATCCATAAGCATGTGGAAGCACTTTGTGTGAAGAAACATCACAATTAACTTGAATAGTGAATTGACTGCTTGTTGTCCAAATAGGGCTATCGCAGTAAAATTGCCATAACTTTTGACTGGAGTGTCCAAATTCAATGTTTGAAGTGTAGAGATGAAGTACACAACCTAAAGCATCATCCCATATCATCAAGATCACTTTTTGATGTCATTAAGGCAATTTAATTAATAATAATATTTTTAAAACAACAAGTTGTCCCTACACAGACTATGATCATTCAACTTGCAAGAACCATGGAAAAGCATCCAAATAAGAAGAGGGTTGCCAAGTGGACTCTTCCATAGGTAGCCCCTTCCATTTGATCAAGAATTCAGTGAGAGTTCTGTTTCTAAGAACGTTCTCACGCTTCCCAATAATCTTCTCAAGTTCATAAACAATCCATCCATCTTTATCAAGTGGTGGAAGTTCTTCAATAACTTGTACCTCCTGCTCAATAAACTTCTTCAATTGTGATACATGAAAAACATCATGTATGCGAGTAGTTGAAGGTAATTGGAGCTTATATGCAAGCTCTCCAATCTTTTCCAACACCAAATATGGGTCATAAAATATGTGAGCCAACTTGTTATTTTCACCCTTAAGAGATGCATAATGAGTCTTGGACACCTTCAAGAAGACCCAATCTCCAATATCAAACTCCATGTGCCTTCTTCTATCATCAGCATAGGACTTCATGACATCTTGTGCCTTTCTTATGTTTTCTTACATTGCTTCATAAGCATCTCCATTCTTTCTAACTCATCCTTTGCTTGTGGATTCACATCTTCATGAAACATGGCTAAAGGAATTTGAACAAGGAATTTGAACCTTGTATCCATAGAGTGCTTCAAAAGGAGCCATCCCAATGCTAATATGATATGTATTATTGTAGCAAAATTCAGCAAGGTGCAGCCAATTATCCCAAGATGATTGCGTGTCATGACAATAATGTCTTAAGTATACTTCCACCCATCAGTTATCTCTTTTGGTTTGACCGTCAGTTTAAAGGTGGTAAGAGGTACTTGGGGCAAGAGTAGTGCCTATACAAGTAAACAAACCCTTCCAAAAATTTCCCATGAATCTAGTGTCTCTATTCGACACTATCCTCAAAGGCATACCATGTAGCTTGAATACCCCTTCCATGAATTGGTCAGCTACTTGCTTTGCTGAAAATTGTGTCTTAATTGGAATAAAATGGCTAGTTTGGTAAGTCTGTCCACCACAACAAAAATGTTATTCCAACCATGCTTTATGGTAGGGAGGCCCGTAATGAAGTCCATTGAAATGTTGGTCCATTTTTCTTATGAGAAAGGCAAGTGCTGAAGGAGACCATGGCTGGCAATAAAGATGAATCTTTATTTTGTTGACATTCCAAACAATGAGAGACATACTCCTTCACATCCTGCCATAGGCCTTTCCAATAAAAACTTTTGTGCACTTTGTCAAAATTCTTAAAGAGACCAAGAGGACCAGCCAAGGGTGAAGAATGCATTTCTTGAAGGACTTGCAGCCTAAAGTTGCTTTGAGGGATCAAGTAGATCTTCTCCTTATACCATAAAATTCCATTATGTCATTTGAAGTTTGGATATTCTTCATTTAACCCTTGCTATAATTTTTTCATTATTGTGGCAACATGCTCCTCCATCATATATTCCTCTTGTATATCATTTATCCAATCTTTATATATAGTGGAGACGGTAGATACATTACATGCACACATCCTAGAGAGCATGTCTACAACTACATTATCTTTTCCAGTGGTGTATGCTATCTCAAAATCATATGACTGAAGAGTTGCCAACCACCTTCTTTTCTTAGGAAATAAGTTAGGCTGTGAGAGGAAGTACTTCAACACCCTATGCTCACTTTTCACTTTAAAGTGACTTCCATAGAGGTAATGATGCCATTTTTTGACTACATGTAGTATAGCTAGCATCTCTTGCTCATATATATGCATTTACTTCTCTTTTTCATCAAATTTTCTACTCTCATATGCAATGAAACCATGTTCTTGGGATCACAAATACCTTAGAAAAGTCAAGAAAAACCAATATAGGTGTTGAAATGAGGAGTTGCTTCAGCTCATTAAAGCTTTTGTCGGCTATTTCATCCCAAAATAAAGCTTCTTTCTTTAACCTATCGGTCAATGGTGCAGCCACATGAGCATAATTCTTGATAAATCTTCGGTAGAAAGAAGACAAACCAAAAAAACCCCTCAATGAAGTGGTATTCATTGGAGTAGGCCAATCTTTCACACATTCGACCTTTTTTGGGTCAACCTTGATGCCATTTTCTCCAACAATATGTCCCAAGTATTCTACTTCCTTGGCCATGAATGTACATTTGGTTGCTTTAGCAAACAACTTGTGACTCCTCAATATGTCAAAAACTTCTCTAACCTGTTGTAAATGCTCTTCTTTGTCTTTACTATATATCAATATGTCGTCAAAGAACACCAAAACTATCTTGAAAAAAAATGGCTACAAGTGTTTTGTTCATTAAAGCTTGGAATGTGGCTGGAACGTTTAAAAAACTAAAGGGTATAACTATGAAATGATACAATCCCCTCTCGGTTCTAAATGCAGTCTTGTATTCATCTCCCTCCTTCATGCATATTTGGTGGTATCCCGATTGCAAATCGATCTTTGGAAAGACCTTGGCATCCTTCAATTCATCCAAGAGATCATCAATCCTTGGTATTGGATACCTGTTTTTGATAGAGGCCTTGTTCAAATCTTGATAATCTATGCACATGCGGAATAAACCATCCTTCTTCTTGACTAAGAGAATGGGAGAAGCAAAGTGAGATTGACTTGGTTGTATAAGACCCATTTCAAGTAGCTCCTTTAATTGGCGCTCAACTTCTTCTCTTTCCACTTTTGAAAGGCGATATGGAGCCTTATTGATAGGCTTGGTGTTTGGAAGCAAGTCAATGGGGTGATCCACTTCACGCTTTGGAGGAAGAGAGGTAGGTGGCTGAAATAAATCATCATACTCTTCCAACAATTTGCAAAGACAAGGATCCATATCTTTTGAAGGAGTAGAGGGCTGATCCTCATCAATATTTGACAAGAGAAGGGTAAACATGCATGCCTTTGCATTGATCTCTCTCTTAATCTTCTTGGGACTGATCTCCTCTAACTTCTTCTTCTCAATCCCTTGAAGAGTAACTTGATGTCCATGCCATTGAAATTCCATTTGTAACCTATTCAAATCCATGGTAAACCTACCAATACTTTTCAGCCAATTGTAGTCAAGCATGACATCAATGGGATTCATCTCCAAGGCAATAAAACTCACCGAAGTGGTACAAGATGATGATAAGGTGATGGGAACATTAGAACAAATCTGATTACTACTCTCATAAGCTCCATTTTCCACTTGGATTCTTAGTGATGAAGGCATTTTTTGTGTATACAACTTCAACCCCCGTATATTAACAAAGCTATGTGTACTCCCAGTGTTGATAAGAATATGAGCAATTCTTCCATTAATGTAACTTTTAAGGCGTAATGTATTGTCCCCTTTGGAACCATTCCATGCGTCATAGGAGATAGAACAAAGCTTCAATGAATACAATTTTTTCCAAAGATCATCCTTGTAGTAACCACCCAGATCGAATGGAAAACCATCCATAGGATCATAGAATTCTTCATGGCAATCATCATCATGGTCATGTGTCTCCTTAAGAGTAGGTAAGCACTCAAGCTGAGATAGATTGCTTTCATTCCAATTCCTCTTCAAAGATCATGCTCACTTTGACATTCTTGGCTTTGCACTTTGCCTTGTGGTCGGGAGACCATTTCTCCCCACATTTGAAGCATAGACCTTTTGCATACAAGTCCTTCAACTTATCATTAGACAAAAGATAGAAGCAATTTTGAATTGGCTGATTCCTAGAAATGTGCATGAATTACGTTCTTTCTTAGGTCTTGCTAGCTTTTACAAAAAATTTGTGAGAAATTTTTCATTGATTGCATTACCTTTGATAAAATTGTTAAAGAAAGGTGTTGTATATCATTGGTCTGATAATCAGCCAAAGTCTTTTGATTTGTTGAAATATGCTTTAACACATGCACCTGTTTTGCGATCACCTGATTTTAATCGACCATTATTTCTAGTAGTCATCACTTATGCTAGCGGATCAGGAATAGGAGCTGTCCTTATGCAAGATTTACATCTCATAGCCTATTCTAGTTGCAAACTTAAACCCTTTGAACTAAAGTATTCTACCTATGATAAGGAATTGTTAGCTGTAGTACAAGCTTTACGTCAATGGAAACACTATCTAATGGGATCTGAATTCATGATCAAAACTGACGAACAAAGTATCAAACATCTCCTTAGTCAGCCACAAATCTCTGACCGACATATTAAATGGGCTGCTTTTATTCAAATTTTCCATCCACTTATCCAATATCAACCCGAAAAAGAGAATGTTATTGCCGATGCCTTAAGTAGAAGACCAAGTATCCATAATATTTATGTTCTATCTTTTGATTCCCTTATCTCTATGAAAGATACCTATGACCAAGACCCCAGTTTTCAAGATGATTGGAGTAAATTAGTTGCTAATAACTTGATTCCAATTGATTCTTTGTCTTATTCTGATGGATTTATGTTTTATGAGAAAAGATTTTGTGTCACTATACCATTTAGATCATTTGTGTTGCATAAAATTCATTGTCCCCCATATCAAGGCCATAGAGGTATTATTTCTACTTTATGTACATTGATTGAAGATTTTTACTGGTCTTTTGACAAAACAAGTGATTGATCAATTTATGGAGGAGGGTGTTCACAAGCTCCATGGAATGCTATTAAAGATAATATTCAATCGTGATTAGGTGCATGGAAATTTTTTTGTGGAGTATATTCTCTTCTATGGGTAGTACAAAATTGACTCAAATTTTTTGTGGAGTATATTCTCTTCTATGGGTAGTACAAAATTGACTCTTAGCACATCATATCACCCCCAAGAAAATGGGCAAATGGAGTCATTGATAAGTGGTTAGAAGTTTATCTTCATCACTTTTGTCATGATACTCAAGCCTCTTGGGACCAATGGTTACATTTGACTAAATTTTATAATGACAATACTTATCATATAAGCATTGGCATGTTGTCATTCGAAGTGCTTTATGGTTACAAAGTGCAAATACCTTACGCTCTTTTCCATGATGATGTGAATGCATAAGCTAATGCTATCTTGAGAAGATAGAAGCTTTGATGAGTCAATGTAAGGACAATGTTCAGTGTTGCAAAGCTCAAAACATCATGAAGGCTTATTTAGATGAGATAAGAAGACCATTGGAATTCAAAGAAGGTGATTGGTTTTGCAAAATGTACCTAAGTTTAGGTACACATCCTTAAAAGGAGGCCACAACAAGCTCAATCATTAGTTGTATGGGCCTTATCAAATCCTTAAGAGAGTTGGAGACCTTGCATACAAGCTTGAGTTGCCTTCTTCAACATGAGTTTATGATATCTTCCATGTTTCTCAATTAAAGAAGTATGTGGGTCCAACCATTCAATTTTGGAAGAATTGCCTACCCTAGATGAAGATGGTCTCATTATCTATGAGCCTAAGAAAGTCATTGAAAAGATAGAGAAAGTTTTGAGGAACCAATCATTGCAGGACTGCATTATTAAATGGTGTGGTTTACCTATAGAAGAGTCTACTTGGAAGCATATGTTTGTTGTTGGTAGAATGCTTAACTCAACAATTCACTATAGATTACTGAGTTTTCCACATTGGTACCAAGTAAGCTTGAATATTTTGCATTGAGAATTAAGATTTGTAATTTGAGGTATTACATTTAATACTATCTTCAAGATTTTGGTTGGTTTTGCTTTTAGTTTAGAAATATTAAGGAATTCAAATAAGCTTAGATGTGTGACTAAAGATTGTCTTCATCTTAGCATTATAGAGGGCTCTTCAGAACTTTATGTCGTCATGCACAACAATAATAGTCATTGCTAAAATATTTCTGTGCATATAAACATGTTCTCATATTCTTATCACGATAAATTTGCCCGATTTCTCCTTGCATAAAGATGGAATTGAGGTGGAAGAAAAGATTTTTAACTTTTCTTAAAATTCATCCCACATCTTTAGTCAATTGTTGCTATGGCAAAGAAAGTTTCACGAAAGCCATGCTTTGTCTATTAGATAATTGGCAGTATACTTAGTTTTATATTTCTTCAAAAAAGCTTCCTTATTGAAATAATCTTCAAGCTACTTAACCAAGACAAAAAGAAATTTCATCATTTTTAGAATCAAATTTAGAAAACAAGAAAAACATGTAGTTGCTTTCTAATACTTTTTTATTTGTTGTGCTTTAAATATGCCTTTCAAGATGCAAGCAATATGATTGTCTTTATCTTATATAGATGGATTTTATTGCCATTCACATTCTTGAAGCACTTTTGTGACTTCCTTCAAATTATATGGAAGAAAATCAATTTATTTATGTGAAGTAATTTTAGGAAGAGGTGATTCCATATTTAATTCATCCATATTGGAGGGTCTTAATATTGTTGAGAGTAATTGGCACATAGGAAAAAGGCTTTGTTCGATCTCGTATAATAAGTAATTCTACAAAATATTAGTTTCCACATGTGTATAGTCTTCATGAAGATTTAATACTTGTAGAATAGCATCCGTTCATTTACACATGAACCAAAGTTTGCTGAAATTCCCAATCTCTGCAAGGGAAAGCTTTATTTATATGCACAAAACTAGGTTTATATACTTTTTTTAAAAAAAATTGAAAGACTATATGGTAAGATGAGTTAAAGAATTATCCTCCCTCCCAAAACAAAAAAAAAAGCTATATAAACCCCCTCTTTGAAAAAAAAAAGTGAATATTAAAGTTTAAGCCTTTATAAATTTGGAGCTTTGTAACAAAGCTTTTGATTTGTAACACCATCCGGCTATCGACCTGTGAAAGTACAATTATTGTGGATGTAGCAAGAAGGATGAAGCTCAAATCCATGCTGTTGATAAACGATGGTTGATGCATCCTTGCTATCCTGAAGAGAGGAAATGAGTCTCCTTACTATGTATTTTAGCCTTTTAAGGCTAATGTTCAACCTTTTGATAAAGGTTTAAAGGAGAGGGTCTTTTGAAGCGACCATTCAAAACATCAAGGCAACAACTCGTGTCATAAATTCCACACATCGGTGTGTAAAGGAGAAATCGAAATTCATGGGAGTTCATTTGATATTGATGTTTAAGTGAATGCCTCAATAGCCTTCAAGAATTTTTAGATAAGCCTTTGTAGGATTTAATAGCTAAGGGTAGGATAAAGGTGAAAAGAGAGAGAGTCCTCCAATTTCTCGTAGAAGAGTGTGATAGACGGGAGGCATACTTTCTTGGCATTGAGGGAAAATATTTGATAGGATACTTAAAGAGACGAGAGAGAATCTAGAGTTGTAAACTAGTGGACAAGAAAATTGTCCAATAGTTAAAAAGATGCTCCTTGATGTTGTTGATTATGGTGTTGATTGTGCTCCCTATGTACGAATGAATGTCTCCTCTTGATGTTGACATGTAGACCAATCACCTCGCTTTAATACCAATGTTGAGGTCCTTCATTTTACAGAACAAGGATTAACAACAAATTAAAGACATACAATTTGTAAGAAAGAAGAGAACTAAGAAAAGTATGCTTGACATAAGATTGGGCACAATCTCCCCCCATGCATGGGTGAGCACCTCTCCCATGTGTGTACTTATGAATTTGTATTAAGCTTTTATGCTAAAAAATATCATTGAAAAGCATCCCTTTTTTGAACCTCTCCCATGTGTGTACTTATGAATTTGCATTAAGCTTTTATGCTCAAAAATATCATTGAAAAGCTTCCCCTTTTTGGACTCTTGCTTTCTTTGCATGTATGCTTTACTTTTTCAAAACTATTTTTAAAATCTTATTCTAAAAAATATATTCCAAAATCTTGCAAAATAATAAGCAAGCTTTTTAGGTTTGCACAATAGTTCAACCAAATAAATAAATTGTGCATATGCACATATAATATCCTTGCCCTAATAAGGATTCAAAAATACAATAATTCCTAGCTATGAAGCATTTCCCCATAAATATTTTTCTAGATCTTTTCTCAAAATATTTAATCCGTGTAACTCCTCATAATATGCTCACCACAACACAAAACATATTGGTTCCCTACTATTTGTCTACTAAGCATAATGTGTCTCGTGTCATGCATGGGCCCACATGTAAGAAGTCATGATCATGCAACAAATAGACACAAAGGATATCCACAAAAACAAATATAAAATCATTTTATTTTCATAGCAATGTAGCAATTTATTTAACAATTTCCATCATTGAATCTCATCCAAATGGTTCAAATGGATCATTTGTCCATCTTTTCTTGGCATACTGCTGCTTTTCTCTTAGGACCTATTTAGTTTTACTATGGTGAGTAGGCAGTGAATGTATACCGAAAAGTCCGGCAGCGTAAGTGCTTTAGTTTCATTTTGCTTCAATCGATAAAGGGTGGGTGTAAACCCACAAGTCCAACATGGAGCCAAAGTGCTACAGGGACAGATATGCATCTTGGGCTATCAACTGAGAATGCCTACTCAACACCTACTCTATTGAAGTGCATATTAAAACTAAGGTAAGGTATGAACATGGGCTTGTTAAAGTATGAGCTGTCAAACTTTTTGGAAATGAGAGAGAGAAATGATTGACTTGTTTTGGATAAGCCATGATTGAACGATATAGAAGGAACAATTAAGTCTCTGTGATGCCATGTGTAAATTTTTGGAGGTAAGCAAAGGAAGGCTCGACTAATCCATCATGCATGGGGCCATATCTATGTGGGGTTTGATCACCTGAGAGAGAGAGAGAGAGAGAGAGAGAGAGAGAGAGAGAGAGCCTTGGATAGGTATTGTGATGCCTATATGCTCATCAAGGTATGAGGATATGAGCATTTAGCATATCGCCCTTGAGAGAGCTTATATATCACACGTGAAATTAACCCACAATGAATGCGACGGCGTTGCATTACAAGTACGATAGAGAGGCTTCGCAAGCCCATGTCACTATTCAATTCGTGTTCATGACATACAAATTTGGACATGTATCGCAAAAAGCCCCTCTTGTAGATGTAGATCTCGAATAATAAAGGAAGATACTTCAAGCTTGCACCTTTGAGATATTCACCTCCTCATGGGGATACTGTCCTATGTTAGTTTGCAAAAACTTTATGTATATCTAACCCTTGTTGGTCTATGGATCACCATTTGGCCTACCAATCATGATTTGTATCTATTGTGTTTTAAGCAATATAGCATGAATATGTGTTTGCCTTACCTTAATCAAGTAGTATCCCAACTTTGTCTTGCACATATGCACTCTAATAATCTTTATCAAACAATATGCCAACTTTTTCTTCCAAATATGTCGATTTCGCCTTGCATATGGGTAACACACAAATGACATTATGGATCTCTTGTATCTCAAGAACTTGTGATCATTGTATCTTTTAGTGCTATGTTTGGTATTTGTGCTATGTTTAGTATATTTTTAATGGCTATCAATCATTCAATGATAGAATACATTTATCAATGACCCCATTTGATTACTTTTTTCTTTGATTAGTTGATTATTATTTTATTTTCATAATCCAAATATGTGCATGATTAGAAACAAGATTTTTTTTCTTTTTTGATTCTATGATTATTATTCTTGTTATTCTTAATTTCAATTGGATTGGCATTTTTATGTTTCAAAGAATTATTTTTGCTTTGAACTATTTTCGCTTTATCTCAATTGATGATGGTGTGATCTTTAGCATGGTAGTGTCTAATTTTTGTTGACACCATTCATTTCCTAAAAACAAAGCTTTAAGGCTTTAAATCTTTATATTAAGGTAACAATCGTTTAAATTCAGGGAGGCTTCCTAGACAATCTTTTAAAAATTGAACATGATATGAACTAAATGTTCTTCATATGAGAATCAAATGTAAAGAAAGAGTTAAAGCTTAATCTTGATCGAAATTGTATTAAATAAATGCTGGCCCATTTGTTCAACAAGAAGAGAATTTGTATAGGGAGGCATTCCAATTGGAAATAAATAAAGATTTTAGATCCATTTTCCCTTAAAGAGCACAAGATGTCCTCATCTTGATAGAACTAGGGGTGTTCTTTTACACTCTCCCTTGAAAAACATAAGATATCCTTACCTTGATAGAATAGGAGGCTTCATCAACCTATGTGACATCCTCTTCTAGGTAACAAGTTTTCAATTATGGCATAGTTTCAAAGTTGTCTAATCTTGGAATCTAAGATCCTACTAGGCCACATTTTGAGACTCCTTGTTTGGATATGACAACTTCTTGATAGTCTAGAAGGTGGTAGTGTAGGTACATATGGCTTCAATAATCTTACATGGAAAACAACATGAATCTTCATTTTGGATGGAAGCTCCAACTTATAAGCATGGGTGCATAAATATCAAAGGGCTTGTCTTTTTGTACTTTTGAAGCAACAATGAACGCTTTTTAGGCCATATGCGAAGAAAGACCATGATATGAGTGATCATCCTAGTTTTCTCCTCTAGTCCTTGCACCATTGCTTTAGAATCCTCCATCTTGATGGTAGGCTCATAGAAGTTTAGAGGGAGATAAGCATTCTTGACCATATAATACCTTGAGAGGTTACATTCTTATGCTCTAATGAGGGAGTTATTGTAGGATGGTTCCACTGAGGGTAAGTATTGAATCTACCTTTGTGGTTCTCTTTTACAAGAAACCCAAGGTATATATTCTACCACTTGATTTACTCACTCTATTTACCCATTGATTCAGGTGAGCTATGAGGTATTGAAGCATAACTATGCCCCTATCACTTGGAATAGGACCTTCCAAAAGTTGAGGGTGAAATTGGACTCATAATCACTAATCATCCTCTAAGGTAGGCCATGTAATCTAAAAACCTTCTCTAACAAAGAGGTGGGAATTATCCAATGGCTACATTAGTGAGTAGATGCACTATTAGTAGAATGGAATCATATTCTCCTTGCATAGTGGGAAGACCTGTAACAAAGCCCATATCAATGCACTCTCACTTCAGTTGTGGTACACTGTGGGGATGTAATTTACCAAATATTTCTATCCTTTTAGCTTAATCTATTGATGGCATACACTCTTTGGCATGACAATGCACATTTTACTTTATGCTTGGCCAAAGGTAGCTCTTCCTTATTGCATTTACCGTTTTTTCCTAGGTTCGGTAACCCACTAGTAGGCTATCATGGGCTTCTTACTGCAAAATGGACTTCTTTAGCTCTTGATTCATAGAAATAGCTAGCCAATGTTTGAAATATAGGCATCCATTGAGAAGAAGAGAGTTCTCTAATTGGGGTTTTCTCTCTAAGACAAATATGATGAATGCAAAAATAGATCATATCTCTTGATGCAATTCATCATAAGGAGTAGCATGCCTTACTAAGTATACTATCAAGTTTTTTAGCAAGCAAATTGCAACAAAAGAACCCTTTTGACTAAGGGAATCAGCCACACATTATCCTTGCTTGTGTGCTACTTGAGTTGAAGTCATACTCTTGAATAATCTCTGTCCATCTTCTTTGTCTCATGTTGACTTGAATGGGTCAAGATCCATTTTAGACTTTTGTACTCAATTATTAACTAAAACTTGCAAACTTAGAATATGGTATCACCATACTTTGAGATAGGGTACCACCTAGTAAATCTTGGTTACGAGTTGCACAATTTATTCATAGGAATATTTTTGTTTAAGGGAGGTCTAGCCTATCGGTCTTCCATCTTGCACTAAGAAACCACAAAGCACAAGATTACTTGCATTAAAAATCACTTCAAATTCCTAAGTGAAATTTGGGAATTTGAGAAGAGCTACATTTGTAAGAGTGAATTTGAGTTGATCAAAGCTTGCTTGCTATAGTAGTGTCCATATTATCTTATTATTCTTCTTCAAATGTGCAATCAAGGGTGTTGCTATTAGGGCATACCCTTGAATGAAAACTTTGTACCATCCGTTGAGTCCTAATAACTCACAAACTTCTTTGATTAGGTTGTTGTCATATCACTACAACTTTAACCTAAGCAAGATTTATAGATATATTATCCTTGGAGATAGTTTACCCTAGATCTCTGAGACTAGTGTTCCTTTGCTTGATTAACTTACTGCATATTTTATTATATCTTACAACCAGCCCTAATGATGATAGCATGTGTAAGGGATCTACCATCATGCTCTTATGGTAGTGTGGGCAAGGGTTAGCCACCATTCTCATCGTTTCAACAAAAGTCTAAGATTTGGGGGCTAGGGGGCCTGTGCTATGCATGAAGCTCCAAGAGGGGTGGAATACTCTTTCAAGCTAAAAGCAATGTTATCTGTGAGCTGGGAAGATATAGGCTGTGTGGGTGAAGGAAGGGCTAAGCAATCGACGTAAGAGGGATGAAGAAAGGCAAAAGAGAAATCACAGATCATGCCAGCGAGAAGGCGTCAAAGGCAGGAAGCTTGTGACATGCTGGGTGCGACGGGACTGTTCTATAAAGGGTCCTTTACCTGCATGCTTTTTCAGGTTCCTGAGGCGATTGGTTCGATTCCCAATACAAGCACTTTTATGTGTCGAGAGAGAGAGAGATGTTTGATCATCCTCTTCCTCTACCCAGAGAGAGAGAGAGAGAGAGAGAGAGAGAGAGAGAGAGAGATGTTTGATCATCCTCTTCCTCTACCCACTCCACATATAATTTTTGGGATCTTCAAGTTTCCATTTTCTTGGGTCTTCAAGACCCATCTACAGGAATGCTACTCAAAATCCCTTCATTAGTTCAATTCCCCCAACCTCATTCCCCCTCATACTTACTCCATCACTTCAAAATGCTCTTATTATTAAGCTGCACATCAAAATTCACTTCAAAATGCTCTTATTATTAAGCTGTACATCAAAATTTAGTCATCACAACTCTTCCCTTCCTACCAATGATCATTTGTAGCCTCTACATTTCCTTGTTATTGGGCAAGAAATTGTTAGAAATTATTTCATCGCTTCTTAGCAAGAAGTTTAGACCTTCACACTAGATGTCTACGCATCTCTACGACCCCTTACAAAAGAGAACATTAGCAATTTCTAGTACTGTCAAATATAAGGGACAAATCATCATTGATGTACCAGACTATCGGAAGATAACTTGATGGAGTAAGCCATTGCCTATATGATCTATATCCAAAGGCTAAATAGAGTCATTACAAATTGAGACTTCTAAGAATTGACCAACATATTCGTTTGTTCTAAGGAATCAATTTTAACCTTAACCCCCTTAGCAAAGAGCATAGCTAGCAATTCTATTGTTGATCACACTCTAGCTTTTTGAGGAATATGAACTTTAGATGGAATGCCTCCAAACTTACAACCCCCTCTCTTCTAGCTGAAGTAATCTGATCTCACGAGAAACTGTGCTAGGTGAAGTGATCCCCATGTGACCACAAAAAGCACCTAAAAGGACCTTCCAATTTTTGCCAACATTCCCTAGAAAACTAAAAATGGGTAGGCAATCCATTATCACATCTTATAGCCAATACATTTTAAGTTTTCTTATTCTCATTAAAAGTTTGATAAACTCTATTATAGGGTTTTGATCAATTCCTTCCAATAGCCTCAGTAGGATATGAGAAACGTGAATCCAGTAGCCCAAATGAGATGCCTAAAGAGAAACAAGAAGGTTGCATATATGCTCGTGGGGATAAGAACCCCCCTAAAGGTGACCATTTTCCCTACTAATCTCACCTATATGCCACATCTTAACTTAAAATTTTTCATGAAACTAGTTGAGCCTCTACTTACATCAAGACCAATAGGGCAACCTAGGTACCTAAAGGGGGTGCCTTGTTTGGAAGCCAAACTACACTTAGGGGATCAAACCCAACTTAGATAGAGCACTTCAATTTTGTGAGGGCTAATTAGAAAACCTGATGCATATGATAATTCATTAGAGATAGCCAAAAGATTCTGAAGAGAGCTAAGCCCTATACTTAATAATGTTAGAGTTATTGTTAGTAAACATCTGGGCACAAAATACTTTGCCATTAGTCTTTAGGAATAGCTTCCATCAAACCTTAATACATTTTCCTTTAATTTGACCTAGTGGAGGTTGTGTTATTGATGCAAGCCATGAAGGTACTAAAGGGAAACATTGTCTCATCAACCTCTTGAGTTTGAAAGATCTAGTAAAATACCCATAAATGAGGATTAGTAGAGAGGCATTGAAAATGAGATCTTCAATCATTTTGTAGAAAGAAGGGCCAAAGCCTAATAATGGGAAACAATAAAATCAATCCTTAACAGGATATCTAATATAGTATCATTGATCCTTCTTTCATGCATAAGGCAAAACTTATACTCGTGCATGATCTTTGGAAGAATTGCACACCAATGTCTTTGTGTCATACATACTAGCCATGGTGCAACATGCTTATGTCGAATACTAGTGTGTTCAAGCTACTGATATCCTAGGATTTAGTTCTTAGGATCTATAATAAATGATTTAGACATGCATATATAGTGATCCTAAAAGATTTATATAGAAGATGAAGAAGGATTAGCCTATGATCAACCTATGATACTATGTTAAAATATGATTATCAAATAAACATAAATAATAAATAGTTAAGTATTGATGTCTATCTTAGTTAATGAATACAATTTTTTATTTAAAAATTTATATATTATATCCATATATTAGGTCTCTATGGCGCAATTGTCCAAAAGCGAAAGGACAAAATGCTCATAAAACAAGAGTATAATGTCATCAAGAGAATGGCCAACATGTAAAAACAAGACTTTCTAGGACACTTCAAAATCATTGATGCATATGAGACCTTCATATAGCATCACGCTAGTCAAGGATATCAAGAAATGTGTGATCACATCAACTATGCTAGAATAACCCATAATCCAACGTCAAAGTTATTCATCTTTGAGGTGGCCCAATCCCGTTAGCTACAAATTAGTTTCTAGAACCCGTAAGTCAAAGAACTCTTGCTAGCCTACATGGAGTATTCCTTCATGAGGAATACCCAAAGAAGGAGCATACAGTGCAATGCAAATGACACGTTGGCATGGAGAGTAATAAGCGACCACATCTTTGGCTAAAGTAGTATTTTGTCATTGGAGTGGCTCAAATTTATAACATTGTTTCGATGTTGCTAGTTCTAAGAGAGATGCAAATATTGTGCACTCTAAACCTTTGTTAGTTTGCCCAAGGATGAGACTGGTATGTAGGATGAGATAGGTATGTAGGAATCCAAGAGAACACCCTTTCCTTAGTGGTTGGCTTTTTGAATGTGATGAATGTGTTGCATAAAGGAAAATCACTTACACAAAAAAAACATTGGTTTTTACTTTTCCCAAATGTTGAGGATGTTTATCAGGGTCATTAATTGGGGGATGGCTATGGAGTTCAACATGCAAGCAACATATCCTCCTCAACCAATGAGCCAATTTGTGGTTGAAACGATATGTAATTGCAATCTTCATAAGCATGGAACACTAAAATGCTTCTCCCTGCATTCCCCCAAACCCCCTCCTCCCACCACCACCCCTCACCCTTTTTTTGTAAAGTAAGAAAGTTATTCCATTGGATACATTGCACATAAGCTCCTATTTCTAGGCTACCCATATGTAATTAGCGGTAAGCAAATTCGTTTAGAGTAGTTAGATGGATAAATCTATTACATGAATATGTATTGAGTATCATAAGTATTTGGTTATTAAGTACAAAATTGCTTCGATTGAGGAATCCTAGTAGATTCAAAAGTCATCTCTTACTTTGACTTATGTTTATGTGATATATGTATACCACTCATCATCACATTAAATTCTGGGTCAAAGACAAAGTTGCCACATGAGGTAGTGTTTGGAAAATCCATGGTTCATTAGTTTCATAGCGAAAGTACAAATTTGCCACGTGAGGTAACACATATTGGTTATCATTTTGTTTCTACATGTTAGAATTTGTATTTTTAGCTTTATCTCATTGCTTTAGTGAAGATCCATCACATGACCCTAGCACTACCATGTGATTAGCCATATGTATTGTTTGTTTTAATTTTAATCAATTGAAGGTAGTTGCTTTTTAATCCCCAAGAAATTGTAAAGATAGATATTATCCATTGGATTTGATTTACTAATGCTATTATTATTATTATTTATTCATTGAATAATAGTGACTTGTTTCACATGTAGGCATGTAGCACTAATCATTTGTTTTTGTTGAGAAGATTATTAGTAGTTGGAGTAATGTAGATGCAATGATATTGTATTTAATAGTGGAGCATGTTTAGTTCATAAGATTATTGTTTTGGCACTATTGGTGTGTAGAATTATCACGCACTTATGTAGGAGATTACTTATTATTATCAAAACCTTTGTATTATGGTCTTTTGGTGGTAAGACAATTATTTTCTATAAGCTTAGAAGAATGATTTACACCCTAAAAATAAGTAGATAGGTGTTATAAACTATCAACAAAGGAGTATATTCAAACAAGGAAAGTAGAAGCTCAAAAATATAATTTTTATAATTTTTTAGCACAAAAAACAAGGAAATACAAATCATTAAATACATATATAAGGGAGGTGCTCAATCATGCATGGATGGAGATTGTACCTATTCTATAATTGTGCTCTCTTAGCTCTATTATTCTCTTTCTCTTTTGTATTTTCTCAATTTTTGGTTGATTAATTGTTAAAGTATAATAGAGGTGAATAGCAAATTCAATGGAGATTGGCCCTTAGGTGGTGATTTTAATACACACAAGTATATGTTCAATTTGTGATACTAAGGCATTAGCACCACTACCTTGTTCTTTTGACATGATAACAAAAAATTATTCTAATGACCTAAAATATATACCCTAGAATAGAGGAGCACTAACCTATACTAGAAACATGCAACCAAATGGATTGCATCTTGACAAGAATTGGACACCTATATATCTAATTGATATTGAGAATGCCCATTTTGGCACTTAACATTGCCTCATGTACATATTTGACAAGCATTTAAAGTTTTATATTAATTATGCTTATATATGAAACTTATCTCTAAGCACCAAGTGGCTATTGAGAAAATTGAAGAGTTATTAAATTCCTTGAGTATGCATGAAAGGCTAAGATTCAAAAGGAACACAAGATGTCAAGGTTAACTCATGATATAACCTACTAGATATCAATGTGAATGACAATCGTAGCAACATATCAAGAAAGTCGTATAAGTTAAACTAGGAGCTTTGAAAAGATTGAAAAAAACATAGTATAGATTTAGAAAGAGATCCAAATCTTAAGAATTATCATGCCAAAGTTTGATTTATTTAGATAAGTCGATAGATTTAACAAATGTAATAGAAAATTTAAGTATACTTGTTTAAAGTACCCTGGCCTTTTTAGTGACTTGCAAACTCATCGATGTCAAGAACAATCTACATTGATAAGAAGGCAATACAAAAATAATATAAATATTAAAGAAAAATGAAAAAATTAAAATAATTAGACTTCTTGCTTGTCATCAACAATGATCTCACAAGATTTTGTCAAGTCCACCCTAGACTTAGACTTATCAATGGGGGATGCTTGGTGCTTGGGGGGTTCACTCATAATATATAAGTGTATTAGGTGGATTCAAAAGGAGGGATTTTTAAAATATCACTTTAGTGTTTCACATAAATTTTACATACAAAAGGATGCCATATAAAAGAGATCATTTACAAATCGAATAGAAAGGGGGGTGTGTTTTATTTTGGGAGAATTCATAAATAAATGTATTTCTAAATAGGCCTTTAATACACATGATATAGAGGGTTTACATATAGTGAAGCCCCTGAGGCTTGTTTTGATGCATTTCTCTATAGAACTCATGGGAGCCAACCACAACACGCTTTGCTAACTCCACTATATCCACAAGGGATTTTATTGTATTGCAAGTATCTTAAAGTTACAAAGTAGGGCACTCAAGGCAAGGTGTTTGAGCAAATGGAAAATTCATGGGTAATTGCCAACATGGACAACACCTCAATTCCCCATGGTCCAAATAATTTCTCCATATCATGGAGAAAGATAAATTTCTTGCCACATCAATCAAGACCTCACTCATATTATCAACACATCAATCAACATCTGTAGCTAGTGGCACCTTTTCAGTCCCACCCAAGGTGCCAACCAAGCTACTCCCCACATCTACAATGGCTCCCTACACAAAACTACCCAAAGAATTTTGTTTTGCAACCACCTTAACTTCTCTTATTTCATTTTGATGGTGTGGACTTTGGATTAGGAGCTTCTCTTACATATCGCATCACATGAACCTCATTATTCACATTTACAATTGGGGATTCTTGCCTTCATTAGGAGCATCTCTTAGAAATCCCATCACAAAGACTTGATGACTCACATTTACAATAGGGGATTCTTAACTTCATCAAGTAACAATGTCATAAAGGTTTAGTCCAAGAACAATAGCTCCTTCTAAGCTTTTCATACCATAAAGCTTGGCCTCTTGGAGAGTGAGGTTCTTGTAAAAAGAAGGGGCAAGATTCTCATAAAATCAAGCAAGTTTTCTATGCAAAAGTTCACTCCTTGTTGATATAGATCAGGAGGTGGCAAGAGACCCAATCCTCTCTGAAATCCTAAAAGACAACAATGTATTGTCAAAGGTGATCATTCATATATTGTATAGGGTATTCTAAGATTAGGCCATGTCAAAGAACTATATCACAATAGCTAATCTTGGGAGGAGGCCTAGTATGGGTTTTTTCTCCCAACAAACTCAATGTTTGTAAGGAAATGTAAGAAGTTATCAAATGGTGAACAGTCCATTATGATAGAAGGCAATGGTGTATTGTGTATATGAGAGAGAGAGAGAGAGAGAGAGAGAGAGAGAGAGAGAGAGAGAGAGAGAGAGAGGTTGGAAAGTTGAAAGTGAAAATGAGAGTTGGGTATATGTTTATATAACGAATGAATGTATTACTATTTCAAAGAGATTGAAAAGTTCTCAATTATATCTAAAATTTTTGAATGAAGCAATGTACACATCATGAATATATCAAATTACTAAAAATCCAAATAAAAAGTAGAAGCCCTCAATCTATTCAAATAAAAAATAAACAAGTAAATATAATTAATTAAGTTTTTTAGAAATTAAGTTTACCAAAAGTGGGTGGAGAGTTCACAATAGACCATCTCCTCTCTAGTGTGTACAATAGACCATCTCCTCTCTAGTGTGTACAGGAGAGTGGATATCCAAATCCTGAATAAACTTGCTGTAGGCCATGTCATGTGCTACCAACCTTAGTTCCCTAAGTTAATCACGCTAAAAATTAAGGGCTAAGAAATAAGGATTTTTGGAGCATGGATGATAACCAAGCAATTATTGAATCTGGTGGGGGGGGGCGGGGGGGGGAGCACTTTAAACACTTTGAACCTTAGAATATAAAAAAGAAAACAAATTGAATGAACTAACAAACTACCACTATCGTTATTGGATTGAACACCGCCACCTTGAGTTTGCCGCAACTGAATTGGATGTCATCATTGCTTCCTCTCGATTGTATCACCATTACGATCAAAATGTGTGACTAGTAATTACTCCTTGCAATCATCATTGTACATTAATTCCAAAGACATACGTTGTAGTAGGCAACATCACCAAGCCCCATGCTATCAACTAGTTAATCGCATGATAATGATACCATTGATAAGGCTATAAAGCCTTAGCAAAGGCTAGACAAGGTTGGATAATACCATTTTGTGCGCTCGTTTGTTGGTTTAGAGAGAGATGAGAGGGAGGGAGGAGAGAAGACGAAGTGGAAGGAGAAGGGAAGAGGAGAAGGAAGGGAGAGAGAAGTACAAGAAGTGGGAAGGAGAAAGGAAGGGGAGAAGAGAGGAAGAAGTGAAGGGTGAAGAGAAGAGAAGAATGGAGAGGGAGAGAAGAAGAAGTAAAAAGAAGGAGAAGAGAAGGGAGAAGAGAAGGGAAGAGAGAAAGGAAAGTAGAAGAGGTGTAGAGAAGAAGAGGAAAAATGAAGGTGGGTAGAAGAGGTTTAGAAAAAGAAGAGAAGGAGGGAAGTAGAATAGGCAAGGAGAAGGAGAGGAGGAAGGGAGTCAAAGAAGTAACGAAGAATAATGGGGGGGGGGGAGTGAGAACAAACAAGACATTTCGAAGTACAAGAGGAGTACCACCCCGACACCTTCAACACAAGTCCTTCCTACCTAGTAAGAGTGCGAACCACAAGGAACCGCAAATATCTGTCACGAGTTCAAGATCGTCAAAGTTAGATCTAGTGCCATAGACGCCTTTTTGCAATGGCCCCCAAGAGGAGATATTCTAGCATGAGGAGCATGGGAGCTACTAATACAGTCACAAACATGGTCAACACGTTATCTCACATGGCATAAGATCAGGTTCCTTCATAAATTTATGATCATTCAATACATGGTTAGAAACATTTAAATAGGACATATAAGGAATTATTAAGTCAAAATTGTATAAATTTGAAGCTAGGATAAATTGTATAATATCGCATTGAGTAATTATCTTAAGATCCTTATAAATGAATATTTGTATCATGAATAAAACTCTTTTACAAATCATATTAAAAATCGTGGAAAGATGAAAAGTAGCATTAATCTTAATTCCTTTACATCTATAAATCATGGAAAGATAAAAAGTTGCATCGAGAATAATTTCTTTTTGCATGAAAACATTGGAAAGGATAAATGTTACATTTAGAAAAAAAATCTTTTTATGTTTATAAATTATGTAAAACTAGGATAAGTGAAGTTGCATTAATAATAGTTTCTTTAGTTTTTACAAATCATATGAACGTAAAGAATGGTAAAAATTGTATCAAGGATAATTCTCTTTATGTTGAGAAACTTCTTAAATATTCACTTAGCATTTATAAACAAAGAAGAATAACTTTAACTAGTAACAAGTGAATTAAGAAGGATCAAATAGATTATCAAGATCATCAATTAGGGGTACTTCTTAAGGAAGAAGAATCCCACTATAAAAATAAAAACCTGATAATTTTTTCAAATTTAAGATAATCTCTAGGATTCTTGATGGGTTTAACGAGCAATCCTTGAGAAGAAATATGAATGAAAGATCGTACTCAAAGGCTTATGATAATCAATACAAATGATCATATAAAAAAAAGAGAGAGAAGTTAACCAAGGGTTAAGAGAAAGGAAAGCTAGAAAAATTCATTTGAAAGGAAATTGGGAAAAACCTAAGGGCTAGAAGATAGTCAAGTTGGAAAGGGTTGCCTCCAAGTTAAGAACTTGCTCAATCGTCTCTTGTTAATAAATCATTTGAAAGAGATTTCTTGTGTTTGTAGCAATGCATACAAACTTGATTCAATGCAAATGAAAATTGATTAAATAATAGAAAATTTCCTAATACACTAAGTCTGCAATAGGATAAAAAGAAAAGTGCACTAGACCTCCCCCAAGGCTAGTTGCGGATCCCTTCCCAAGGGGAAATAGATTGCCGCCTCAGAGAGTTTTTGGACCGGACATTGATGGCGTATGAAGTCCTTGGGCAAGAGGAGTGAGGGTGCTAGGGGGATTCTAACTAGTAAACTCTTAGACACCTAGATTCTGCCCAAAAACTCCTATGTGACTCAAGATGGGTTTCTTGAGACCCCGACACTAGTTAGGGGCAAAAAACTTGGGTAAATAATGGCCTTTGCGCCAATCTTCCGTATTGGTGGAAGGTGAAGACTTGTTTAAGGAAGCTTATTAAATAAAAAACATGTCTTTCAAAGGGTTGTCTTCATTGTTTGTGTGTTGTGAGTCTAATTTACGTAAATGAAGGTTGTGATTTAAATGATTAATTAAGAAAGCTGATTTTATGTGTGCAAATTAAATGTGTTAGGTAAGTAGATAACAGAAACTACTCAACCGAGGAAAGCGGGAGAGTGTGATCCATGACAGATCCGCTCTAAGGTAGGGTGGTCTCCATAAGTTGAGAGCTTCTCACAAAATCTAAGACTTTACCTTATGGGTAGAGGGGTTGACATTTTCATACCCCCCTCATTTCTCACTCTCCTTGAACCAAGTGCAATACGAGTCAGCTTCAACTTGAGTAATCTGGCACAAGTAGTTGCTCAAAGTCTGATGCTAGTTAATTCCAAATAGGAGACATTAGTTTTCATAGAAAAATTGAAAAACTCAAATCGATTCTCATGGGAAGAGCTGGGACCTTTTGTTGCAAAGTGGATCTAAGAGAGTCTAGGCACCAACCCTCATGTTATTTGAAAGCGTGTCGAGCGGCATTGCCTAGGAAGAATCATCCTAAAGGACCACTAAATCGTGCTCCAAGGATGTCTCAAGTGGGTACGTAAGCCAAGAGCTTCTCACAGATTCATTATGTTAGAATATAGGAGGAATTGACCCTCAAATCAACTAGGACCCTCGACTTTATATCATTTTAGGGGAACAGAGTGAGACTTTACCTTATGGGTAGAGGGATTGACGTTTTCATACTCCCCTCATTTCTCACTCTCCTTGAACCAAGTGTGATACGAGTTGACTTCGGCTCCAGTAAATTGACACAAGCAATTGCTCAAAGTCTGATGCTAGTTAATTCCAAATAGGAGACTTTAGTTTACATAGAAACATGAAAAAATTCACATCGATTCTCATGGGAACGGCTAGGACCTTCTGTTGCAAAGTGGACTTGAGAGAGTCTAGGTAGAAACCCTTGTGTCATTCGAAAGAGTATTAAGTGGTGTTGTGCCTAGGAAGAATCATCTCAAAGGACCACTAGATCATGTCGCCAAGGACGTCTCAAGTGGGCACGTCACGTGAACCAAGTGCGATAGGAGTCGGCTTTAGCTTGAGTAATTTGGCACAAGTAGTTGCTCAAAGTCTAACACTAGCTAATTCCAATATAGGACTAGACTTTAGTTTATATAGAAAAATGAAAAAATTCAAGTCGATTCTCATGGGAATGGCCATGACCTTCCATTGAAAAGTGGACGCGAGAGAGCCTAGGCAACAACCCTCGTGTTATTTGAAATAGTACCAAGTGGCATTGCCTAGGAAGAATCATCTTGAAGGACTACTAAATCGTGATGCCAAGGATGCCTCAAGTGGGCATGTCACACATGCCAATGATGCCTCAAGTGGGCATGTCACAAGAACCAAGCATGGGAGTTGATATGAAGTACATGTAGTGACCACCATGCCTACCGTGCCCCTTTCAAATATGAGAACCCTTCATTTGTTGAGTTGTAGGGACTAAGTGTCATGCACTTGCATGAGAAAACCCCATTGATACATTGATAAGAAGGAAACAAATTGAATGCTTTGCATGTGTAGAATCGCTCCCTAGTAGTACAAACTTTGCATCTCCGAAGTGTTCAAAGACTGCTCTTGTTATTTTACTACATTCACGATTCATTTGTAAGCTTTGCCAAGGTTTACATTAACTTTTGATTTTAGACTATATATACAACATGACATACTATATTGGTTGTATGAATTACATAATTTTTTCCCTTGCAAATCATGCAAGGCCTTGTGCCTTCTCTTCAGATAGATCCTTGAGGACCAAACCTTGCTTCTTGTACAAGTCCCTTACTATCCATGACAAAAGTCCAATCAGAGCCATTCCCACAGCACAGACCCCCACCATGATCCAACATGTGAGATAAAAGCACACTTGCCCTGTGCACTCAGAGCTATGTTGTTTTGCAGCCTCTCTATCATAAATGGTGCCTGCTACCAACCCTGCAAGGATAGTTGAGCTGGCAGGTGCAGATAGTGTCAATAACCCGAAAATGGGTCCGAAGCTTTGGAGCCCGAAGAGCTCTGAAGAGATGGCTGGATTGATGGAGGAGAAGGATCCGTATGAGAATCCCAAACAAATTGAGGCCACATACATTGATCCTGGCCATGCCATTGCAAATAAGAATTGAGCTAACATCATAATCCCTTCGGCTCCAATAAGTGACACTGGGCGTGGAATGGAGTTCCTAAGATGAGAAAAAGACGAACTAAGTTTAAGAGCAATACACATGTTCGCCCAATACTGGCCTTGGAAATGTGCAATAGTAATAGTAGTTATAAACCTTCACATATTGCAAGCAAAGCAGCAGTTGCACAAATGTATGCATGTAAGACACTACATGTAATTATAAAAACAATGTAGGTTATGATAAAAACCAACACATTAAGGGAAAATTTTGATTGATGGAAAGAGAACTCATGAGAGACATACATACATACATACATACATACATGTATGGATGTGAAAGCAAGAGACGAGGATGTAATGATAATTTGTTCTTCTTCCTTTTCCTTGAAGTGAAAAATCAATCCTAACACAAACTAAATGTTCAGCCCTTGAAAAAAAGGGGGTGTGTGTGTGTGTGTGTGTGTGAAAGCAAGAGAGAGGCAGATGAAAGCAAGAGAAGAGGATGTGTTGAATAGCAAAGAATAATAATAATTTATTCTTCCTTTTCCTTGAAGTGAAAAATCAATCCTTTCACAAACCATATGTTCAGCCCTTGCAAAGTAGGCCACTCTAGAGTAATTCAACAAATAGAACTACCAACACACATGGCAAATCTATTTCCATCATGAAAACATGGGGGAAGGTCATGGGGATAATTACATAATACATAGATTGTGTTTAGAAGAAGCATCAAACATCCATACCTCACTAAGATTTCAGAAGTATAGCCTCCGACCAAATGGCCCATATAGCTCGATAAACTGAAGATAGACACAAAGGTGTGCGTGTTGTCATAACCCTGAGATTCAGCCATTTGTGCAAGGTTGTCAATGGCTGTGGAGCCTGAACCCAAACCACAGTACAGAGCAAAGAACAGCAACCAGAAATGGGGGGTTTTGAGAGCTTGGCAGAAGGTTAACTCTTTGCCTACAACTAGCTCGTCTTCTTTGCCTGGTGGTCTGTTTGTCAGAGGGTCTGTGAGAGGCTCAGGTCCCCCTCTACCATGCTCTTCATCTGTACTGTCTCCAAAAGCTCGTAGTCCATGAGGGTAGTGATGCAGCAAAGGTTCAGTGGATAATCCTGAGGATATGTGTGGGTTGTATTCCTTGGAAGCTTTGTGGCTTCCGATTGAGACCATGATGACAGTAGCTAGAAGAGGGCTGGCAATAAGAGCCAACAGCCCAGAGAACAGCAGGACCAGCCTGTAATCTCCAGCCGGTAAGTCTCCTTGAAAGAAGAGCACAATCACCATGTATCCTGCTATCAGCAAGCAGATGCTAAACAGAACAGTGTACATGCGGTTCTCGAATTTCTTGTCCTCTGTGTGTGCTTTCCCCACCGGCCGTACGACTGCACTCATGGTGACTGACATTAGAGCAGGGCCAACAGCTACCATAAGCAGTGCCGCAGAGCGCAGTGGTGCAAAGAAAGTGGTGTATAATTGAGAGAAAATGGCCCCAGAGAGGCCCTTGAAAGCCTTGAGTACCCCCAAGACAGAGCCTCTGCTGTCTGAAAAGCTTGGTAAACATGAAAGGACTGCTGCCATGTCCAGATACTTCTGGGCATTCGCACCGATGAAAATCAAGACAAAAACCTGCATGTCAATGCAGCAGAGCAAACATTTTAGCATGGGCAGTCTCAAAAATTGAAAGGCCAAAGAACGCAAGTGCTCATGGCTTCCTCAAATCAATCCATGATCAACTTTGTTTTCAGGGTTTTTCCAAACATCTTCCCTGAATATGCATTTTTGGGTGTTCTGGAACCTAAACTTATAACTGAGAGAATTCTGATGGGCCATTTCACCACCCAAAATCAATTCTTGAGCCTGAAAGGACAACTGAGAGAAATTTCACGACACATTCCACAACCCAAAAATTTTGATCTTGGGTTGTGAAAATTGACAGAGTTTTGATTGTGGACTGAAATTTCCATGATAACAAACAAGAAATTTCATGGGCCATTCTCACAACACCAAATTTGAGTTCTTAGAGTCTGAAATGCTAATTGAGTTGGCTTGTGAAATCTTGGGTCTGAAATGATAATTTAGTTTTGGGTTGTGAAATCTTGAGTCTGAAAAGCTAATTGAGAGAAAATTTGATTAAGGATTTTGTGTTTCAGACTCAAGAATTGATGCAGGCAAATTTCTATTGTAGACAAAAAGAACTAGGAATGTGCCAAAGGACTCACAATCCAGAAGGGAGCAGCTGGGATGATGGTGACCACAGAGAGCCAGAGGAGGCCATAGCTGAGGAGGAACTGGAAGCCTCCAAGGAGGAGCAATCCCCTTGGGGACATCACCTTGCTGAGGCAGCCGGCAATGATCTCGGCGGCATTCCCGAAGTCCTTTGCCACACCGAGGCGGCTGATCTGCTTCTGGTTGTAGCCCAGGGAGGACTTGATGGCAGGGGAGAAGGTGGCATACATGACATTGAGGCCAGTGCACGTCTCCACCCACGAGGAGCACACCAGCACAACCCACCTGCTGTGGCAGAGGCCCCTGAGGCTCCCATACAGACCACTGGCCATCTCACTACTGCTCTAATCATACAATGGTGAACTAAATTAGCCTGCAAATTGGGATCATATGCTATTCTAATAGCATCATACAATGGTGAACTAAATTAGCCTGCATATTGGGATCATATTATGAAATGGGTGGTGTATTTACTTAGCCTAGCCTGCACAGGCATGTCTGATACCCAATAGCATCATCATACAATGGTACACTGTATTAGCCTGCTGCAAATTGGCGTCATACAATGGATGAATGGGTGGTATATTCATCGGTTAGCCTGCACCAGGCATGTCTGATACACAACAGCATCATATAGCCAATGGTAAACTAAGCTAGCCAGCAGTATCGGCATCAATTAATGGATGGGTGATGCATAGAATTAGCCTGCAATGGCGAGCCTTTCCGCTGATGATGAGTTGAGGGCTGTGGTATTTGATATGGATCGATTGAAGAAGGGCGACGCTCCATGGACCATCTGGATAAAGAAGGTGACATCTCGATGGTGAAAAAGGATGTGCAAGGCTGCGTGTTTGTGTTCTACTTTCATTCGTCCTCTTTGCCTTTTGTCACTGCACCAGCCTCTCGCTATCCTGTCACAAGACATGACACCAAGTGGAACCCCTTTGGAGCGAGTGGCGCCTCCTTCCTTCCTACTTATCAATAATAAGCCTCACCCATAGTTGCCACCTTTGGTATTGGAGAGGAACTACTAGTGAGGTACTCCAATAAACCCCTCCCTCATAAGATATCATGGATATGGACACCTCCTCATTTGTTTTCATACCTTCAATCAAAGTTTCTTATGCTACTGTCTCCATACGTCTAGAGACAATGAGTGAGATATCACTGAAACGTCTTTTACAATCATGTTTTCATCGTTGGAATCCAAGTCTCACTGTCAATCAAGAGTCCAATCTCATCCATACTTGTCCTGGATTCCACTCACCTTATATTTCGCCACATGCTATTCATCACTCAAACTATAGGAACATAGTTTTAAGCCCTAATAAGACCACATCTATGACCCCCTACTTTATGGGGGGGATGTTGCTTGCAGACCTGCCAACAAGAGCAACCAAAGATTTTTCCTTAGGCCATATTCTCTATGGCACCTCGGAGCTTGTGTTAATTATCATGTATATTGTTCCATCCTAGGTAACATCTATGTGAACTTACTTTGTGTCAACGTTGTTTCTTGTTAATCACCATTCCTTTGGCTTCATCAAATACACATTAGCAACAAAGTTGTAATTATGTGATGGATTGAATGCCATCTTTGTATTCCCTAACACTTGCCAAGTGCACATGTGCAACAAGTTACTATTATACAATGAATAAAACAAGAATAACGAAAAGTCACAAAATAGATATTTAACATATTATTTTCATACCAATAGAATAAGTATTAATGAGTAAAATAATACAGATGAAATGATTTCTATTATTGCTCAGATTTCTTTATACACTTATGGGCAAATTTATTTGCTATTGTTATAACCTTTGTATTATAGTCTTAAGGCAAGACAATTATTTTCGTAAGGTTAGGTTTATTATTTAGGCCTTAGCAAAAATTAGATAGATGCTAGAAATGATTAGTAAAAAAGGACCTACTTCATGCAAGAAAAGCAGAAGGCCCAAGTGGATACTTTTCATGATTTCTAAGCATAAAAAGTTAAGAAGTACAAATCCATAGATACAAGCATGAGGGAGGTGCTCATTCATATGTGGGGGGAGATTGTACCCATTCTCTTGTCGTTTGTCTTCTCTATTTCTCTCTTGCTCTCAAGTGTTCTTTCAATTTCATAAATTTTTTTATAAAATATAGTGAAGGGGAATAACAATACTTGTTGGTGCACTCTATTTACCCTTCCTACCGTAAAAAAAACTCTATATATATGCCCCTTGAACATTTGGAACTTGAACAATGTTTTGCATACGCCATGGGTGTTCGATGTGTTTAAGTTGATCGTATAATGCCTATGTGATGAGATATGTATGCCTTGCTAATGTATGTGTTTTCTCAAACACTTATATTTGGCATCATTACTAGCATGGAGATGCCTATTTGTAAATTTCTATGGAACAAATAGAAGCTTATGCATGATTCCTCTTTCCTAAAAAATGAGTTTTTGAGATCTTCATCTTTTTGTACCCTCTATGATGTTTACACATGTTAGCATGGAGGTGCCTATTTGTGAAGTTCTATGAAACAAATAGATGCTTATGCATAATTCCTTTTTCTTAAATATGAGTTTATGAGATCTTTAACTTTTTGTACCTTCGATGATGTTTACAAACATGATATGAAATCTCTTCAAAAGGATCAACCTCACCACCAATGTAGCATGCCACCTTTTGACTTTCCACTACAATAATCAAAACCCCCCCTTTTGAAAGAAGAAAATTTTTCCTCTCCTCCTTTCCATCCCCTTTACTCCCTTAGGACACTTTTTTCCTAATCATTTTTAAGTCAGTAGTGACTATCAAGTTAACTTTTGTAAAGCAGTCAGTCAAAAGTAACATAATGCTCACACACAATGTCTTCAAAAAACTTCAAAATTGTGTTTCACCTTGAACAAGTGGTCTTTGCATTGGTCTATTGGGCTTCCCAACTAAAGGCTTGATGACATTATTCTATTTGAAAGAGAGACCCTGATGCTTATTTGTTGAAAATGTAGACTATTGCGACATTTTTAAAATATTTCCTAGATCATATTATCACACTTCTCCATAGCACCGATAACATTTTAAATTGTAGTTAGTTCTAAAATTGGGTGGTGTTATTTAATTTTCAACCCTTCATGATCAACAAACTTTCTTCAAACCACTAAGAAGTAAAATCCAAGGATTGAGCTATGTTTTATTTCTCCAACTTTCTTTTTGTTTTGGTCTCAAAAGTTACATTCTTGATATGATTTTTGTACAATTTGAAGTTAGAGTTCTTCTCAAGCATTTGTCTATCTTCTTTAAGGGCTTTAGGCTACCTTAGTCCTTCTCAAGCCTTTGCCTACCTTATTTAAGCTTTGTAGGCTCCATCTTATTGAGCTTTCTACCCACTAAAGTCATGGTCCTCAATTATGCCAATGGATTGTTGAGGATATTTATCACATAGAACCACCAACAAATGTTTCACACCTATTTTAACCATGAGAAAATGGGCAAAGGGCTTACAATGATTACATACAACTCAGCTTGTATCTCAAAGTTTGTAAACTACCACAACCAAAATTTAATATGTATGACTTTGAATTAGATGGCTTCCTTGGTTCACACAAATGTATATGTGCCCTCATGAACTTGAACTTTAGCCAAATGCATATGTTTACCATTGCCACAATAGTACATAGATGCCAATTATTTTGGCTTTGTGAAATAAATAGAAGCTTACTCATATTTTATGCAATTAAAAATGAGGTTATGAGATTCCTAGATTTGTACCCTCTATGGTGATAGGTACATCCAAAAACTCTTCAAAAAGAGTCAGCTTACTATGAACACAATAAGCCTCCTTGTCCCTCCCAAATGGAATGGTATTTCAAAGGGGAAGTATCTTTTACCTCCACTCTATTATGACTCCTTCAATCCCTTACTTAAATCAACATATTGAGGGTAAGAAGGTCAATGAAAAGGCACCCCCAAAAAAGATGTGAGTAGTCACCCCCAAAATAAGCCTAGTCAAATGCCATTGTTGTTGGGATATTGAGAAGAGTGATAGAGACATAATAAAAAAGAGCATTATATATATATATATATATATATATATATATATATATATATATAAGAGTAATCCTTATAAAGGTAATTATAATAGTGATTTGTGAAAGTGGTTCTAAGAGGTGGATTGCACCTATTAAGTGGGAAGTAGTGAGTTTCCTAAACTTGTGGCGAGTTCTTGATGGTAAGGTGTGTTCCTATGTGTTCAAATGTATGTGTGCATGTGCGTGCGTGCACGCACTTGCACATGCACGAGGATACTCTCCCTTTATTAATGGATACAAAATAAGGGTAGGAGTAAAATAATTCTAGGTTAATGTGTCCCTTGCATAAACCCCAATACAGATCATGGGTTTGATATTTCAATAATCTTGCTTCAAACTCGTTATGTACAAATCTTAGGCATGACTATGTTCTTATAGTTGCTGGGTCACCATATGACCTTCTCATGGACTTTTGCATGGTTGGATGAATCAAAGGTACAAAGGGATTGTCTATATGAGATAGAGAGAGGTATTCTTGGCTTGCCTAATTGTGGCCATGTCATGTGAGTGGTTTAGAGGACTTGGGCATTGATGTGAACAATGGTTTTGACCAAGGCTTATACATTTAGAGTTACAAGGGTTACTACATGATTTTAAGCTATTAAAATATATAACGATCCATTAAAGAATGGGAGGAAGCTTTCTAGCCCCTTTTTCTTGAATGCCATAGTAAGAGGTTCATAGGCCTTTTTTTTTCTTCTTGGCTTGCCTCATTATGCCCGTCTTCTTCATCTCTTCCTTTGATTGGTTCCAAAATAAACATCTTTTGAGCTTTTACTATATGGAAAATATCTCTTTCCTTGTGGTGTGGTTTGTGCGAAAGTCACACATGATCATGTTATTGTTACTCCCTTTGAACTTGGGCTTATGGTAGAGGGCTTCATATTGACACACCACATTCAATGTTGCTTGTTTTTTAATATCTAATCTAATTCTAGGAGGGAAGCTTCAACATTTACTAAGTTGGGAGGAGGCTTGTTAATGAGAATAATAACCACATGGTCATACTCTTTAAGAAGAGACTTAAGTTAAAAACCAATAAGTATGTCTTCTTATAGTTTGATGTCTATACTTGCAAGATTAACTTAGTAAACATTTTATATAATTCAAATGAGATGATAGAGAGGATCGATGCTTCATTTACAATCTTAAATGATTTTGACTAATAAAAAGAGCACCATGGTAATAAATCTTTACATATATGAATGCTAACATTGATCAATGTGTATATTACACAATTAGTTCCCCCTACTGTGGAAGCCACCCTTATATGCAAGAGTGAGTCTCATGCTGAGAAAGGAAAGATGTTTCCATCAACTTCTAGCTCAAGGGAGAACCATCTAAGGCCATTATCATTTGAAAACATGCCTTGACGCATAGAGAAGAACCATTTAAGGCCATCATGCTACTAGCTTTTCATCAATGAGAACCATTTAGCTAATTTCTCTTGGCAAGGTATCAATGAGGTGGAAAAAGCAATTGTCCTCAACTGCCTATGATAGGATGTGTAGAGAACAAAGTGGGACAAGAGTGCAAATCACATGCTCTCATTCATTAAGATTCCTCAATAGGATGGCTCTTGCATTTGACTTAATATTTAGAATAGATGTTTTTAGTCTTAGTGATCATTTGGTTGATAATGATAGCTTTGGGTTCTAAAATTTCAAGTGTCTTCTTCCAACAAAAGCAGTTGATTGTGGACATGATGAATAGGGAGAGTTCCTCTAAAGGATCAAAGAAGAGTAACGCGTGAAAGGTTTCAATGTGAAGGTAGTTCAAGTTGAAATGCATTGTCATTGAACTTGCTAGTGATTTTAAATGGTCCAAAAATCTAGGAGCAAGCTTAATATTTGGGGTTTTCTCAACACATACAAAATTACTTTTCTTAAATCCCATGGCTCACCTTTTCTTGTTGTCTTGAGGTGTATATGATTTCTAGACTTTATCAATCATTTCTTAGACTTGAGCTATGATAAATGAATGATATTGCATGATGATACCAATCATAAATGGTTTCAATGATACTAACTTATTAGCTTAGGAAAGTCTAGTATTATATAACTTAAAATAAGAACCTTTAGAGGTTTATTTAATATATTTTATGATGATGTTAAGCTAAAACTTAAAGCAGTAACTTTTGGATTGAAATTAAATTTTCAATCAATGTTTTTAAGGATTCAAATTGGGGAATTATCTTCTTAGAATTCCACAATCTATCTTAAATTTTCTTTGTTTTGTTTTAATATTATTAAAAGTTCCTTTAATCACTATCAAGGTTTCAATAAAGGGAGCTCTTTAGCATACTTTTCTTGAACATTTCTTTAAGATGATGTAAACTTGAGAGCCAAATATAAATAGTTCAATTAAATCTAACTATTATTAACATTAATTTTCATAAACTTATTCCTAGGTCCAACCAATATAATTTACCATGTTATTGTTAAATAAGGCTTTTTTTTTGCCATCACAAACTAACACGAGTTAATTCTAAATAAGAGTATATAAGTAATATCAATATTAATATACTATTGAATACTAAATTAGTTCAAGGTAAATTCAATTTAACTTGTAGTTAATAATACTTCTTAAAAATATGAATATTTTTAATTATTTTTCTAATATTTTCATCCTAATAAGGTCTTAAATAAAATCCTAAGAAAATAATTCTTAAGTATCATTTTATTGTTAAATAATATTTCACTATTGAATTATATCTTGAAAAAAGTAAGCTCTTATTTTTGAATTTATAACATGTATATAGCCAAATCTTAAACCTAGATCTCCTTATATTCGTTAATGGTTTGCTTGTTGTAGATAAAGGTCTAGAAGTATTGATGCATTGAGTGTAGCAACTATTGCAAAAGAGATTTGGTTAAACTCATCCTCATCAAAGTGGCCTTTTGAGTGTTGATAGTTACTTATAAAATTGAATACAATTTTTTCGTTCTTACTCTAGCTACTTCATTAGAAGATTGAGACTTTGCTCCATGGTAGGTGGTGGAGGCTGGCTATCACCAGTGTGTGTTTTGGAGAATTGTGGAGGGTTTTCAATAAAAAGAATATCCCTATTTATCAAAAGGTGGAGCAAGAGTGAAAGCACAAGTGGAAATAAGAGAGAAGTGAGAGGTATGGAGGTTCAAGTAAGAGAGTGCATGATGTTGTGTGAGAACTCCAATAGTCACAATGTGTGACCTAATTTCCCTTACTTTATTGTCATAGAAAGAATGAAGAATAAAGTGATAGTGATAGGTGGCCGCCACCTACACTGTATAGGTATGCGGATAGTAGCACAAGTAAAATGTGGGTGGGTAGACACATGAGGCCTTTAACCCCTAACAACCTCCCACTTAAAGGAGACTGTGCTTGAGCATAGAGAAAACAAGAAGAAAGGTAACAAGTACAAGATGTATATAAGTACAATAGGATGAGGAATAGGTATCATCTCATCCTACTCCCATCATCTTCCTAAGGAAGGCATAATGTTCCACTAAGAGACTTTTAGTGAGTAGATCTACACAATTATCATTAGTTGAGATCTTAACAAGCTCTATCTACTGTCCTCAACACCTCTCTAATGAGGTGATAACATACCTCAATGTGTGTGGCCTTTGGATGAAAGATTGGATTACGTGCCAACTAAATGACACTCATAGAGTCCGAATGCAAAGTAGGAGTTATAGTCATACCATGGTCTACTAATCACCAGATAGCTTGACCATAGGGCTTTCATTCAAGCCTCAATGGATATAATGTATGGAGCCTCGATAGTAGACAAGGCCATACATGTCTATATCATGGACATCCAAGAAATAGCACCTCTAGCAAAAGTGAAGATATATCAAGAGGTGGACTTCCTACTATCTACATGCCATGCCTAAATAGAGTCAATGTAGTACACATATTTGCACTATCCTTAAGGTATATCATGATACCCTTCACAACATCCTAATGTTGCCTACTAGGTATCGCCATATAATGAGCCACAACCCCCATTGCAAATGCTATGTTTGGTCTAGTGGTTATCATGGTATACATCAAGCTATCCATCGCAGATGTATATGGGATCTGGGCACCTTGCTCATCACCTAAGTGGTTTCCTAACTGACCTTCACATGAGAAGATAGTGGGTGGCCAATAGGCTTACCACCCTACATATGGAACCGCTTAAGGACTTTATCAACGTACTCCCTCCCTCTCTTTACAGGTAGAGGAATCCCTTAGAGAATTGTGCATAATGCATATACTAAGTATCTACGAGGTGTACCCTATGTTATTCCTCTTAAAGCTCTTCTTGAGTTGAGTTTTCAAAGCATCAAGCTCATTATGAGCACCATTAGCAATCAACGTCATGAACATATAGCTCCAAAATCAAATGGCTACCATCATGGGTCTTCTTTGTGTAAATACACAAATCCATATCACTACGAGAATAATCCTATGAATACATAAAGGCATCAAACTTATGATACCATTCCCTAGGTGCCTACTTAAGTCCATAAAGACTTGTCCTTAACTTGCACTCTAGATGTTCCCTACCTTGTTCCTCAAAGCCCTTAGGCTATTGCATATAGATATCCTTATGCAAGTCCCCATGTAAGAAATCCATCTTAACATCCATTTGGTATAAGTCCAGATCCATATGTCTAACCAACATGAATACCAAGCGAAGGGTAGTCATGTTGACCATAGGGAAGAATATCTTATCAAGGTCAACTCCCTTTCTCTACTTAAGACCCTTAGCAAGCAAACGTGCCTTGTGTGATGGCTTAGGGTAACCATGGGTGCTCTTCAACTTATACATCCACTTGCATGGCAATGCATGTTTACCATGCAACAAAAGGAAACCAAATCCCATGTATGATTTTTCTATAATGAGTCAAACTCAAACCGCATGGCTCTCTCCCAAGAGTGGCTATCACCTCTGTGCATAGCCTCCTCATAAGTGAGGGGCTCACTAGATTCTGTCACCGTGGCAAAATACATAGAGAGCTCAAAATGATCAAAAGGATGTGAGGCTCTAGTAGAGCATATCAAAGCTAGTTATAGGGCCTATACTAGCTATCCTCTCTATCTAGAATCATGTTTTTGCACAATAGGTGAATCTTGGGCCATTACATCATCATCAAAAATTGTAGGCTATCTAACTAAGGCCTCTATTACCTCTTCTCTCTGTCTAGAATCATGATCTTGTACAATAGGTGAATCTTGGGCCACTACATCACCATCAACAACAATTGCAAGTTGTTTAACTAAGGCTGGCTATACTGTAATAGGAGGCTTCTCCTAAAAGATCACCCTATATACCTCAACTACTTGCTTTGGTCTCATATGCATCTTTTCCTCATGGAATACAATGTCTAATAGAATTTGATCACCAATATCAATGTTGTATGGGGATTTATTGATCAAATGAAATGTAGTAGTAACTATGTTTGCTCGATAGCATTGTGGTAAGCCTAGTTGACAAATCATACTATGAACTCTTAATTGATTAGCCCTATTCATGTGCATTGCAACACCATTTCGGGGTGGGGTGTATGGGGCTAATGTTTAATACCCTCCCATCACAAAACTATTCAAATGCCTTAGAGACATATTTAGCCCCATTGTTAGATTATAGGCGTTTCAACCTTTACCCAGATGAGTTCTCAAACATAGAAGAAAGCATTGAAAAGTGGGTAATACCTTTGATTTTTGTTTAATGGGAAAGGCCCAAACCTTATGTGAATAATCATCAACAAATGTGAGAAAATACTTAAAACCACCTAACGACTAATAGGGCATGGGACCACAAACAATTGAATGCACAAGAGCCAATGGCACACCCATACATATAGAATGAGACCTTTCATGTGAGTTACAAGTTTGCCTACCATATAAACAATGATCACATGAGTCAAAACATGAGTAGTCAAGAGGCAATAAATACTGCAAATGAGCAAGTACTTTCATTCCTTTGAGGGACATATGCCCAAGATAGTAATGCCAAAGAGATACATGTGGAAGATCCATCATGGCAAAAACAAGATCAATAGATTCAAATACAAGCAAGGGATACAGGCTACCAACCTTGACACCTCTACCAAAAATGAGGTTGCCACATGTAATCTTCTATGTAGAAACACCGAAAGATACACGATACCTATCATCATCTAATTGTCCAACTAAGATAAAACTTTTAGTCAAAGCTGAGACATGACATACATCATGTAGCATAAAGGGAGCACCGATACACACCAACCTACAATCTCATATCACCTATGCTAATAATGTCATATACATGGTCATCACCTAGTGTGGTTGAACTTGTAATAGTGTGGTAGGTATAAAACCAATGATGATGTGGGGTAACATAGAAGAAAGCCCCAAATCAAGAAGGCAACACTAAGAATAAGTAGAATGAACATCAAACAATTAATTAACATCAAGTGAAGAATCAATATATAATCATCCAAGCTATACTCCAAGGCATTTATCTCTTCTATCTTAACACAAGACTTATGAACAATGGTGCGATCATCAGAAGACTTTGCATTATTGTGTGCTTTTCCTTTTCCTTTTTCGTGCCTATCATTGATCATCATATGGTACTGTGATCTTATGTGAGTCAGTTGCCTTTGAAATAATGACAAGTGAGAGAGAACTTAGGACCATGGGACTTACTATAAGATTGCCAATGAGACTTAGACTTGCCTTTGTTGGGTTGTGAGTCTCTACCATAGTTATTATTCCCTTTACCATCATGTTTGCCTATAACTATAAGTACATGAGAAGTACGAGGTACATCAATGTTCTTCCCATTCACTTCTTCCATAAGCAAAGATCCCTCTATATGAGAGAATTTAAACCCATCTTTAGGGGGTTGATACTCACAACAATATGGAATCTATTCCAAGAATCAAGTAGTGTAAAAAGCAAGAAGAGAGAGTTTATGTTATCCTCAAACTTAATGCCCTACGAAATAAGTTGATTGATAATGGAGTGGAACTCATTAAAATGAGTGGACATAGGAGTGTCCTCCTTCGTGCAAAGTTCCATAAGCTTCTTTAACCAATAAAATTGAGATGCAAGATTTTAGGCTTACCATAGAGATCACATATCTTTTGCCATAAAATTTGGATCTTCCAATAATTGAAGTTAGTGCCATTCAATTTGTTTATATTAAAGATGGCACTATCCCCAAGAGTAACTGCCATGATAACTACAAAGCAAAGAGTAAACAAGCTATTGTAATAATATTAAAACAGTCCCAGAATCAGCCCAAAACCAACTATAGGAGGTGAGGTATAATGCAAGATATAGATGTCCACAAAACAGATGCCATGGAGGGCCTCTACTCTTTAAGAAGTGCTTAAAGCTAAAATTTCAGCATGGTTAATCACAAATTGCAATAAATGAATATACAACTATAGGCAAACAAGCAATTTACAAAGCTCCCATGGCCACAAATATTTGGGTAGCAATTGAGGTATACGATGCAACTAGTAGTGCAAAGTAAAGCATAAACCACTAAGGGACCAAATACTGTCATAGACCCAAATATGTCAGATATCTAGATGCAATCCTGAACAAAAAATTAGCATGCACATAAGCCAATTGTGCATACAAGATCTCCCAAAAGCAATAGAGATCCATTGATCTACAACTAACTCGTTGCATATGAACAGTGAAGCTCAAGTATGTAACTAAGAATGCATCCAAGTTGAAAAACCCATCTAAATCAGCCCACAATCATTGGTATCTACATGAGCAATGTAGACCATAACTAGTGGAGCATATATACATAAGTAAGTAAGAGTCTCCCACTGACTTAAGAGCCCAAGATTTACAAAGAAAAGATCAAAGCTCGAGCATTAATGCATCATTTGGGCACAACAAATGGGCCCCATAAGCATTAGTAGAGCATAAACCAAGAAAATACTTGCTATGCAAATAGTAAACAATAGGTCTATACTAAACTATAGGTCAACAGTTGACTTCAAACCCTTCAATAATATTTCTATATTGAACTATAGGTCAATGAGACCTCAAACCCTTACAACAATAGGTCTATACTAAATTGTAGATCAATGGAAGATCTCAAACCCATCAAGAAATATTCAACATCAAAGCCACAAGTACCAGGAGCAAATGGTAATGATTACCAAGATCTAACAAAGCTCGGAGAGTGTTGGAGGTGGAGAAGGAATGAAGAGAATTGAGAGAAGTTAGACAGGACAACTAGCACAAATCATGCTGGCTATCTTGGATGGTCATTTTGTTGCCACCCACTCAAGGGTGGTGTTGATCATAGAAGCAATGGAGCTTATGTATACCTCATTAAGTGGCTGCCATGGAAGCTATGAATGAAGCTCTCTTCTTGGAATGAAGTGGATGTTGATGAAGCTCCTTGAATGCCTACTCTAATACTAGTTGAAAGGTGGAGCAATAATGGAGGTACAAGCAAAAGTAAGAGAGAAGTGAGATCTATGGAGATTCAATCAAGAGAGAGCAAAAAGGTGTGTGGAAACTCCAGTAGTCGCAATGTGTGACCTACCTTAGCTTATTCTATTGTCATAGAAAGGATAAGGAATAAAGTGATAGTGAGATCGATGCGATCATCTATAGTATATAGCTGTGTAGGTAGTAAGTATATGTAACGTGTCTACCTATTCCCTTCAGGACACGTCTTAGCAGTCCATCGGAAAGGAGATCTAGAAAGCTCCACCCGGCACTCCCACTGAATGTTACGGGGTTTGCGATCTAGGACTTTCCGTGTCTGCCACGTAGCGGAAGTATTCTGGCCGTTCCCACATAGGACCGACTTGAATCAGGGTTTTCCCTAATGGTCATTTCCTAAACGGCAACTAGCGTCGAACCCCGGGCGAACTACTTTATTTAGAAACGCCAGGGCCGAAGCAGATTCATGCTGCACTTGGTTCAAGGAGAATGGGAAACGAGAGGGATGCAAAGCTCAACCTCTTTGCCATAAGGCATAGTCCCATTCCGTTCCCCTAAAATAGCGTAAATTGGGATTATTATAACTTAGACTCTAGGTCAGCACCCTTGCTGTTCATTTCCTTTGAAACGATCCTCTTGCTGTCATCATGATTGAGAAAAGTTCCCGGCCAACCGGGACCACCCATCCATAGGACGGACCCATGGCCACATCCACTTCACTTTCCTCAGGTTGTTTTAGTTGTCTAATTATCTACCACATTTAGTTGGACATGCATTAAACAACTTCCTTACTTAGTCCGTTAGGCACCGATTCCTTCACATAATCTTAGCACTTGACATAGAAAAGCAATGTCAAACAAGTTCCTTTTCAACAGGTTATCATATTTATCTTTGAAATACATTTATAAAGTCCAGCCCGTAGGCTTATCCATAATCCACACGAAGGCTATCCAGCAATCCACAGGGATTACTAATCCAAGATTCCGTTCGTAGACTAGTATGCAGGCCTCGAGATCCAATTCTGAGTCATGTTGGCCTCTTGTGCAGGGCCCGGAAGGCGAGGGATTTACGGCCAAAGCCCCCTGGCACCCAAGCATCCTCCTGCTCCAAGTAGCGCTCAACGGAGAGTCCTCTTGTGGCGGGTTCAGTCCATCTTCCCGACGCGGTTAACAACCCCCTTGGTTAGGGTCAGGCAGACAGTCGAGGGTAACTGAGCCTGCCTCTCCCTTCAGGCCTTCAACCTAAAGCATTAGATATCTTTTCATCCTTTAATTCTTTGAGCAAACAAAGCAAACAGTGCTCTCTAAACTGTTACAAGCACAATCATTTCCAGTGGTTGTTATTTTGGCCAACTGCTAAGGAGTGAATCCTTCTTTCCGAATGCATTCAGCATTCGATCTGGGATCAATTGTGACTTGGCAAGATTCCCAAGGGTTTGTTTGTTAACCCTTATATCCTTGGGTTAGGGCCGTATCCTATTAACCCAACTTAACCAATACCTTAAGTTCTATTAGTAGTAAATATGTTATTCCAATTTACTGATTGGTCTTTTTCTTCAAAGCAATTATCTAATCCCCTTATCTTGGTAATTTTCCCAAGAAAGGTGCTATGTCAGGATGACTACTCATCCTCTTGCAAGATAAACTTGTGCAAGAATCTGCCAATCTCATTATGAGGAATTTGGCTATTCCCTTGTGATAAAATCACAAGATCATGCGACTCTGTAACAAGTTGCACAAGTGTCGCATCTAATCCATGGGACTATTTTACCCATCAAACGGCATCTTCTAATCACGGAATCATGATTAGATAGGAAACAGGGTTAGGGTGTCTTCATAACAATTCGTTCCTGATTGCACTAGGCCGACATTGTCGGTCCTAGGGTTCCAAATTCAAACCGAGTTTCATCTTTTTAGCGAGAGACCTTAGGGTAGAAACCCTAGATCGTTTCTTGCAAATATGTCCTATTGTCCCTACATTCCGTGAATGTGGGCAGGTCTTTAGGGATACGTGAGTTTCAACTTGGCAATAAGTGCGACTAGGTTACGTCCTCAACGTGCTAAACCCTAGTTAGCACTTTGGGATATGTTGGATCGATTTAACCCTTCCTAAGCGATTCCTTCGCGATTTTAGGTGTTTAGGGCAAACCAATTTACTTGTCTATTCATGAAGATATTGTCTTGATCAAATAGGGGAAAAACTAGTTGCATTACGATGCCATTCTCGTAAGCACACAATTTATTGCCTATGTATGATTAGATTTACAATCCCTAACTTTTCGGGTTAAGATCAAAGCGTATGTTAAGTTATGGCATAATTACTATTGATCCTTCTATAACATGCAATCAAGATTCATGCTACTAAGCTTTAGGGTTTTATGTTTAAAACGAACCATGCAGCCTTTTCCTAATTTCATTCTTGAATGAATTATTCGTATGCTAAATTTACACAACCTTTCATAACTACTTACGTAATTGATTGAGATTTATGCTAATTTCCTAGAGGTTAATCTACTTCATGCAGCCCTAGAGTCATTTCCATGCCTTGCAAATTCATACAGTTTGTTAGCAATCTTCTTTAATGAATCCTTGCGAAGAAAGAGATGTCTAATAATGCAACATGCGATTTTATCTTTCCATGCATAATCAAAGTGTACAACAATAATTTCGACTTTGTAAAGATGATCATCTAAATTCGTTACTTTGCAATGCGTAAAAACAACTTGCTAAGAATGCCTAGACTTCTTATGTCCTTATTTCATTCGTTCCTTTGAAAAATACAAATGACCGATTCCTCGATTGTGAGTTATTTTCCCTAAGATAGCCAATGTTTTTCAATTGTAAAAGTGCATCTTACTTTCGTGAATTAACCATGCATAATGATGATATTCCGACGTAAATAAAAAATAGGAAGAAAAACCTGGACTTGTGGATTCAGTGAAATGTCCACACGGATGTTAGGAGATGATCCTCCTGCGGTTGCGCCTTGTGCCTTTTTAGGGGCCATCGCGATTTCGACCTTCTTACCTTGGCCGCAAACTTATGATCTTGGCCCGTCTCCCTTGCATGTGCAATTCCTTTTGAGATTCGGATTCCTTAACCGATGCTTCATCTTGTGGAATTGGGATTTGGAAGACCTTATAGGCTTCGTCCTCGAAGCTTAAGAGGGAAAATAAATTTGGGCTTTCGGAGGGTTCAAAAGGGAAGGGCCTTTTTAATTCGGTTAGAAAAATAGGCTTGTGGGAGTTGAAATGGGAAAGGGTTTAAACCCGACTAATATGGCTTTTGGGGATTGTAAGGGAAAGGGAACTTAGAAATTCCGGATATAATAGGCCTTCATGAAAAAGGATACAATGGTTTTAAAAGGAAACCCGGGGTTAAAAACCTTGTGGAAATGCTATAAAAAGGCCTTAAAAACCTGACTAGTATGAGCTTTATGGGGGATGCAAGGGAAAGGGTTAATTCCCGAGGATGCAAGGGGAAAGGCCTTAATTCCGAGGGTGTAAAGACTGCTTTGTAGGGCTAATGAAAAAGGGGTTTTAATATTGGCTATTGCGGATCCACAAGAAGGGGGTTTAAAAAAAAGAACCCGGGCTATGGTGGGCTTTATAGGGGATGCAAGGGTGCTTAAAAACCCGGGGTTAATAAAAACACACTTGATAAGGCAATAGAAAAGGGGGCTTTCTAAGGGCCCTTAGAAAACTTCCCAAGAAGGTTCTTGGAAGCTTCTGTGCCCCATAGAACTCCAGCACGTGGAGTAAGAGGAGTCACTTGTTGGCGGCAGGAGGCGGATTGAGGCAGTGGGTGGCAGCTAAACGGGCCAGGCGGCGGTGATTTCTGTCAGCTGGCGGCAGCATTCGGCGACGATGCTCCTCTCTCTCTTTCTCTCGTCATGGCGGCATCCCGACCCTCCACTCCTTTCCTTACTCACCCCATAGAGGGGGTATTTATAAGGTAGGGAGAGGAGACCTCTCTCCCTACGCGGCCAGTTGCATGGCCCCTCTCCCTTCAATGACCTCCAGCAAGGGAGCCGAGTCATCCGCGCTTCACTCCTCCCCTCCAGCACGGCCTTCGGCTCTGGGGGAAAGAATATAAATTTTTTTGCCATAATTATATCCTCCTCCCAAGAGGAGGTTCATACGAGGATATATGCAGTTCTTTAAACCTTTGGTCTCGTTTCTGCCAATCATGATATGTCGTGTACAATCGCACCATCCATAACTTCAAAGCCAGCATCGTCATTGCATGAGACTTCACGCGTGTACGTAATATTTTTCAGCAGAAATATTACATTCTCTCCTCCTTGGAGGAATTGAGATGTCCTCATCTCGAGATAAACTAGGGATATTGATGGTTGAGAATGCTTTCATCTATCCAAGTGGCATCCTCCTGAGGATAATCTTTCCACTGGACGAGGCATTCTCTCAAGGTTCTGGATCTCAGTTGTTGCTCCCTAACATCTAAGATCCTGTCAGGCCATAGTTCAAGGACTCCTTGACTAGGCATTACAACTTGTTGGTCATCAAGTACATGACTAGGATTTGGTACATACTTCTTCAATAGGCTGATATGGAATACATTATGAACCTTTAGATTCTCAGGGAGTTGCAGTCTATAAGCATTAGGTCCTAGGCACTTGAGGATCTTGTATGGTCCACAATACCTTGGACTTAGCTTCTTGCAATCTCCTAAGGAGAGGGAACTCTTCTTAGGGCGTATGCGAATGAAGACCATGTCTCCTTCCTCGAAGATTCTATCTTGACACTTCAAATCCGTGTATGCCTTCTGTCTATCCTTGGCGGCTTGGATGTCCTATCTTATTGACTTTATTTGGTTATCAATCTCTTCCAACATCTGCCTTGAAGCTTCAACCCTCAAAGTTGGATTTGAGAAGTTTAGGGGACTTAGGCAGTCATGACCATACAATGCTTGGAAAGGGGTCATCTGAATGCTTTGTTGGTAAGAAGCATTGTAGGCAAATTCAACCAAAGGCAAGTATTGAATCCACCTTTTTGGTTCATGACAGCAGTGTGCCCTAAGCATATCTTCAATGACTTGATTGACTCGCTCTGTTTGGCCATCAGTTTGGGGATGGTAAGCTGTGCTAAAACAGAGTTGAGTCCCAATGGCTTCAAAGATAGCTCTCCAGAAGTGTGATGTGAAGAGAGAATCACGATCACTAATGATTCTTCTAGGTAGCCCATGTAGCTTGAATATCTCCTTGATAAACAACCTTGCAATGTCTGAGGCTTTATGGTTTGTCTTTACTAGAATAAGGTGTGCAACCTTAGTAAGCATGTCAACCACAACCATGATGGAGTTGTATCCTCCCTGAACTTGGGGTAGGCCAACGACAAAGTCCATACTGATGAATTCCCATTTCATTTGGGGAATGTCGAGTGGTTGTAACTTTCGTGGCATTTTGACATGTTTGGCTTTGATACCTTGACAAGACAAACACTCAGTGATATATTTGAGAACATCACCTTTAAGCCTCTCCCAATAGTAGCTTTTCCTAACTAGATTAAGAGTCTTGGCATAGCCAGGATGTCTTGAGAAAGGGGAATCATGAGCTTCCCACAATATCTTCTGCTTAAGTGAATGGCTTGCCGGTATACATACTCTCGTTCTATAGTAGACAAGTCCACTATTGATAGAGAATTCATGATACTTAGCCTGTATCTTCTAGCGTTGTTCCTTGATAGGGATCTCCCTTAGCATCTTTTGATAGGCTGGATCATGGCTTGCTTCTTCTCCAGCTAGCTCAAGTATTGGGTTGTTTAGCATGGACACCTTTGTGGCTAGAGATCTAGCTGTTGATGGGTTTTGCAAGATTAGAGAATTAAGGAATGCATTCTTGTGACTGAGTGCATCGGCAACTACATTCTCCTTTCCAGGTCGGTACTTGATTTCAAAGTCATACTGCTCCAGCACTTCAATCTACCGACGTTGCCTCATGTTAAGCTTGTTCTGGGTAAATATCCACTTGAGATTTTTATGATTAGTCACTAGTGTAAACTTGTTACCCAACATGTAGTGTCTTCAAAGCTTTAGGGCATGGATGACAGCTAATAGTTCTAGATCATGGGTAGCATAATTATTCTCATGGCTCTTCAGTTTCCTTGAAGAGTATGCTACAGGATGACCTTCCTGCATGAGCACACATCCTAAGGCAAGTATGCTAGCATTAGTTACTACCTCGAACTCCTTACTGAGGTCTAGAAGTTTTAGGATAGGTGCTGATACCAAACTTTGCTTCAATCTATCAAAACTAGATTGTTCGGTAGTTGACCATGCAATGGATGTTTGCTTCTTCAATAGATCCGTCAGAGGTGCTGCAATCAAAGCATAGTTTTTGATGAAGATCCTATACCATCCTGTCAATCCAAGAAAACTGCGTATTTCTTTGACAGTTGTTGGTATTGGCCATTCTAGCACATCTCTGACTTTGGCCGCGATCCATTGAGATTCCTTCCGCTGATACGATGAATCCCAGATATTCAATTTGACGTTTGAAGAATGCACATTTCTTCATCTAAGCATACAGCTTGTGTGCCCTCATTGTCTCAAGGACAATTCGAAGTTAGGGTTCATGATCTTCTTCCTGTTTGGAATAGACTAAGGCATCGTCGAAGAAGACGAGCTCGAAGTCATCAAGATATAGTCTAAAGATATCTTGCATTAACTTGTTGAAGGTGGCAGGCGCATTCGTGAGCCCGAATGACATAACTAGAAACTCGAAGTGTCCATATCTTGTGTTAAAGGCCATCTTTGGGATATCTTCTTCCTTGATCCTTATCTAATAGTAACCAAACTTGAGATCAATCTTGGAAAAGATCTTCGCACCTTGAAGACGATCAAGAAGCTCATCTATTCTAGGAATAGGGTACTTGTTCTTGACAGTTGATTGATTTAACCCTCTGTAATCAATACACAGTCGAAGCATTTCATCTTTCTTTTTCTGGAATAGTACTGGAGCTCCCCATGGTGAACTACTAGGATCTAGTAGTTGCTTGAGTTGTTCCTTCAGCTCAATTGCTTCCAGGATGGACTTTCTATAAGGTTTCTTTGCAATTGGCGCAGCTCCTGGCACTAGCTTGATCTCATGATCCACTTCTCTTTGAGGCGGGAGTTCTATCAACTCTTCAAGAAATATGTCAGTGTATTTCTTTAGCCATGAAGGTCCTTCACTAGACTCCTACTTTTGATCTAACTTATTGAGATTAATCAAGTAGATAGGTAGTACCTTTCTAACTCCCTTTATAATCCGAGATGCTTTGGCCAATTGAATTTTTGGCTTTCCAGCCTCTCCTTGAGTTGTGACCAATTCCCCTTCAGAGTTTCAAAAGAAAATTTGGCCCTTTCCATAATGAATGTGGGCGTCATTAGGTTTAACCCAATCCATAATGAGTAGACACTCATGGATACCTAGGTTCATGACTCTGAATTTGACCAAACTCATCTTTCCTCCCAAAAAGAATTCCACCTTAGCAGTTTGCCTGGTACAAGTGATCTCACAACCATTTGCTAATTCCACAAGCAAGGTAGGTGCTTCTATGTGGCTATTCCTAATATTCTTGCACAAGCTGGTGAGATAAAGGAATGTGTACTACCACAATCAATCAAGGTCTTGAAACCTTTACCTTGATAGTCTGACGGTGTCTGAATCAGTGAGAATTGGCGATTCGGCCCTTTCTTGTGAAGAGCGGCATGGACTGTCGCCCTTTCAAACTCTGCTTTCATGGTCGGATCTTCTTCTTCACACATTTCCCTGTTTTGGCAACATAGGCGGTTCTTCCTCTGCCTTGGGTAGCGGCTCCTTGGCCACGGACAGTTCCTTGGAAAGGTGCTTGGTGATGTCCTCCTCCAAACTTGGGACATTGCCTCTTGAAATGACCGGGCTTGTTGCAGTGGAAACAACAGAGATTTTGGTCATTGCTTTGGATAGGGACAAAGTTGTTGACATTATTATTCCTTGCTTTCTTTCTTTGTCCCTGATTCTGACCTTGAACTCTCTTCATTTGAGGCCTATATGCTCCTCTGTTTGGGTCGTTATAAGACCAAGTTTTATTACTTCTTGGCCTAGCCTGCACCTCCCAAATTATAGATGCAGCTCGAATGAGTGTGTCCTGAAGATCTAATGGGCACATAGATTCGAGACGGGTATTCGTTGGTGGGTTTAAACCAGCACAAAATTTTGACACTTGCTATGTCATGTCCATCTGTGGCGCATACTTAAGAAGTGAAACGAATTTAGAGTAGTATGTGTCAAGAGTGAGTCCCAGCTATTTCAGCTCATAGAATTCATTCATTTTCTGTGTGCGATACACAGGTGGTAAGTATCTTTCTTGCACTGCTTTCTTTAGTTTTTCCTAGGTAACAGATCCTTCCACGATCCCTTGATCTCTTCACCATTGCTTCCACCAAAGCCTGGCTTCGCTAGTGAGCTTCAGCTTAGCGAGCATAGCCTGGTTGGCGGGTGCAATACCAGCTGCTTCAAAGTAATCCTCCATGGATTCAATCCAAATTTCAGCATCCGCTTGGACGGACCTACCTTTCCCGTCAAATTTAGGTGGCTTAATCTGCTTGAGAAGAAACTTCTTCTCCTAGATTATGGCAGTACTTGATGTAGGAGGCGAACTGGGAATTTGTACTTGGGGTTGTGCTTGGATAAAGGTTTCCTAACATTATTACTTGTTAATCGTTATGATTTGTATTTCATCTCCATTTTAGCTATCAACCAAGCAATCTAGCCACTTAACTTTTTATCAATTCTCATAGACAAAACATACATTGATAAAAAGAAGTCTTATTCCATTTATATGGGTCTAGCCCTTTCCGAGTACAACATCTCTTGGTATGGCAAAGCAACTGTTACATTTAGTTTGGGGAGAATAGTGTTGTATTACATTTATCTACGTGAATAGGATAATAGTATGGTTTCGGGTCATGAATCTTCAGGAATCGGTAAGTCATCGAAAGATTAGGGTATCCTTTCCTTTGGAACCCATTCTTCTCATAATGCCCCAACACCTTGATCTTGTCGGCGGGGATTACACGGGTCACTTTCTCATATACACATGAGTTCAGCTCAACCCTCTGACCTCGAATATGTAAAGTTGAGTTTACATGAGCCTCCACAAAAATGAACAACTTTACGATCTTCAGGTCTTCCAACCACTTGATCCTCTTTAGGTTGGTTTGAAGGTATGAAAACCAGTGGGCAACTATATAGTAGATTCTTGAGTCACCCGTCCATCTTTGTTCCACGTACAAAGGCGATGGATTATAGATACGATCTAGGATGTTCATCATCTCAACCCTTTGTTGATAATCCGGGGAATGCATCGTGGTTATAAACATGACTCGGAACACTAAGAACCTGTTCCATGCTTTCTAATTCTGCAAGACAATATCAAAAGTAAGGAAATGTTCGGAACATCAACATTTGCTTTACTTTTTCTTATTAAGATTTCTTAAAAATAAATCCTTCGTTGGTTCGCTCTAATACCAACTGTAACGTGTCCACCTATTCCCTTCAGGACACGTCTTAGCAGTCCATCGGAAAGGAGATCTAGAAAGCTCCGCCCGGCACTCCCACGGGATGTCACGGGGTTTGTGATGTAGGACTTTCCGCATCTGCCACGTAGCGGAAGTAGTCTGGCCGTTCCCACTTAGGACCAACTTGAATCAGGGTTTTCCCTAATGGTCATTTCCTAAACGGCAACTAGCGGAACCCCGGGCGAACTACTTTACGTAGAAATGCCAGGGCCGAAGCGGATTCACGCTGCACTTGGTTCAAGGAGAATGGGAAACGAGAGGGATGCAAAGCTCAACCTCTTTGCCATAAGGCATAGTCCCATTCCGTTCCCCTAAAACAATGTAAATTGGGATTATTATAAGTTAGACTCTAGGTCAGCGCCCTTGCTATTCATTTCCTTTGAAACGATCCTCTTGCTATCATCATGATTGAGAAAAGTTCCCGGCCAACTGGGACCACCCATCCGTAGAACGGACCCATGGCCACATCCACCGCACTTTCCTCAGGTTGTTTTAGTTGTCTAATTACCTACCACATTTAGTTGGACAAGCATCAAATAGCTTCCTTAATTAATCCGTTAGGCACCGATTCCTTCACGTAATATTAGCACTTGACATGGAAAAGCAATGTCAAACAAGTTCCTTTTCAACAGGTTATCATATTTATCTTTGAAATACATTTATAAAGTCCAGCTTGTAGGCTTATCCATAATCCGGCCGAAGGCTATCCAGCAATCCACAGGGATTACTAATCCAAGATTCCGCCCGTAGACTAGTATGCGGGCCTCGAGATCCAACCCCGAGTCACATTGGCCTCTTGTGTAGGGCTCGGAAGGCGAGGGATTTATGGCCAGAGCCCCCCTTGGCACCCAAGCGTCCTCGTGCTCCAAGTAGCACTCAATGGAGAGACCTCTCGCGGCAGGTTCGGTCCACCTTCCTGCCACGGTTAACAACCCTCTTGGTTAGGGTCAGGCAAACAGTCGGGGTAACTGAGCCTGCCTCTCCCTTCAGGCCTTCAACTTGAAGCATTAGATATCTTTTCATCCTTTAATTCTTTGAGCAAACAAAGCAAACAGTGCTCTCTAAACTATTACAAGCACAATCCTTTCCAGTGGTCGTTATTTTGGCCAACTGCTAAGGAGTGAATCCTTCTTTCCGAATGCATTCAGCATTCGATCTAGGATCAATTGCGACTTGGCAAGATTCCCAAGGGTTTGTTTGTTAACCCTTATATCCTTGGGTTAGGGCGGTACCCTATTAACCCAACTTAACCAATACCTTAAGTTCTATTAGTAGTAAATATGTTATTCCAATTTACTGATTGGTCTTTTTCTTCCAAGCAATTATCTAATCCCCTTATCTTGGTAATTTTCCCAAGAAAGGTGCTATGTCAGGATGACTACTCATCCTCTTGCAAGATAAACTTGTGCAAGAATCTGCCAATCTCATTATGAGGAATTTGGCTATTCCCTTGTGATAAAATCACAAGATCATGCGACTCTGTAACAAGTTGCACAAGTGTCGCATCTAATCCATGGGACTATTTTACCCATCAAACGGCATCTTCTAATCACGGAATCATGATTAGATAGGAAACAGGGTTAGGGTGTCTTCATAACAATTCGTTCCTAATTGCACTAGGCCGACATTGTCGGTCCTAGGGTTCCAAATTCAAATCGAGTTTCATCTTTTTAGCGAGAGACCTTAGGGTAGAAACCCTAGATCGTTTCTTGCAAATATGTCCTATTGTCCCTACATTCCGTGAATGTGGGCAGGTCTTTAGGGATACGTGAGTTTCAACTTGGCAATAAGTGCGACTAGGTTACGTCCTCAACGTGCTAAACCCTAGTTAGCACTTTGGGATATGTTGCATCGATTTAACCCTTCCTAAGCGATTCCTTCGCGATTTTAGGTGTTTAGGGCAAACCAATTTACTTGTCTATTCATGAAGATATTGTCTTGATCAAATAGGGGAAAAACTAGTTGCATTACGATGCCATTCTCGTAAGCACACAATTTATTGCCTATGTATGATTAGATTTACAATCCCTAACTTTTCGGGTTAAGATCAAAGCGTATGTTAAGTTATGGCATAATTACTATTGATCCTTCTATAACATGCAATCAAGATTCATGCTACTAAGCTTTAGGGTTTTATGTTTAAAACGAACCATGCAGCCTTTTCCTAATTTCATTCTTGAATGAATTATTCGTATGCTAAATTTACACAACCTTTCATAACTACTTACGTAATTGATTGAGATTTAAGCCAATTTCCTAGAGGTTAATCTACTTCATGCAGCCCTAGAGTCATTTCCATGCCTTGCAAATTCATACAGTTTGTTAGCAATCTTCTTTAATGAATCCTTGCGAAGAAAGAGATGTCTAATAATGCAACATGCGATTTTATCTTTCCATGCATAATCGAAGTGTACAACAATAATTTCGACTTTGTAAAGATGATCATCTAAATTCGTTACTTTGCAATGCGTAAAAACAACTTGCTAAGAATGCCTAGACTTCTTATGTCCTTATTTCATTCGTTCCTTTGAAAAATACAAATGACCGATTCCTCGATTGTGAGTTATTTTCCCTAAGATCCTACCGAATATATCAATCTTCCACCTTAGTATGTATTGGATACTCTTGGATTTGATAACAACATCCTTCGTTGATGGCGGCAGTGGACTTTACATGATTCTGTGAAGACAGGACTTGTTCTTCAATATGGGGATTGATTAAAAATGCATCGAATGGTTTTGGATGGTTTGAAATGGTTTTGGTTGGATCTCTATGGTTTTTATGCCTCCCATTGAGACCGTATGTTTAGCTTTTGTAGAGCTCTGTCTTTGTTCTGTTTTATTCTATTTTTTGTGAATGCTTTATGGAATGGATGTTTAGCTTAGGAATGTTTTTTAATCTTGGAAGAGGAAGAATGCAAGCTCAAAATGGCTTGAAGAAGCGGAAGAAGTAGTTGAAGAAGACTTGAAGTGAAGACTGTAGTGACGGTGATAATAGTGAGTTCTCAAGGGACACTAGAGTGGATCTGGTGACTCTTCATATCAGACATACCTCTTGGAAGGGGTATCCATGACCAAGAGAGGGTTATTGATTGTAATTCCAATGTACTATTGATTGAGGATGTGTGAGAGAGATCAAGTATGAGAGATAGTCAATTTTCTATGTTGAAAAACATGGCATCTATATGAGAGATTGAGAGAAGATAGTGAAGATGAGTACTATGCGATAAAATTCCATTCAAACTAGAGCATTCTTTTATATTTTTATGGTTATTTGATGGATTATAAGAAGAATATACAAAAATTGATCAATTTAGTTAAAGATAAAGTTGTGGGAGATTATTTATATGATGATGCGTGAAGATTTGTTATGCCTGGTGTCCTTTTTCCTATTGTGGTCATATGAAGGATGAAAACAAGCTTGTTGATGCATACAAGATAGATTTTATTGTGGTAACATCCTTGTTTTCTTATTGTTCCTCTTGGGCTCCAATTTGGGGTTTTCCTTACTCTCTCCATTCTCAACTCTAATAAAAATTTACTTGTTTCTTTTTTCTTAATCTTGACATTATTATTGTCTTAGATTAAGAATTCAAAAGCTTTATTAGCCTCCAGATTTTCACCTTGAAGGTCCCTCTTAGCATTCTCTAAAACTAATGTATGAGGGCATTCTTTGGCACAATTCCCTACTTCCTTTAAAAAATAGCATGTATTAGAAAAAGCTAAGAATTTAACTTTAGAAATCTTTTTGATGTCATTAGCATCAAATAGCTCCAAGAACTTATGGGTTCCTAAAGTATGCGTGTCTTGGGCATGCCTTCTTCTTGGCCTTGGTAACCCCACTCACACAATTGGGACATAAAGCACATTCCCAAAAGTATCTACCAATACCTCAATCTAACATTCAAACCAACGAGGAGTATATGGGAAACTAATTTATATCAAACACTCATCTTGCAATGACTCTTCTTATGAGAAGTCTATCAGTCTATGGGATGGCATGTGTTGAGTGTTGAAATGACTTGTTTTTTGGCTAATTTTTGTTGTTTTTGAGAGCTGAATGGTTGATTTGGAAGTGGTTTGAGAATGTTTTGGATGATAATGATTGTGTTTTGGAAGATCATGATGTTTGTTGGTGGTTCTGTGATGTTCTGATAGGTTTTGAATGGTTCTGTATACCTTCTGTTTTGTTCTGTTTTGGTCTGTTTTGTTCTGATTGTCTTCTGTAGGGAGGGATGAAGTATTGATTGATGAAGATTGAGATATTGTGAAAGTTTATTGAATGGTTTGTGAGAGTTTGGAATGGGTTGAGAGTGAGTTATGAGGTTTTGATGACCTTCTGTAACCTTCTGTAGGTCTTCTGTAGAGCTTCTGCTTCTGTTCTGTCTCTGTTCTGTTCTGTACTGTAGCTGTTCTGGTACTGTTCTGTATGCTTCTGTAAGTGTTCTGTGGAATGTATGTGTGATTTTGGGAAAGTTTTCTAGCCTTGGAAAGAGGTGAATACAAGTGCAAAAGAGCTGAAGGAAGTGGAAGAAGTAGCTGTTAAAGACTCAAGTGAAGACTAGAGTGAAGTGACAGTAGTGAGCTATGAAAGGACACTGTAGTGGCTCTGGTGACTCTTCATATCAGACATACCTCTTGGGAGGGGTATCCACGACCTAAGAGTGATTATTGAGAGTAATTTTTGAGAGATTGTAGTGAGGATATGATGTAGTATTGATAGGGTGAGAGAGAGAGAGTCAGAGATAGCCAATTCTACTCAAACAAAGTGATTGTATATGAGAGATTGAGAGAGAAGACTATATGAAGATATTGAAGATGAATACTATGTGATGTATTTCCATTCAAAGATGGTGTATTTCTTTGCTTTCTTTGTTCTATTGATGGATTTTGTGAAGATGTTGAAGAATATGGTTGATTCTATTAAAAACCGTGGGAGATTTACATGATGCTGCATGAAGATTTGTTGTGCCTGGTGTTCTTTTCTTCATTGGGATCATATGAAACATGATAAACAAGCTTGTTGATGTTACAAGATAGATTTTCTTGCAAGAGAATTCCCTTTTCCTTGGTGTTCCTCTCGGGGCTCCATGTTTTTGGTGCGCAGCCGGGGAAGCTTGCCATCAACAAGCACCAAAAGAGGCTGACAATGAAGGAAATGGCATTGCCAAGAAGAGAAGAATTCAATGGATGTTTGTAAAATTCCTTCTTCCACTGAAGAGTTGGAATTTCTCATAATCAAAGCCACTTTCCACAAGAAGTTCATCCCACAACACAATGGTGGAAACACATTACCATCATGATGCATGCTCTATGTGGTGGACAGTTTCCTCTTCCTATTGAAGCAACAGAAACTTGCATCTTGGTGGCAAATTGTTTGGGAACAAACTGAAGAGCAGAAACAGAGAGAATGAACATCCATGGAAGATTTGGCATTCATTGAGAAGTTTCCAGACAACATCAAGTGGGAGATTGTGAAGAAGCTTCAGGAGTCTTGGTCTGTAGAGGTTCACAAAGACAAGAAGGAAAAGAGTTGGAATTTGTTCGTGGATGCTCAACAGCAAGATACATGGGATGCTTGGTGTACTGATAATCTTCTGTTTGTTCAATTAGCAACCCACTGGAAGTTGGTAGACAGAGTGTTTTTCACAACATACACTATTGAAACCATTAGAAGTTGGCATTACTATAATGATGGCACCACCACAATGCTCAGACGGATGCATTTTGACACCTTCAGAACCGAATACCTTCCTTTGTGCAGTGGTATGAAAGCAGAATTTAGGGACGTTGAGAGGAAAGAAGTAGAAGAAATGTTGGCAAGAGAGTCCTCCAGAGACTGAAGCCTTCTGTTAACCCTCTGTGGAGCACTAACAACATAGTGGAGTCAACCCCCTGATGAATGACGCAATAAAAAGGCAAGCGTTGGAACGAGTCCAGAGGTACGTGAGAAGAGAGAAAGCAAGAATCAGAGCCGAGAGCGAGCTCGCAGCAGAAGCTGCCTTTGACGCCCTTGCGGAACTCTTTACAGAAGTCCCAATGGCACATCAAGCCCTTCCTCCTCCTGCTGGAGGTCCACTTCCAAGCCAGATCCGTCCTGGAAATATTGATGACAGACCAGCGAATGTAGTCCCATTGCCAGTTTTTAAGGGAGAGTACAATGAAGACCCCGATCTTCATGTAGCAGAGTTTATGGTAGCGTGTGTGGCTAACAATGCCAGAACCCGTGAGCATTGGTTGGCAATATTCCCCGCCACTTTCAAGGGCACGGCGTTTCAGTGGTATGAGAGACAAGCAGCAGGAACTTTTGGCACGTGGGACGACCTGAAGTTGGCCTTCCTCACTAAATTCAGGCGTGAAGGTTTTGAAGAGCGGATGAGAGAGGAATTTATGAACCTAAGTCAGTCCTCTGGAGAAAGAGTAGAAGCCTATGTCTCACGAATGGAATCCATCCTGAAGAGATGGACTAACCATAATCTAGATGATGGCATTCAGAAGGGAGTGTTTCTCAGAGGATTACAACCAGAAGTCCGTAAGTTTGTGGAGCTGCAAAGACCAGCCACACTGCAAGCTGCAACAGAAGGTGCAAGACTGTACGATGAAGTGGAAGCTCGATTAGCGATGAATTCGGGAAGAGGAGTCCTACCTCCTCTGATGCCAGGAATGATGTATCCACCAAATGCAGTTCCATGGACTGTTCCCTATCCCTACCAACAGATGCCCCCGGTATCACAGTACAGTGCACCAAATCCACAGTGGCCACAATCCATACCTCAAATGGTGGTTCCACCACAACAACCATGGTCTCAACCAATTTCCTCAATGCCAAATCAGCAGCAACAGTGGAACCCTACCAACTGGAGTCAACAGCCAACAGTTCAAACAGGAGCACTGAATCAGAACCAGAACAGAGACCCCTCTGTACCAGCCCAACCAGTTTATGCAGTGACTACAGAAACTCCTCAAAACCCTCCTGCCAGTATGTCCGGAGGAGAAAGCTTGAAGGATTATTTATCTAACTCAGTTGCAAACATTAAGAAGGAGTTGATGGATGTGATTACAGAGCAACTACAGACGCTGAAAGTGAACACAGCGAGCATATCCAACGTTGCAGGAGCAGGAAGAGATGTGATGCGGTCAAATACTTGGTGTGGTAAGTGTCATCAAGTAGGCCATTTAGCCACTGAATGTACACGAAAACCAACCATCCCTGGAGCCTTCTGTTCCTACTGTTTGCGGAAGAACCATACAGAGGACATTTGCTCTCTGAAGGAGATGCATGATAGGAGAAGGAAGGAAGAAGACGCAAGATTCAACTTGTTGGAATCCAAAAAGACAACACAGGATATTGGACCCAAGCCTAGAGAGTTTGGTCCTAATTTCGGACCCAGAAGATTTTCCTCTCAAAGTTACAGAGGAAGACAGTCTGGCGGTGGTCAGAGATCAGAAGTGGAGTGTTACAGATGCGGAGAAAAGGGACACATCTCACCAAATTGTCCAAATCCTCGAAGGTCAGTGGATTACAAGCCCTTATGCAGTCGATGCAAAGGAGAAGGCCACACTGCAAAAGACTGTCCAAGTCCAGCCCCAGTGAAAAACAGTGCTACTGATAGTCCGTCCAAGGCCCAAGAGCCTACCTCCAATTTGGTAGAATTGGAAGTTGCTGCCATCACGCGTGCAAAGCAGAAGGAACCACCTGTCTAGAAAGAGAATAACCCTCCTGCCAGAACAGTGAAGTTCAATCTTCCACCAGAAGAACAGAACAGAACAGAGCCTAACAGTGCCGTACAGAGCACTACAATGCCACAGAGAGTTACAGAGACAGTTACAGAGACAAGACCAGAGGTCCAGGATACAGAATAGGAGGAAGTGCCACAAGTGGCAGAAGAAGTTCCTGTAATTCCTCTGTTGGAAGAAAGAGGAAAAATGAAAATGGGTGTTGCCCCATTTCCTAACCGATTAGAGAAGCCAGTGGATCCTATTAAGGAATACGATCTAGTTAGAGATCTAGATACCTTTAGACCAAACCTCACATTTCGACAATTATTGATGTTGTCTCCCAGTTGCCGGAAAAGATTCAAAAGTATACTGACAAAAAGACGTGGTTTAAGGATTGCTCCCTCAACAGTGACAAAGTCCAACAAGGCTCCAGAGCCTGTAAAAGAAGTGGATGTGGCTAATGCTTTCCTAGATCCGGGTACTCCAGAGACTGGTGTGTGGATAGAAGGCTGCTTCATTGCAAATGCACTGATTGATGGAGGTTCATCAATAAACATTATGACGAATGTGACAATGAAGGATCTAGGCCTACAAGGTGTGCAACCAACCCAATGGCTCATCAGACTGGCGGATCAGAGTAGAATCAAGCCTTTGGGCATTCTCCCATATGTGAAGACTACAGTGGCTGGGAAAGATTATTGGCTGACCTATTTGGTGGTGAAGCCAAACTCTTATGGTACATCCTATCCTCTGTTACTGGGCAGACCATGGCTTTTTGAAGCCAGAGCAAGGACGGATTGGTTCAAAGGAACTTTGACCTTGGGCAGAGGACCCAACAAAGTGGTGCTGAAACTGTATGGTTCTCAAAAAGGACATGGATCCACCTCCTTGGAATTATCTTCTGATTCCCCTAATGAGGCTACAGATGGAACATCAGCAGACGAAGATGCTGTAAAACAGATCCTTCCCAAGAAAACAGTGGCACATTCCTTAACAGTGGATACTGTAAGCCGACTTCCAAAAGATGCAAAGCCATTATCAATGGGCGAATACTTCCTGCCCGAACCAGGAATGACTTCTGAAATCACTTCTGACAGTGAGATAGAAGCATGGATGTACTGCTCTCCCTGTTACATGGCCACAGCAGAAGCAGAAGCAGAAGCAGAGACAGAGGCAGGAGAGGAACCAGAGAATCTGTTCTTCTGTTACAGAGCTCCTACAAAGACAGAAGCAGAAGCAGAAGCAGCAACAGGAACAGAAGCAGAAGCAGAAGCAGAAACAGAGACAGAAGCAGAAACAGAGGCAGAAGCAGAAGCAGAAGCAGAGACAGAGACAGAAGAGGTTGGATATGAAATGGACGAAGAAGGTTATGAAAGAGAAACAGAAGAGTCTATCCCACCTAAAGAGGATACATTCGAGGAAGAAGTTCCAGAAGTATCAGAAGCCGATGAGCTCATGCTATGGGACAGAATGGCGATGGTACCATTTGGTCTGGTAAATGGATCTTCTCATATGCAAAACCTTTATAAGAAATGGATTAAGAAGAACAAGCCGTCTTTTAAGTGTGGATCCTGCCGTCCTAACCCATCCTTGCCAAAGAAAGATGATGATGATGCACCGTGCCAACAAGCACCAGTCCCACAAACCCAACAGGCATCAGAGGGTCCCTGTTATGTGACGTTCCTGGATGTGTCTTCAGAAGATGAGTCCTCAAGCCAAGAGGTAATTAATTTTGAAACCAAACCCGAAACAACTTTAATCCCATTCCAATATTTTAAGGAGCAACCTAAGTCTCCACCAAAAGAAGAAATTGGTTCTAGTGGGACATCAGAAGAGGATACCACTCCCTTGAAGGAGTCAGATCTATATCTAGAAGCAGTCCGTGGGACCTTCATCCGTGAAGTAGAAGGTGAAAGGCAGTTAACCTTTGTGGATGCAGAAGGCACTGAACGCCACTTGAAGGTGGGTAGCAGTCTCCCAGAAGAGGAGTTGTCAACCTTGTACAACTTGTTGAAAGAAAATTTGGACGTGTTCGCATGGTCTTACAAAGACCTAAAGGGGATTGATCCCACAATATGTCAACATCATATTGACTTGGAGCCTGATGCCAAGCCAGTACGGCAACAACAGAGGCGAATGAACCCGAATTATTCCACATTGGTGAAAGCGGAGCTGCTGAAGCTTCTAGAAGCCGAGTTCATCTATCCAGTGGCAAATAGTGAATGGGTTTCACCCATCGTGGTTGTACCCAAGAAGAATGGCAAATTGCGAATATGTGTGGATTTCCGGAAGCTTAATTCCAAGACGAAGAAGGATCATTTTCCTATCCCTTTCACAGACCAACTGTTGGACACAGTGGCAGGACATGAACTTTATTCTCTTTTGGATGGATTCAGCGGATACAACCAAGTCCAAATCGCAGAAGAAGACCAATCCAAAACAACCTTCACCACAGAATGGGGGACCTATGCTTACCGAGTGATGCCATTTGGGCTCTGCAATGCCCCTGCTACTTTCCAACGAGTCATGATGGCTGCATTTCAGAATCATCTGCATGACTTTATCGAGGTATATTTGGATGACTTCTGTGTCTACAGTTTGATCAGTGAACATTGGGGACATTTGGAACAATGCTTTGACCGATGCCGGGAGTATGGGATTTCCCTCAACCCCGACAAATGCATCTTTGGGGTCTCTTCTGGCATTCTGTTGGGCCACATTGTCTCAGCACAAGGGATATCAACAGACCCTGCAAAGATTGAAAAGATTGCAGCTCTGACAGCACCCACCAACCTCAAACAGTTGAGGGGATTCCTAGGCCATGTGGGTTACTACAGAAGGTTTATAGCCCATTTTGCAACAAAGGCAACTTCCTTGCACAAGCTTCTGAGGAAAGATGCAGAGTTTACTTGGACGGAAGAATGTGACAAAGCCTTCCACACTCTGAAGCAGTGTCTGATAGAGGCACCCATTCTGCAACCTCCTGATTGGACGAAAGAGTTCCATGTACACACTGATGCATCAATTGAAGGCCTAGGTGCTGTCCTCTGCCAAAAGGGCTCCTCGAAGTTGGATCAACCGATCTATTATGCAAGCCGAAAAGTCACTGATAGGGAACGGAACTATACAGTGATCGAGCTGGAGTGCTTGGCAATGGTGTTTGCCCTAGAGAAGTTTCGCCATTACCTCCTATCTACCCACTTTAAATTTTATGTGGATCATGAGGCCCTGTCCTTCTTGATGAACAAAGCAGATGTGAAAGGACGATTGATGAGATGGCTCCTTTTATTCCAGGAGTTCGACTTTGAGGTGATTACTAAGCCTGGTCGTTCCCATGTTCTGGCTGATCATCTGTCGCGTATCCCACAAACTGCAGATGAGGAGCAGGATGATCCAGACCTCCCTGATGCTTCCCTATTCTTGGTAGAGACTGTAACTCCCTGGTATGCAGACATTGCCAATCTGTTGGCAACCCAACAGTACCCTCCTGGTATCTCTAGTCGGGAAAGGAAGAAGCTCATGCTAGAATCAGCCCCATACACCCTGCTAGGCGGTGCACTGTACAAGAAAGGCAAAGATGAAATACTCAGAAGATGTGTTGCAGGAGAAGAGATTGGGATAGTTCTGAAGGCTTGCCACGACGAGCCATGTGGAGGTCACTTTGCAGGAGAAGCTACAGCCAGGAAGCCTCTGCTAGCAGGTTATTGGTGGCCTACCATTCACAAGGATGCCTATGATTACTGTAAAAGATGTGATGCTTGTCAAAGAATGGGGAAACCCACGAAGACAAGTGCCATGCCACTGCAACCTATCCTTCCGTTGAAGCCGTTTGAGAAGTGGGGCATTGACTTCGTAGGACCGATCGACCCTCCCACCAGAAGGAAACAGAACCGATACATCCTCGTATGTACGGATTATGTTACAAAGTGGTGTGAAGCTAAAGCCCTAAAGCGGGACGATGGTAACAGCGTAGCCCTGTTCATGTACGAGAATATCATCACCCGTTTTGGCAGTCCCTTAGAGCTGGTAAGTGACAGAGGCACTCATTTCCTCAACAAAGTCATGGAAGAGTTGACAGAGTTGTATAAGATCCGCCATCGCAAGTCCACTCCTTATTACCCCAGAGCCAACGGCCAAGTCGAAGTCACCAATCGCATCCTCTGCTCGATTCTGACAAGAACAATTGCTGCACATCGTCGTGATTGGGACGATCGACTTACAGAGGCCCTCTGGGCGTACAGAACCTCCCATAAAGCAGCAACGGGACAGACACCTTTCCAGCTGGTGTATGGTACAGAAGCAGTTTTTCCTGTTGAACTGGAACTACCCTCTTTGAGAGTGGCTATCAAAGAGCGTTTGGGGGATGATGATTCACTGCAACGCCGTCTCCTGCACTTGGAATGTTTGGACGAAATTCGTCGGATGGCTCTACAGTGCATGGAAGCCACGCAAGCCCGACGTAAGGCTTACCATGACAGTTTCATCAAGCACAAAGAGTTCAAAGAAGGTGATTTGGTCCTAGCCTATGATTCACGCTTTGGCAAGTTTCCTGGCAAGCTCCAGCAGCGGTGGATGGGCCCCTATAAGGTACTTGCAGTCAACCCTAATGGCTCTGTCCAAGTACAGACCGTTGATGCCTCTGATGATCCCTTTCTGATCAATGGATATCGCCTGAAGAAGTACTTCTCTCCTTGGGGATCTTGACAATTACGGACACTTGATCTTTTCCCTCGTTGGCACGGCACTATACTTGTTATGATGCTACTTCTCATTGCCGTTCTTCAATCACTCCTGATGAAGTGGACGCAACCCTCTATCTCCTCAAACCCCCCTTCTAGCCTTGATCTCTTATCCTCTATTTTCCACCAGCGATAGTGGCGAGGTGGGTTCTGACACATGGTCTTTCCACCATTCCCTTGTTCAATTTGAAGAAAAGAGAAAAAGAAAAAAAAAAAACAAAACATATCGGTCATGGGAGAAAAGGACTTAGGTCCCTGTCATGCCGACCTATTCTTCGAGAAAAGGTGGAAACACCCTCGGGAATAGGGAAAAAAGAAAAGAAAAGAAAAAAAAAACAAACAAATCTGTTATGAGAGAAAAGGAAGCAATTCCCTGTCATAGCAGGCCTCGTTCCGAGAAAAGGTGATAAACATCCTTAGGCGAGAAGCTGGCTGTGGAAAAGGTGGTAACACCCAGCAGTCCAGAAAGTGGATTCATTAATTGATATCCCTAGGATCCAATTCCGACGCTGCCTCCCTTGGTACCCTGTGTCCTGGGTCTTTTTGCAAAGTGATTACCTGTCCTCTAGCAGACGACGTGTTCCTGTCCAATACAATAATCGATTTGATGGCTACCTCCCTGGGTACGCCTCTTCAACAACTGATGACGCGATCTTCATCGACAAACAATCGAGTGATGTGAGTTTTCATCCTAACCGGATGGGGAAGTGAGTACGGTTGCCCTCTGTATCTATTAACAGAGAGTGAGACAGAGGGTG